>NC_133820.1:77197306-77797306 GCF_047830755.1 Zonotrichia albicollis
CTGTCAAACAAACACAACGTTGATCGCTATGCACTGAGTTCACTTTCTCATGAGCATAAATAGCGGAAAAAATCTCTTTCTGTCCTAGAGGAGCAGAAAGGAAATTTTATTTTATTTCCTCTTTAAAAGATAGAGTTCAACAACTCAGTTGGTGAAGCTCAAGTGGCAGTGAGTGAAGAACCAGGGCTGCAATCAAGCTGTACAGGGGGAATTCCCAAGTTCAGGAACTGGTGTAGCAGCTCTGAGCCTCGTCACAATCTGGAAGCCCTTGGCAGGCAACCAGGGGAGGAGAGGGTGGTGCCAGGAGCAACTGAGGGTAATTTAAATGACTTCAGGGGCTGTAAGTGACCCAGAGCATGGCAAACAGGCATGTGGCACATCAGTGAGGGTGTGGAAGGGCAGTTTGCAGGGCAGTTTGTGCAGGCAGGATGAACAGGAAGGGCTCCTCTGGCCGCTGGAGTGCAGCCAATAGAGGCAGCAATGGACTCAGCAGCTGGTAAGGAAGAGCAAAGAGGCTCCAGTTTTACAGGCATACAAGATTTATCTTCCTCAGTTTTGGTGTTGACATGCCCCAAAACTCAATCCCATGTAACTGCAAGGGTCACTGAAATAGCTGTGTCCAAGACCTCCAGCCAGCCAGGCCTGCCTATGGTAGATGGAGCTCTCCAGGTCACAGAGTGCCTGATGTCTCTTCCTAAGTATGGGGCAAGCAAATACTTATTTTGCAGAAGTTGTGCTGTGGTTGAGGAGCTGTATCACCAGGTGAAGGAGCTACAGGAAGAAATGGACAGGCCGAGTAGTATTTGAGCAAATGAGCAAGACGCAGACTGATTACTTTGAGAGATGCTACAGTCTCAAGACTCTTGGGAGTCTCAAATCTCCATTATAGTGGAGAAGCAGATGGAGACTCTGAACCCTGAAGCACCAAGTCCTAATTAGTCAAAGGACTGTTAGCCAAGGATTTGTTGCAGAGGAAGACTGTAAGCATGCCCCTGCATGCACCAGGAGGAAGATTCCTCCTTCTTCTCAGAATTTGACTAGTAGGACTGGTGTCTTCTTCAACGGGTATGATGCTCTAGAATGCCAGACAGCTGAGGAGGTGGGCAAAGGTCCTTCTGCCATAGTGGGGCTTCCTAAAAAAACACCACCTGTGCCCTGTGCCACAGCCTCCTTTTTTGAGAGGAAAAAGAAGAGTGGTTGTAATAAGGGGAACAGATAGTTCAATGTGCAGACCAGACCCAACTCACAGGAAGGTCTGCTGTCTCCCATGGGCATGGATAAGGGACATTACTGAAAAATTCTCCATTATAGAAAGGCTGTCTTGTTAGTGTTCAAACTGGTAGTGACGAAATAGCAAAGAGAAGTCCAAGAGAAATCAAAAGAGGCTTCAGGGCTCTGGTAAGATTGGTAGAGCACAGGTAGTGATTTCCTCAATTCTTCTGTAACAACAAATAATATTGATAGGAATAGGCAGATCCATCAGGTTGATGTATGGCTCTGGGGTGGTGTCAGTGGAAAACTTTTGTTGGTCATGGGAGGATCTACTCAATGCTTGTTCTACTGACACCTGATGGGATGCACCTATCTCAGAGGAAAAAAGGAGTTCTAGCACAGGAGCTGGTGGGGCTAGCTGACAGAGCTGACAGAGCTGTAAAATAACTTGGAAGGGGGGAAAGAGACAAAACCAGGCTCACCAGTGATGAGTAGTGGCATGATGTACTTGAGGAAGCTAGCACTAATGGGGTCCCTCAATCTACTTCATAAGGTGTTGACTGTAATGTACCTCACCTGAAATGTCTACTCTTATGCAAGAAGTGTGAGGAACAAAAAGCAGAAGCTCAAGGCTTTGGCTCAGTGCCAGGGATTTGACATCATTGCATGAGTGAAGCCTGTTGGGATGAGTGATGTGATGAGTGCCCTGTTGGAAGTTCCAGGCTCTTCAGGAGTGAAAGGCAGAGCAGAAGAGGCAGAAGGGTGGCACTGTATGTAATAGATGAGTTAGAATGTATGGAGCTCACAGCTGGCAATGGCACAGTTGAGAGTCTCTGACTGAGAATCAAGGGGTAAACAAATAATGAGGATGTCACGGTGGGAATCTACTATAGACCTTCCAGCCATGACAATGACATCAATTATTCTTTGAGGAGCTAAGGGACACTTCCAAGTGAACTGCCCTGTCCTTATGGGGGACTTCAACTTGCCAGAAATTAACTGAAACCATCACAGAGCTGGTACAACTCAGGTCAGAAGATTCCTAAAAAAACAGGATGACAATTTTATGGAACAGATCCTGAGGGATCTGACTAGGAAAGATGCCCTTGGTCTACTGCTTGTCAAGAAAGCGTATCTTGTAGGTAACATAAAAACTGGTGGCCTCCTTGGCCACAGCATCCACAAAAAGATATGGTTTAAAATCTGTCTTGACAAAACGAAAAATACCAGCAAAACCTCAGCTCTGGACAGGAGGAGGGAAGAATTCAGGCTGCTCTGTGAATTAGTGAGTAAGGACCCTCTTAGGAAGGAAAGGGTCCTTACTCACTAAGGAAAATGTTTTTGCAGGCGATGGGGCTCATCAGTGCTGGTCACTTTTTAAAGTGATGGTGATGACCTGCTAAGGGCACAGTGGCAAGCAATTGCCACATGTTGGAAGTCACGCAGGTGATGCAGAAGGCAATAGGAAAATTTTTGGATAAATAAGAATAATTGGCAGTGTAAAAATAACATCATCCTGTTATAGATTGAGGGTGGTCACCTCACAAACAGATAGCACAGAGAGGTTGTGTCAACCCCACCTCTGGAAGTGTTCAAGGCCAGATGGGATGGGGTTCTGAGAAACCTGGGCTAGCGAAAAATGTCTGCAGGTGAGTTAGAACTAGATGATCTTTAACGTCTCTTCCCACCCAAGCTATTCTATGATTCTGTGGTTTTATGAATGGATAGTTATTGTCCGAAAGGAGACAAGCACAAGACAATCCTTAAAAATCCATAGAAATACTGTGCAATAGAAATGTAGAGAGTGAGAGTTACAGGGCTCCTTTCTTCTCGTCTCTAAATTTTTTTCCTTTTTTTGGAAAACAGCAGCTTCAGAATTTTTTTTTGCAGACAAGAAGTTATATGGCTGGGGGAATCTTATGATCTCTGACAATCTGTGTGTAAATGTGGTAGACCATGGCTGTGCTGCTTTTCAGCCCTCAGATGGAGTCACTTTATAGCCAGGTAACCCAAAGCATCTACAGTTAAGCACTTACATCATTCTGCATCCACAGTTATTGACTTTTATTGACAGTGGAAATGGAAGCACAATCTAGTCTTCAGCATTCTTCACTCACACTTTAAGAAATGAGAAAAAGCACCTGCAAAATATTGAAAAATTGTTGCTATTTTATCTATAGTCCAATACTTTTACACTCTATTTAAAGTACAGTACAATGAATGGGGGAAATCTAGCCTTTAATTTTAGATCTCTGGAGACAGGAAAGGCAAAAAAGTGTTCCTGTACCTTTGCAGAGAAAGAATGTGAATGCCCTGCTTTGGTAACTCTAAGTGCCACTCAGCCACTTCAGAAAGAAAATTATCAAAGAGCAACATGACTGAGCATATAGAATAAACATACACAAGAAAGGAGTCACAGGTGTGTAGTGCGAACATGATGGCAACTGAAGTTAATCAAAGTAGTCTATCCAGCTCTAATTGAAATGGGAATAAATCTCACCTTCTCACTTACAGCCTTAAGTGATACTTGAGATCTTCTTCAGTGCTTTAGGCTGTTGAAAACCAGAGAACATCCTTCATTATGAGTTTGCACTCTACAGAGGGAAGGGGTCAGTATATAGCTGTTTTTTCAAGGACTTCTTTTGTTTCGTTTTTCTTTCCTTCAGTAACTCCATTTCTTATCAGTCTCTGATAATGAACAACCTTCAGTAGTATGTCCTAAGAAACTTCTCTCTGTGATTTAGTTTTGATTTGAAATGTATCAGCCTTTTGCTACAAGGACTTCTGCAGTAACACATTAAGACTTCAATATTCCTGCAGATATTCACTACTATTTTGTGCAGGGGGAGAAAGGGAGAAGTCAAGACATAAACTGTTAAAAGTTAAGTTCTTTGTATTTAGAATATTCTGCCTGTCTACAAACATGAATACAATATTATGGTTGCCAATATCAAAAATTATTTTCCTACATTTCCCAGCAAGGTCTGTTTTTATTTCCTTGTACCTCTTGCTTTCCAAAGTTTCCATAATAGGATTTAACACTTTTTAAAGGATAAAGATGTTACTTAATGTGTTTTATTTTGTTGGTTTCTGGTTTTGTTTTGTTTTTATCTTCCTCCTCCCCCTAAAACAGAAATTAAGTATCTGATAATAGCTCTGTAGGAGCTGATATCACCAATCTCTTGTCTCTGCAGGAACTGACTCCAATCTCCCGTGTCCTTCTGGGTTCACAACTCAGCATAAAATGGAAGCCACTGACTTGCGTATACATGATACCTCCCATCAACTTTTCTGTAGGGGAGTGAACATCCTTCTGTATTCCAAGAGTTAGAAAATTCAGAAAAGGGATAGATCCAGATCTTGATCTCTGTGGATTGTGTTTGTGTACTGGTTTGGGGTGGAATAGAGTTACTTTTCTTCATTGAAAATTATGTGGGCCTATAGTTTGCATCTGTGACCAAACAAAGTGTTGGTAACATACCAAGACTTTCGCTATTGCTGAGCAGCATTTATTCTGTGTCAAGGCCTTTTCTGTTTCTCACCCTCCCCCAAAAGTGTAGACTGAAGGTGCACAAGAATCTGTGAGGGGATACCGTGGGGAGAGACCACCTCAATTGAACAAACAGATATCCCAGACCGCATCATTGTGTACTCATCAGTAAAAGCTAAAGAAGGAAATGGGAAGGGTGGATTTTCAGAGTGATGACATTTGTCTTCAGAAGTAATCTTTACATGCCATGAAGCCTTCTTTTCTGGAAATGGTTGAATCTATGTAAATCCCCTACTACTCAGTAGTTTTGGTATAGGGTGGAAGATCTATACCTGCTTCCTGAGCAATATTTCCTTTAATTTTTCTGTATCAGTCAAATATATTATCATTTTCAAACCTTTCCAGGAACTCACATAAGGAAGAAGGTTGGTTTATAGACCAGCTTCAAATTTTCATGAGAAAGGTAAAAGACTATTCAACCTAATCAATGTAAGATTGCTTCTGGATATATGCAGGAACAGAGTAAAAGACCACATGGAAGATTAGTGTTAAAAAGGGGCATAGCTAGAAAGATGAATACCTCTGGCTGAATAGCTGTTGAGAAGTGAATTTTTATGACTATGACCTTTGTAGCTAAACATCCAAAGGGGAATTTGGAATTTAGATATCAATAGCCTACATATATATGTGTATATTTCTGTAGGTGTAGAATAAGGGAATAGAGGACACCTCATCCCTGATAAGTCACAGTTGTAATAATTACCAAAGAAGAGGAACAGCTTTGCTCTTAATGAGTCACAGCTGTGACTAATAAAGATAAGTGTGATAAAAGGGATGTGTTGGCTAGTAAGGAGAGAACCTGGAGGAAGAATCATGATCCCAAGGAGGGGCTGAGCCAGAAGGACTGGGCAGAAACAGGTGAGAGAATCACTGTTTTGAGGTCAGTCTGGGTCTGCAGCTAGGGCCTGCTGTTGGAATCTGAAGTCATAGTCTAGCAGGAGCAGCCTGTATTCAGAGTCTGCAAAGTAATACACACAGTCACAGTATAGCAGGAATAACTGCAGTCAGAGTCTGACACAGAAACCAACAGCAGGAGCTTGCTGCAGGCAGAGTCAGGGAATAGTTGGAGTCAGGATAACTGAATTTTAAAGAGGAGTAAACCAGGACCCTTTTATAGTGTGATAGACAAGAAGTTTGTGTCTTGGCTCATTTCTACCCCTAATGAGAGGGTTGCTGTAGCATATATATACATGCCCATATTGCATATATTTTATTTCTTCTACGCTAGAAGAAAGACATAGAGAGAATTAGAATAGATATAGACAGAATATAGATATAAATAAAGATTATAGAAAGGTTTGGGTTGGAAGGGACCTTGAAAGATCATATTGCACCCCTTCTGCCATGAGCAGGAGTACCTTCCAATAAAACAGGTTGCTCAAGGTCCCCTCTAACCTGCACTGAACATTTTCAATGATGGCCTGTGTGAAATTTATTTGGGTAACCTGGTCCATCCACTCACCATTCTCATAATAAATTTTTTTCTTTTCTTTTGCCTAATGTAAACCTATCTGGTTTCAACTTAAACATTCCCCCTTGTACTATCACTATACACTCTTGGTAAAAAGCCTTTCTCCATCTTTTTTTGTAGGCTGCCTTTCTAGACTGAAATTTTCTCAGCCTTTCTTTTTAGGAAAGGTGTTCCAGCCCCCTGATCATTTCTATGGCCCTCATCTGGACCTTCTCTAACAGGTACATATCTTTCCTGTGTTCTGGACTCTAGAGATGGATGATGTACTCCAGGTGAGGCCAATTAAGAGTGGAACACAGGAGGGAGAACCACCTCCCTCAATCTTCTAGCTGAACTACCTTTTATGAAGCTCAAAATATGATTGGTTTTCTGAGCTTCATGCTCACATTGCTGGATCATGTCCAATATTTCATCCACCCCCAGATTCTTCAGGGCTGCTTTGAATCAGCTAGTGCCTGAGTCTGTGCTGGGGATTGTCATGACCCAAGTGCAGGATCTTGAATTTGGTCTGTTGATCTTCATAAGTTTCATACAGGCCCACTCCCCAAGGAGTGGTTATACAAGTTCCTCTGGATGGAATCCCTTTCTTCTAGCAACTCAAATGTATCACTCAGCTTGGTGTCATCTGCAGACTTGCTTTTGATGATGTCTATCCCATTATCTAGGCCATTAATGAAGATATTAAAAAATACTGATTCCAGACCTGACAGCAGGGACAGCACCCATTAGTGGTTTACATTTAAATATTGAGTCATTAACCGCAGTTCTTTGTGTGTGGCTATCCATCCAAACCCTTATTAAACTAAGAATCCCTCCATCAAACCCACATCTCTGCAATGTACAAGTAAGAATGTCGTGGGGGATTCTATCAGAGTGTTTAAATAAGTGCAAGTAGACAACATCTGTAGCTCTTCCCTTGTTGGCTGATGCAGTTACTTCACCACAGAATGCCATGAGGCAGGCGGAATCTGCCCTCAGTGAAGCTATGTGGGCTGTATCTAAACACCTCTCTATATTCCAGGACAACCCGTTCCATGATCTTTCAGGGCATGGAGGTGAGACTGACTGCTCAATAGTTCCCAGAGTCCTCCTATTTACCCTGTTGTAAAATGGTCATTAAGTCAGATATAATATTCCAGTCTGGCTTCAATATTAAAATAGTGCATAATTGAAAAATGTATACATTTTATAATAAATTTATATAGCATAATTATAAAATTTATAAGGATTACTGTATTATATATTAAGTATGCCTCATGATTATATGAGCCTACTGTATTATAATAAATATTATAAATTATAATGTATTCATATTTTACCATCTAGCTTATATTGTAGAGTATATGCAAGCATATTTCTGCTTTAGTCAAATTACACACATTAAAAACACTATTTCCTTCACTCATGTGACAATATTTAAAAAAAATCTAAAACTTAAAAATGCATAGATGATAAAACAAGTTGATAACTGACGGTCTTCGGTGTTCAGAAATTGGAACTCAGTCTTTCAAAATCCCAGTCTTTTCCATCATTGCCTAGTATTTTCAATATAAGTTAAGAATCTTCTTTTCCTGCTTATGCTGAAAAAATAATACCTTACGAAACCGTTCAGTGTAATAAGACTGATGGAAGAGTATGGTGCTGTTCAGAAGTACAGTCTGCAAAATAGCAGCATGAATGGTATTTCAAAGTATTCATCTCAAAAAGCAAATTTTGACAGATGCAGAAATGAAAAATTGAAGAGAAAATTACAAGCCTATGAGTAAGGCTGTTTAGTATAATGTGCATTTTCATTAAAGCTGAGAAAAATAGAGCAGATAGTTACAAGAAAATATAACTGCAAAGCAATCACACAGAAAGCATTTCTGAGATGCCTGATAAACCAGAGCTGAGAAACCAATGGTCTCGAATAAAAGCAGTTAATCCTTGTGAATTAAAAGACCTCTATCTATTTGAAATACATTGAGATATAGGTATGCACAAAGCACGTAGATATTTTTGTTATCCTGGCAGGCTGAAAAATTATTATTTAGCTGGACCACTCTTTGTTTTTCTTTCAAGAAAATGGTGCATTACTGGTTATATGAATTATCAGCAGATTTATGGGATTTAGTAGTTAGGAGCTGCAGTTTATCCATTATCAAAGCATTTACAACTGAAGAGATGAAGAAAAACTGCTTCATGAGTGTTATAAAATCTCAGAAGATAAAAACAAAATATCTGTAAAATTTTCTTTTGGAAAAAAAGACAAACTTTATAATAATAGTCTTGTCCTTCTTGCCTCCCAGGTATGTTTTCCCCCGTGACAAGTTGAGAACCAGGATTATCATCTCAGAAATAAAGCTAGTAATATAGCTAATTTTAACTGTGCAGAATCTCTCCTCTGTGACAGTGGTCACAAGGGTTGAAGGTGAAGAGAGAGGCGAGAATGTTGATCCATGATCAGAAGGCTTGATTTATTATTTTATGATATATATACTACATTAAAACGATACTAAAAAGAAATAGAAGGAAAACTCTCAGAAGGCTAGCTAAGCTAAGAATAGAAAAGGAATGAATAACAAAGGGCTGTGTCTCAGCAGAGAGTGAGACCCAGCTCTGCTGTGAGTGGTCAGTAAATCCAAACATCCACAGGAGACCAATCACGGATCCACCTGTTGCATTCCACAGCAGCAGATAACCAATGTTTAAATTTGTTGCTGAAACTTCTCAGCTTCAGCAGGAAAAATCCTAAGAAAGGATTTTAATGAAAAGATGTCTGTGATGCTCTTCTATCAAAAAGTTCTGAATTAAAATAAAACAAGATAAGAATTGTAACACTATGCTAAAATACCATACACATATGCATTACTTTTATTTCATTTATTTAAAGAGATAATTAATAGTCTGTATCTTTATATCTTAGCTAGAATATGCAAGTAGGAAACGTTTTCATTGACAAAGTAGCATTAATTTGTTTAAAAAATAATGTTATGATGAGGGGCTGCCTGTTGAAGCCAATTTTTCCTGGCTATTTTACTAACAAGCTGACACAATGATAATGCTATTGTACAACCACTTCTCCCATTTCTTTTTTATCAGTACTGGGAATGCATTTCTTGGCAACCATCCACAAAGCATCGTCTCCCTGAATCCTTCAGGTCTTTTTAAACTTGAACTTAGAACATCATCTGATTTCAATATTTCTTTCCATCCTACACTTCTAATTCTGTCTATTCATCTACTCACCCTTTCTGGTTGTAATAATTCTTTTTTCACTTTCAATTCTCCAGGCTGTCCATTGCTGTTCTTATAAAATACCACCTTAGAAAAGGCCTTACACTCATTTCAGGCTATGTCTATATTGTCAGTCTTCTCTTTCCCAGTAATTTGCTTCTCAACTCTACTTTGTGTCAACATTCTAATTTATTTAGTTCTCCCCACATGCAATTGCTATTACCTTCCATGGTCTTTCAGACATTTCACTTGTCTGTAGTCACCCTAAATCTCCTCTTCAGCTGAATTCACAGACTGAAAGGTTCTGTCACAGCTAATATTTCTTCACAGATCTAGAGATAATGAATGGTAGTGAAAACTGTGTTTATTGTCCAATATATATTTGACAGCGGATTTCAGATACTGCAGAACAAGAAGAGTGAGAGCCTACAATAGCGGGAAACTTTTATTACTGAAATCAAGCTTCAGAAAGATAAAGAATGCAAGCATAAGGAAGTTTAAAAAGAAACAGTGCATTAGTGTATGCTGAAGAGTCAGATACTACATTTTATGATCTGTAAATGTGAATTTATAGAAAGGGCAATTTGGTTTTATACAAATATAACTTTCTTGAACTTTGACCAGGTCAATTGTTAATAAATTAACAAATTAATAAATAAGTTGTGCTAGGTTTACTAAATAATTATAGTCTGCATTCTTTCAAAAAAAGAAAAAAATGGTGCAAATATCAAAAATTAATTGCACATAAGGAAAATAAATAAAACAAATCAAATTGGGATTAAATTTTTTCAAAAATGAACACTATTGGGACAACCAAATTTATAAAAAAATTGAGCATCTTTGGAAGAACATTTATCAAGCACTATAAAAGTGTGAATTATAGCTTTCAAAATCTAGAATTTAAAATCATCTTTATTTTAAATTTTATCAGAATTTTAATGTACTCCAAGTACAGTATCTGTTTTGTTTAAAATAGAAATAAATCAATCAAATGTAACAAATTGCTTTCTTCAGCTGTTTGCCTCCAAAGAGCTTTAGTTCATTACCCTTTTGGAGAAGAAAAGCAGATAAAGAAACAAATCAGATATATTTATATTAAAAATGTTAGTTTTCCACAAAGTAAGGTTTTTTTACCTTAAAATACTTGTATTTAATATTGCCAGATGGCATTATGAAAACAACCCCCTGGATACAACCATATAGATATATACATGCATATATATTTATAATATACATACACATGCAGTGTCTATATACAAACACAAAACAGTTTTCTTCCTTTTTAGGTATATTCTTATGTATGGAGTTCCATAAATAATCCTTTAGGTAAAAAAAAAAAAAAAAAACCGAAACAAACTCTTACTGCTAACTCGCAAGAAATGGTATTATTTTATCCTTGTAATCTGTTGATATTGCCTGTGCACATTGTAACACTGAAGTATCAGAGTAAATATGCTTTTAAAGCTTTTAAATATGTTGTTCAATTCAGTTGAAAATTTTGAGTTATGAAACTCTTTATTAAACATTTATAATTTTCCAGAATTTCAGGTGAATCTATTAAAAGTTCTTTTGCATCTCCTTTGTAAGAAATTAGCTTATTCAAATGTACAATAGGCCCTTATTATGGTGTATTAAATCAAATTAGTTGGTCATAGACAGGCTAGAGAAGAAATATGTAGCTCAACGTTAAAAAATATTACTGATCTATATACCTTCCCTATGTCGATGATGTATAATTTCACTGTAACTAAGGGTTTCTTTCAAAATATTGTGTAGAGCTTTAAGGTAATTAGGGCTCATGTCTGCTGGGACTTTTTTACAAATTGAGATATAAATCCCAGTTGTAGCAATATAAATGCCAAATATGTTTATGAAAAGAAAAATCATCTAATCATTTTAATTAAATCTCTAATTAGCTGCATTGAGTAAATTAAAGTATGTAGTGTAAGTTATTTCATATATAGGATGTGAACCAGCATTTACTCAAGCAAAGGAAGAAGCAATTTATTTTACAGAGCCCTTGTATGAATGTCTATTTTAATGGTGGTAAGGGAGGGTGCCTTTATCTCACAGTCCTGACCATTGGATCTAACTTTTCCCCTGTAATCTGTGTCAGTATGTACTTTCTATTTCACACTTCCATAGTTTATTTCTTTGAATCAGTCCACATCAACAATACTTTTGTCTTACCTTAAATATGCACTTTACCCCCAAATATGCAACAAGTTTTCATCACTGTATTCTATTTTGCTTGTGTGAAAAGCTTAAAAAAAACCACCAAGTAATGGAAGAATAAGAAAAGGTGCAATCATCTTTTGGACATAACAATGAATACTCAACAAATGAAAGGAAGATGACAAAATTATCATAAAAGAGCCATCTTCAGAATCTGAGGATAAGTGCCTGATTTTTAGTTTCAAAATAGACAAACACGTCCAGTTTTCTCTTCCTATTTGCTTTGTATTGTGTCAATAATGGGGAAAAACACCTCCAGTCTTGCAGACCTTGGTGCCTTATAATAAACTAATTAGAGAAAAGCCTCACAAGGAACTTAGGATATGTGATGGCAACACTTGTTACTTCAGGCACTTAGTATCCTAGTGGGAGAAAGAACATGCAGCTGGAACCATGTGATGTTCTAAAACTTCAGCGTTTTGTTATGGTTTCTTACAGTTATAAACAACTGTAAAAATTGAGTTTTTAGCCTCAATCGTGCCAAGAGTCTGGCTTGCTCCAAAGATACCCAAGAAGTGAAAGTGTGGTGCAAGTTAAGTCCTGCTGGCTAAGCTATCTTTAGTGTAGGTCCTGATAAAAACACGGAATCAAATGTTCTGTGAGTTAAAGAATTATTTATGCATCTCGTAATCTTACCTGAACCCTGCATGTTTCAGGTATCAGATTGTTTAGAATTTGGTCTTCACTCTTTTTGTTTTTCACTAAGAGGATTGTCGTCTGGTGGTTTTCACCATTAAAGCTTGCCGCCTACTTGTTCAGAATGTGACTTTAAATAATTATAAATACTCACACAGAGAAATATAACACGAAGATCTATAGCTGTGTTTTTGAATGGTGATGTTGTTACTTTAATATTTCGTCCTTTCACTATTCTGGAGTTTCCAAAATTTTCATTAGTGTATTATTTATATGTTGGAACAATATTTTGCTTTAAGTTATTAATTAAAATAAACATAATAGTATAAGCTAATTTGATGAAGATCCTACCAAACCAGGAAAATAAAATTAAAAAAAAAAAAGAAAGAAGAACCCCCCCCTTTTTGTTTGAGATAATAATCAAATATAAATAGTTTTCCTTTACCCTGATTTAAAAATTTCGTTACTAGAAATAACATTGTAATAAATAAAAAGTCACAATTGCGAGAAATAAACCTGCAGACAGAAAGGTCAGAGGAGGAGGAGGTGGTCCAGGCACTGGAGCAGAGATTCACTCCCCTGCAGCCTGTGGAGAAGGTGTGGTGGGGCAGGCTGGTCCCCTGAAGCCCATGGAGGAGATCATAGCAGAGCAGAGAAAAACTGAGAAGGAAGGAGAACCAGACTCTTATGTATTGAGTATAATAATAAAAAATATACGTTTATAAGTAATAATTTCACCATTTTGCATTATGGTATATACACTGTTCAATTTGTTTATTTCATCATTCACAGCAAAAGGTAATGATGTCACACTTCCCAACCCATAATGATATTTGCTTAATCAGAGTGTAGTGTGGTCAGTATGTCCTCCCTCTCACAGCCTGACAAGCATGACTGCAAACATGATTTCCCAACTATTGTTAGGGAGGATAGTGACATTAACAGGGGAAAGCGTTTTCTTTTTCTTTCTCTATTCCTCTGTGACAGAAGTTGTAGCAGGTGCTCAGACCCATGAACATGAGACTCCTGGCTGAACACTGGACCCTGTGCCTTACTGCAGGTATGTCAGAGAGGCAAATATCAGAATGGATCTGTTTCATTCACCTGGAACCAAAGTGCTACCAGTATTTCGAAACTGAACTAAAACCTTTTATCCAAGATTAATGAAGGAAATGAAAAGACCCATAGTGACATAAATATGGAGCAAGAACTAAGCACATAAATTATGCTGTACTGCCCATTTATAATAGGTACCACAATGCTGCAGGTGACAATTCTAGCACTGGCAAGCACAGCTAGGTTACTTTAGCTTCCACCTTTTCCAAAACAATATATTAATATTAAAGCAAAACAACCACAAAATATTTAGTATAGAAAGGGCATTACACACTGGTGTAGGTGTTTTCTGTACTCTATGAAATGCTGCATTTAGTTTCTTTACATTTTTTTGTTTTAGTGCTCAGTTAAGTTGCAGGTTAATAGTAAAGTATGGGCTCTCCAATGAAACTAGCATAGTTTCTTGATATTTCTGGCAAGCATACATGATGAAATTTACCTGAGTTTATATAATTTTACATAATGTAAATAGCAAGAGAGTGGATGAAATTTAATCTATGAAATTCAACCATCATAAACCATCTAAGGATTTGTTTCAGGGATTTTTTTTCTGCGCTAGAGTGCAACTTGGGAAAATTCATGTAATGTGATTCTCAAAATTTAAATATGTGTCAATATGAATATCTATCTCTTTAAAATAATTATGTACACACAAATGTAATAAACTGGCAACTGACACAAAATTATATACAGCACATAGCAATCATGTAATAGAAAAAAAACTCACTGACCAATCTTTCTCAAATTTAATATTGGCTTGCTGCCTTTGGTCCCATGTTGTTCGTAAAAAGCTGAAGGATATTTAGGATTGCAATTGCAGTTATTTAGTAGCTGACTGAACAGACTAAAAGCCTTTTTTTTGTCTCATTGAAATTCCATAGAGTTTAATATTGAACAATAATGCTTGTCAAGATCCTACCTTATGTTATTGAAGATACATGGTATGAGATATGCTTTTTCAGTAATCATAGGAAAACATAGTAAGATTCTAAACTTTGATAATTCTACAGATAAACATCATATTACAACAAAAATTAAAGTTCAGGTCAAACTAAGGAAAGACAGAATGATAAAGAGGTGAGTATAACCAGCCAGTTGCTTCTGAGCACAACATCATAAGCAATGAATGCAGCACTAAAATTACAGACAATATGGAATCAGAAAGTCTGTAGTCAATGCTTGTCTAACAGCAGCGAATACAGATAAATAAAACTGTATGATGGGAAGACAGTTAATTTAATCTTTTCACAAAAAAACCCCATGTTGATTCTTGCATATTTCTTTGTTTATGTGTTGTAATTTCATGTCTCAGTCATTACGTAGGATGGATATAAGATTTGCAGAAAAAAAATTCAACTTAATTATTGCTAAATACCTTTCACTATGCAAAATAAAACAAAGCAGCACTAGGACTACAAATATCCATATTACCCTTACAGGTAC
Organism: Zonotrichia albicollis; assembly: GCF_047830755.1. Classification (NCBI taxonomy): domain Eukaryota; kingdom Metazoa; phylum Chordata; class Aves; order Passeriformes; family Passerellidae; genus Zonotrichia; species Zonotrichia albicollis. The sequence goes on from NC_133820.1 coordinate 77,212,186, forward strand.
AAGACACAGTTTTTAATTCCCTAAAGTAATTCAAAGAAGAGTGATATATTAAGCTGCCCTCTAAACAGTGTGACAAAACATTTTTCATTTGATATTGAGATGCAAATTAAATTTTTTTCTTTCTGGGCAGCCGTGAAAGCAACATAGTAAAGGATTTATTTGAGGAGCATAAATTTAGGAGCCCCAACCATTTTATCACACTAATTTCCTTTTTTTTTTTTTTCCCCAGAACAAAGAGCTGAATGACTAATTTAGTGGCAAAACAGTTCAACAAACAAATTTTCTATCCCTCAAGCATTTCTTTAGATCTAAGCTCCACTGTATTTTGAAATTACTTATGTCAAGGCCATTGAGATTTCTATTCTTAGAACAATAATTTGTTTTTGTATAGAATTACTATCAACTGTTTTGTAGTCTGTGAGCTACAGAGGCAATAACAGAGAAACATTCACATGGCCCATTTACTGGATAAGGTTGCATAAATTCCATCTGATTATGTATAAGTGGTTATTAGGACCGTATCTCAAACAAGAGTCTTGAGAGAGCTATAAATCCTCAAGCTGTCTATTACAGAGTCATTTTACAGGATCTGTGGGTTTATGAGTATTGAATACTTGGTTGACTATGACTTCTGGACAACAACAAATAGCACTTTTACTTGCAAGCTTCAAACTGTGGGGTTCAAGTACCAAACAAGCCTGTACTTTTAAATCAGAAATATTAAAAGCAAACATGAGAAAAAGTTATTGATAACAGCAAACTCCTTCTGGGCTTGAGAGAATAGAATTGTTAAGCCTCAGCAGATTTCATGAGGCATTATGAAGTTCTGAAGAGAGATACATTTTCTTATGAGAACTGAATGCAGTAATTTATCAGCATAAAGGCTTGAGTTTGCATAGGTCCTAGGGCCGTAGCACAGAGAAATGACAGAAAAGCTACTAGCATTCAGGGGAAAATTTTAAATCTAGTAGTTTGTGTCATTAAGACATAAAGACCTAAATTCCTTAAAGTTTGCTTGTTCATTAATTCATTCCTTTTCATGATCTCTCATCCCTCCTATGATCCAAGGCATCCATGATCAGAGGGAACTTCTACTGGGGCAGAAGGAAATCCTGTGGTGCTGAAAAGGCTTTGAGGGAGATCCTATTACTGAGAGTATCCCAGGGTGCAAAAAAGACATAGGAGGCCAAATTTAGAACATTGCACCCTTAAAATACTGTGTAGACCTTACTGATTAAGGGTGACACACTTTCCTGATACTTTGAAACCTTCTCTTTTCTGCTGCTCATCCAATGAATATTGCAGACAAATGCTTGTGTCTTTAAATTTCCTATTTTAATTTGCAAAGTATGGTCATTTTGTGTGGAAAACTTATGAGCAGTTTTGCCACTGGAATCAGGATTTATTTACATAGAATCAAATATTTATTTCAGTTTTGTATAGATATTTCTACTTTTTATTATGTCTTATGAAAAATAAACTTCTGCTAATAAACATTTCTTTTTCTGGATAGAGATAAATCTTCAGATGCAAACCTGAGACTTGGTGTAGGATGAGAAGAAGCTATTTTTCACATAGACAGAATAGAACCTAAAATAAATTTGAATAGAACCTACCCACAAAATAAATTAAGTTCAAAACAGCCAAAATGCCTTGAGACGTGAAAAGAGGAAGATACCTTTATTTTTTGTGGTTTATAAATTTTTTTCAAATTTATAGTTAAGCAAATTCTTTGTGTCTGGATGACTATGGTATTTGGAAGGGTTTACATCTGCTCACTCTCTGATTCTCCACTGCACTTCAGTAGTTCAATTCATTAAGAGTCAAAATTAGACATGATTTGAGCTTTTATTAAAAAAAAAATCCAAATACTTATGAGCCATGAAGATAACTGTGTACATTACTGTATCTTAAAGAAAGTTGAAAATATCTCTTGAAGGTGAAAAACTAATATTCACTTCATCATCAATATAATGAAATTCATGCAAGAAACTACCTTTTTAAAATGTTTTCAGTAAAGAAATATCTCTCTATCTACTTGAAACCCTTAGCAATCAAGCAAAATTTCATTGTTTCTTATTAGAGCATTGTTATCTTGAAAAACTGGATTGTTTGAGGAAAATTATAATTATCATTTTAAGTTTAGACTGCTAGCAGATCACCCAATTTCCTGACATCTTGCCCCTTGCCTGGTACCAGCAGTGTAGGCGGGAAGCCTCCCACGTTATTTGCAGTAGGTGTGATTCTGTACGATAATTGCACTACTGTGCAGACGAGATGTGTCATGGCTCTCACCCACATCCAGAAGGCTTTGGCACTACTAGCTGGTGCTGCCAGACGACCCACGCTCTAAGTGTCACTCACTAAGTGTCACTGAGATTCCACTTGAGACATGACATCACTTATGATCCTGGTTTTGCTATCACTGATTGGGTGAGTCATCTTAAGGATGTGTTGTTCCTGATCTTTCTTACTGTGTCAATAAAGGTTTACGTTATGTTGTTTTGTCAGACTCCATTTCTGTTCAGACCACAGAGCAGGAATGAACCACATCTGTCCTTTGTAGGGGAAGAGGTGTCCACAACAGAGAGCTATGCTTAGACTGCCTACCTGGCTGCAGGCCAGATACCTTGTTGGTATGGAAGCTGGAGAGACAAACTCAAGGGGAAAAAAAAGAAAAAAGAAAGATTTAATAGTTGAAAAGTGAAGGCAGACAAATTAAACTAGAAACAAGTTGGAAAAACTAGAAAGTAAGTACAATAAATCACTGTAACCATTTGCAATCACTTGGGAATTTCCAAGGAGAAAACACTGTGGGATTTTTTGAAGCAAGGTAGTGTTCTGTGTTTATGCAGCGTGTTTGCTTAAAAAAAAAGAGAAAAAAAATTTCTCCCACTTGGGCAGGAGCAGATAATTACAGGGGTGTATTCTTGCTTTAAAACATCACAATAATTCTACAGCTCAATGCTGTTTCTTTTTGTACTGAAAAGCAAAGAACAGGAAGGACAGAGAATAGCAGAGATGAGAACACTAGTATCATAATAATGGAACCAATCCAGATTAAAATATTGAGGGGGGGAGACTGCCCTGTTTGAGATCCTAATTGGGCCACAAAGGTTTGCTTTACTCATTTAGGAGTATTTTCCTTACAGTACTGAGGGGGTCTCTATTGAATTTCTGTAACTGATTTCCTGAAATCAGGTCCAGCACTAAGACTTTACAACTATGACATTGCTGTTCCTCCTCTGGGTTAACTCTGTCTCAAGGTGCATTGCTCTGCACCAATGCCAAAGAAATCTATACCTCAATACAGATTTTTAGAACCATTTTATCAGTTTCATACTTTATTGAAATAATTCTAAATATCATTCAGTCAAAATCATAATTGATCTTTGACTGCCTTTTTTTCTTTCTCCTCAGTCAGTTTTGGAAGTCCATGCTTGAATAGACAAATGATAGTGACTGGTTAGGAGAATAACCTCTTTACTTCAAATTAATTCAGAATTAAATTTTTCAGCTTTCATTAAATATTAGTGAAAGCATTCAGATAATCCGTTTGCCTAGTCAAGTACTTAGATTTCAACAGCCAAAACACTAATCTCATCTGAAATTCTAGCCACTTCCACACCTGGTAGCCAAATATCAGAAGGAAAGTCCTATATTCATGCTTGTGGTTAATGAGGTTATAATCAGGGCAGAAGAGACCTTCTTCCTCTGATCATAGTGATTTAATTTAGCTTGTAGGAAATTCTTCTTATCAAATCGCTTGGCAAATTGAAACAAATTATACTGCAGCCTTGGATCAAAAACATAGTTTTATTAATTGAAAATGCTTGTCTGGAATTCCCTTCAGACAATAAAGCAGAAAGCAACACATAAGGAAAATCCTGGTTTGCTGCAATTTTCTTTCCAGAGATTTTGAATTTTAGCTATTAAGCTTAACATCGCCTTCAAGACCACAAAGTTTTATGTCATTCTGTATATTCCAGAGGATTTTTGCTCCAAAATCTAAATTTTAAGGTAGAGACACTAACTTATCTTTCCAGAGCTTTTAAAAAGGAAATAAGAGACATATCTTGCTTGTCTTTAATATTTTTTCTGTAATAATGTAAGATAATTTCATTTGTCTAGGATCCGTTATGAAAATGTGATAATGCATCATGTCTCATCAAAAAGACTGAAATAAAGTTATACTCTATTACATTTTCCTTTAAATTTGAGTATTTATTTTAAACTATTTAAACTTCACATTATTGAAAGATGTGCTCTTGCTTTACTTTAGGATCAATGGTATCATATCATATCGATCTCTGTAAAAAATTAAGCACGTGGATATAGGGAGATATCTAGAAAGGAGGTATATAATTTTCCATTATAGTTAAAAGATTATCAATACATTACAGCAGTTATAAAATCTCAGGTCTCTGAAAGGATGGATATAGAGACCTAAATCTCACAAGGAAATACTTCACACACTATGATGATGATTTGGTCCATTCCTGCAGTAATCACTAAAACTCATTAAAACTACTCTAAAGCTCGAAAAGCAACTCTGGCTGCAAATATGCAGTGCTACCGCATCCTGATGCAATAACTACAACAACAGCTGCTGAAAGAAATATTCAGTCTGTAACATATCTACTGGCTGAAAGAAGGGAAAAAGTGTTGGGGAAGAAGGACATGGATATAAATTATCCTCAAAGCTGGATTAAAACTCACAGTGCTTTTAATAAGAAATACAATAGAAACTATGAGTGAACTCAGACTTTATTGTTCCTATGAAGCCAGATGACTGACCATTCAATACTGTTTCTAAGCTCACAAGCAGATCCATAAAATAAATAGGGAACTACCTAAACTCCCTTCAAGAACTCAGAATAACTTGGATTTTTTACAGCAAATGCCACATTTTGCCTGTGTCCTAAAAGCATATCAGTATGGATTAAATTGAGTTCCTTTTTCTAAACTGAAGATACACATACTGTAGCTAGGACCCTAAAATGTAATCCACATAGGTCTTGCAAACCTGTTAAGAGCTCTACATAATAAAAAAATCACATGGAAAAAAAGGTTAAATAGTGTGGTTAATGAGTAAATTAATATACACAGAGGTACTGAAGTTTTGCTCATTGTGTACTGTAAAACTACATTCCTAGAAATTAAAAAAAAAAGGATGAAAATGTAAGTTTATGTGGAAAGGTATATTAATTTCATAATTCAAATCAATAACTCCTATTGTTGATGTGCTGCAATAAATTGAGTGAAACTTCTGGTCCATGAACTATAAGAATGAAGCTGTAGAAGGAGTTAATTTTTGCCAATATTTTCAAGTGTGACTGTCTCCTTCAGTGACAGGTATTGTTAGAGTAAGACAGAAAGATAACATTTAAACACCCGTTGAACCAGAAAATAAAAATCTATAGCTGACATGAAGCAGTAGAATGTGGCATTATCTTTTACCAAGTCCACATCATCACATGAAAAACACCTGGTGAAAATGACACTTGGTTCTCTTACTTCTTGTCACTCACAACAAGCATCACATTTCAACAGCAAAACTCTATACAGTCATTTCTGCCTTTTATGGGAATGTGGATTTTTTGGTTTCTAATTCCTCTTCTATCTGCCGTTCTGGGGTTCAGATGGCTGTGACCAAGAGTCAGAAAAAGAAATGTCAGACTACTAAATCTGCTCAAGAAAATATCTGACACTTTGATTGGATGTCAGCAGAGACATCTTGCATAGCAGAAGGATGCTATCGGTAGATCAGCCACACGGAAAGAATATAATGAATCCAGTTACTGAGGATTCTAACTTTAGTGCTTTACTTAGAATAGACTCTGTCCTCACGTCTTAGCTGGGCCTGCTACAAGCATGATTTGTTTCAACTGGAATTTTAGTGTTAACTCCACATACATTTGTAAAATCATAGAGTATGTGGACTGTAAATGGCAACAAGTGAAAAAAGCAAAAATTAACAAACTTTTAGTTCATGTCTTATGCTACATATTCTGTGCAGTAATACCTATCCATTGTTATGGGGAAATATAGATATTTTTGTATATTTTTTATATATTTTGTGTCCTTAGCCATTAAAATCCTCAATTTTTAGTAATTCCTAAAGTTTCTTCTCCTCTGATGTATTGTTCACAGCAAGTTCACAGTCCATTGTATCTGATGACTGATTTTTCTGCATTTTAAAAAAAATTATCCCATATAATTTTATTGAATCACAAAGTCTGTGTGATATGAGTTGGATACTAACACTTGTTCAAGTTGGTATCATGACACTGCATCATATAAGTATAATTATAAACAATCCCTACATTTGCCATTGGATTTTATTTGTTGTATTTTCTGTATTTCAAAAAAAAAAAAAAAAGATTTCTAAATATGCTTCTAATCATGCATCTATCCAAGAAAGCCCCTAACATTTTCACTGGTATCCTCAGACAGAACGTGCAGCTTCAGACTATCTCAGTTTTGTGATATTCTCTCACTCAAGCTTCCCTTCACACTGCTATCTGCCTTGCCTAGAGGTTTCTCCATTATGTCAGTCACTGTATGAAAAATTATTTCATTCTTCATGCTCTAATTTTGCAAGACTTTTTTTTTGCAAGTGCATTTGCAAGTGTGATGGCTTTTTGCAAGAGAGCTAATGATATTGCTAAGAGTTTAAATATAGCTGTGTTTTTTACCTTTATTAAAATGACAATTCTCAAACCCTCAGGTTACTGAAGGACACACAGCCACAAGTATTTGCACCAAATGTTATTCTACGAGACAGATTTTAAAAAGCTTTAGTGCATTTTCAGTTGGTGCACGTGAATACAAAAGAAGTACTCCAGAAAAGCTACTCATCTACTCATCTGTTCCTATAAATACTCTACTTCAGGTTGTCACTAGCTACCAAGCTGTCTCTGCTTGTGACTGTGGTTACAAATACTGTAATGATAATGTAAAGGTGCTATTATTGCAATGCAGAACTGTGATCCCAAAGCAGCAAAAGCTGACACAACAATCATTTGCACTTTATTGGTCCACTTGCTGCAACCATGTGGGTCTTTCTGCAAAGTGTATTCTTCTGCCATTATAGAGCCCACGCCTGGAACACTAGACATAACAACATCATTTCTCAAGGCACAAACCCAAGACTGTGGGGCGGTAAATTTTTTTTGCTCTTGTTGTTGAGCAGGAGGTCTAAAGCTGTGCACAAGTCTGCAGTTGTAAAGTCACATCTTCAATGATACTGGGTTCCAATTTCAGAAGTAATTTCAAACTATACATGCAAATTTTAATGCCAGCTTGTTTATGTATGTGAGTTTTACTATCACTGAGAGCCTTAGATTTTCTGGTAAACTCTGAAGCAATTCACGTCTATATTCAGTACAACGCTGGGTTTTAGGCACATTAAAATGTAAGCTGAAACAGCCTTAACACTTGGTGACCAACTTTATGGTGATATGTCGCATGACTAAGAGATTTTATTATATTTCCATTCAAAGGCTTCTTAAAGCATTACAGACCCATGTTATATCTTCCACTTATTCTCCCTGTGTGTTGGGTTTTTGCGGCTGTTTGAAGGTGAGATCCCACACCTGTGCATGGTCACTGTATATTAGGGCTTCTCTCAGATTACTCATGGCTCTGAAAACAAGTACAATACTCATTTTAACACCTTTCTAGGCTGTATTGACCTACTGTTCAGAATTAAGTGGCAAGTTACACTTTCCAATTATTTAATGGGACAAATGAAAGCAATGAGTCCATATTTTAATGTAGCCACCACACTGTGATAGTTCCAATTCAGCATTTTTTAAAAAAGATACCTCTCTTCTTGGGAAAAACAAAAACAACAATTTTTCCTTCATTAAGTGAAGGCTCTTCCACAACTTCACAATTTATCATACAGAGTGTCAAATAATTTTAAACAATTGCTCTAACAGAGACGACTGAAAAATATACCAAACTCAAACCCACACTTCTTATTTTAATCTTAAGAGATTCTAATAAACTAAACTAAGTTCACATAAACTAAATAATTTTATGAGGACATTTTCATGGAAAAATGAGCTATGATGTTCCATAGTATACACAGAAGTGTTATTCAGGCCCCTAAGTAATCATGTGAATCACATTGTTCCTTGCTGATTCTATTTGCCTGACCTGGTTTTTGAAAACAGGAGGCATTCCATAACTCAGCTTGATGTGGCTTTGATTCTCCCTAGAAGAGGATAGACTCAGCAGGGAAGCAGCACTTGAAGAAGGAGCTGCCAGGAGATAAGCAAGACCCAAGGAACTGTCAGTCAGGACATGGTTCTATATGCTGTGTGGAAGCAAAAACCTATTTTAAGTTATATATTCTAAGTGAAATATGTAACTCAAAGTTCTTTATGAATGGGAAACCAGGAAAGAGAGAAAGAAAGTTTTAGATTCTTTATTGTATGAGAGCTTTAAATGCTTCCGTATTAATTTAAAACAAAGTAAAAATATGTTACATAATGTGAATAGTAAATTCATCAGAAGTTGTTGGCTTTAATTTTTTATAGACGAAGCCAAATTCCCTATTTCACAAAATATTATTATCAATAATATTACCAATATTATTAATATTACATAAATTTAAAAATAGTCTTCTAAGATTGATTAAGGAACAGCTATTTTTATATCATTCTACTGTAAAAAAACCCTACTTTTATTTTGTTAGACCACAAACGAGAATTTTATGAAATTATGCACAATAGGAATTTAAACCCTTCCACCATTCTGTGTAGTTTATTTCATTTAATGACATTGAATTTTACACTATGTTAAAGGTTAATGCCAGCATTTCTGCTTTCACTCCCTGAGTTTATTGAAAGCCTTAGGACACATAATGTAGCAGAAACCACTTGTGAGGGAAGAGTAGATTCAAGTTTTTTCAATGTGAGAGATGAAAAACACATAAAGAAGGGGAGTTTTTCAATAACCAAATCTTGAAAATACAGCAGCAGGAGATTACAAATCCTACCTTTTCACAAGCAGTCAATACACCTAATGTAGAAAATCCTTATTTTGTGAAGTCTTGTGCTGATCAGTTTTATAGACCTGCAGTTTAAGAATACGAGATGAAATTAAAACTAGGAATAAAAATCTTGTTTCAGTTTCTAAGTAAACAGGTTGCTAGCCCTCATGACTGCAGAGTAATGCATGAAAAATTAACCCTAAGATACCCAAGGGGCTGAAAAGACAGAAGTGAAAACTGTCTTTTCTGTAAATGTATTACAAGTTTTTGGGCCTGTGTCAGGCATCCTTAGCATTTTGGTTTTGGCAATGCATTTGACTCTGACAAACTGAAGGTACTGATCCAGGCTCTGAATGTGGAAGACAATTATGGTGAAAATGAAAATGAAGTGACTGAGTCCATGATTGTGAGGTAATAAAGGAGTGACAGTAGCAAAACCATGACAATGGATTTCAAAAAAGAAACAGTTCATCACACTCTGGAAACAGGTTGATATGGTAGTAAGGGAAGGATTTTCAGGCAAAATTAAAAATAAGAAATGGAACTGCAGGGACTCTGGTAATTTCCAGGATGTAGAACATAAAGAAAGAATGTGGAAGAAGTATATATATATACACAAGTAAATATATATACACACAGCAGCATGAAAAATATTATTTAACTTGACATTGAAAAGAAATTATAACATTTAATATGGAAACAAAAGTTTATAAATCAGTGTAAGATAAAAAGTAGGATAGGAATATAGAGAGGAAAGATGTCAGATATGCAAAGGAAAAAAAAAATAACCCTAACATTTCAACACATTGAGTATCAGACAAAAAAATAAATTGATTTTTTAATATTTGCCAAGAGAGGATATTATACCTAATGGGAAAAACAAGTAGAAGATGAAAAAGAAAAGACTGTAAGGTCAATTTCTTTTCAACAGCATTCTTGAAAAAGGGGTTTGACTGTGATGAAATGTTTAACAAGTAAAAAATGGGCCTGAATGAAGAAAGATTAAAGATTATGTAGATAAATGTATTTGAGATAGCATGTTCTGATGAAATTTGCTATATTTAAAGAAGACACTCAAAACCATTTCTGAGTCATTGACAAGTTTTACGGAAAATTTACAAAGGAAGAATGAAATCTCAAGAGACAGTGAAACAGCAAATACAGTATCTGTGTTTTAAAAAGATTGAGTGCATATGGGGGATTTACAGCTGGGAATTAGGGCCATTTTTGGTATCTGAAAAGATGCTAGGACAGATTATTAAACAATCCATTTGTAAACACCAGGAGGATAATAAGATTGTAAGAAACAGCTTAGAGATTTATCAAGATCAAATACTGTCAAATAAATCTAATTTCCTCTTTGCTCAAGATAACTGACCAAGGAAGCAGAAGAGAGGCTGAAGAAGATATTTTTTTCTTTTGCTTTGTAAAGGCATAAAGTCACATGAAATATAATAAACAAATTACAGAGAAATAGTGTAGAGTAAACAAATATAACTCTGGCTTTATGGGGATGAAAATCTTTTCTCAAAGGGTATGTATCACTTTCTAATTGCTAGCCTTGGTGGACTACTCAGGTGTGATCCATATGAATAGTACTAAAGAAATACATATGTTCATAATTCCATTAAGAATACATATTGGAAACTCACAGAGATATTTAAATGGGAATTCAGCAAAATTGTAAAAATTTCTATACATTCTAAAAATAAACTACATTAATTTAAATATTTTCAAATAGACTGATGACTTTTTTCATAATGTTGAATAAGGATGATATTGTTTAATTTTTAAAAAAGCCAACAGATATATAGGATAAGCATACATCAAGAAAGGCTAGTAAAGGAATTACCAGAAACCTATATTATAGATTTAATTCTTTCATTCTTGTGTCAGAAGTGAGCATGGGTTAGATTCCTTCCTTGTTTAGGGATGACATTGTAGCAAACAAGTGAAACAGTCTAGCATTATATTTAGGAGTCTCTTCCCCCCCAAAAAATATAGTTGGCTGTGTCTAAGAAGCTTTACGGTTTAAGTGTAGACAAATTCTCAGTGAATTTGATAACTCAGTTTTTCTTAATGGCATTTTAATTAACACTATGATTAGCTATTCTAGGACAAATATTAGATATCAAATGGTGGTAGATATTTGATTACTGAGATTAGCTCTGTTAGTTAGAGCATGGTGCGAAAATCACCCCAGATTGAAGGTTCAACCCCTGTACAGACCAGTCACTTAAGCATTGGACTTGATGCTCTTTGAGAGTCCCTTCCATAGGGCCTCTGCTTGGTCTGACAGACGTTTCTGCCATTTTCCCATTAACAGGGTCAATCAGTAGCAAAGTTCAGTGTGTTCCCAAGAAATATGCACAGCCACAGGCAGATCCACACAGGACACAAACACAGGTGGTCATATAATCAGTGTCAGACAAGGCTCTGCCCTCAGAAACTCCCACACTTGAAACTCACACCAGACACATGCACACACGGCCACATTCCCTAATTCTTTTGGGCTGGCAGAGGCAAAAATCACTGGTGCAGCACACACACCACACTCCCCAGGGTCACAACACACACACACACCCATTCATGGATTTCCCAAGCACCACCATGGCCCCTCTGCCCACCTGGCAGCCCTATCCAGTCACCTTTACCTACCCCACAGCTCCCTAATAGCCAGCTGCTCCAGCTGTGTGCTCACTGGATACACACAGCACTAGCCCTACACGCACACCACTCTTGTGAGTCCTCCTGAGATAAAACCTCCACCCACCTGGTACCCCTGTCCAAACCCAGAACTTCCTACTTCTCACATGGGCCTGCTGACAGTTTGCCAGTGAATCCACACACAGACCTCACACCCCCAGCTGGGCATGCATTACAACCTGCTCCAGAAAGCAAGGACAAACCAGGTTCTTATTAATAGATCCTGTGGGGAAGATTAGAGTAAATGGCACTGGATAATTAGTGTTTGTAAATGTATATATATGTAGGATTTGTTTTGGAACAATTTGGTTGCAATAGAAAGCAGGTATGTAGCCATTTTGGTTGTTATTATCCATAGCAATATAAAAGTACAAAAAACCACAGTTAAGGAAATGAAAGACAGAATAAAAGTAGAGCGATATAGAGTCTCTATCCATTGGATCCAGAAATTATACTTGATTGTTGCAATTTTGATGTCCCTTGGTCTAAGTGAAGGTCATAATCCTGTTAAAATTATGATCTTGATCTGTCTAGGAAAGTTAATGAAATTCAAAGAGTAGAATTCACTCAGGTGGGAATGAGCAATCTCCCCTGTGGCAAGGAGTTTTACACTGGATGATGTAATGCTGTGAGTCAAGAGTCCAAGTAGTTCCAGCTGCCTATTAAGTCAGTGCAGTTGAATCCATCATGGCCATCAGCAGAGATGGATATCTTCAGGCTACCTGTGAATGTCCCAGAACTTCCCAGAGAAGTTATCACAGCTGAATTCACTTAACTAAGGACAAAGAGAGAGTACCACAACCTGCCTCACAGGGTTTTTGCCTCTTTATTTGTGCAATACCAGCTGTTAGACTGAGGCTCAAGTGTCCTCTCCACCTGCACCTGGGAGGTTTGTGCCTTGGCAGTTTTTCCCTGATTGTTTGAGCCATCAGTATTCCACTCCCTCTTCCAGTGTCACTTGTGGACATATTCTTCTCCCTAGGCCTGGGATAATTGGTCAATAGTGCCCCCTTTTCCTTACCTCAAGTTCCCATCATAGTCCAAATTCCAGTTAGCAGGCATATTTGAGGAGGAGTGGGCTTTTGTGGTCACAGGTGAGCAACTGCTTCTTTGCAGTTTGCTTTAGTGGAGAAAGGTCCTCCAATAATTTTAGCAATGTTGAAACCATCAATCATTTCAGTGTTCTCTCAGGAAGGTAGGTACAGACACTTGCATCCAGCAGTCAGCACCAGGTACACTGTGACTGTGTTCCACGGTTCTGCTCCAGCCACAGGCAGGGAGCCCTTTCCATTTGTCTTACCCCAGTCCTCAGCTCAGTAGCTGGCACTGAGTCCTTGCAGCACTGTCATGGGATAGACAGTAGTCTTATGCAAAGAGATCATGAAAACATTTTTGTACCCCTTTCTGTCTATTCTTTAACTTTCCTCTCAGGTTGCCTTTCTGAGCATATTGATCTGTCTGCCCTTAGTTCAATCGACATACCTCTGAAGTCCCAAAGTACACAGGATCCTCACATTTTCATCCTTATCATCTGGAAAGAGCAGGTTGGCCCTCTTTGAAGTGGTTCCTGCAATTATTTGGTAGCCCATCAGCTTGACCTGCAAGTTTGTTTTCTTGTAATTGCCTCCATTGTTTCTCTGAGGTCTGCCTCCTCCTTTTCTCTACCATTCTGCTTCACAAAGTCCTTTGTCCTGGTTTTGGCTGGGATAGACTAATTTTCTTCTTAATAGCTGGTACACTACTGTGATTTGGATTCAGAATAGTGTGTTGGGTGTGGCTGAGACAGAGCTCATTCTCCCACAGCAGCCCTTCCAGTGCTGTGCTCAGCAGCATTGGTAGCTGGAAATATGTTGGACAGCACACCAGTGCTTTGGCTACTGCTGAGCAGCACTGGCACAGCATCAGCACCCCCTCTCCAACATTATCCCCACATCAAGGGGCTGAGAGTGGGGAAGATACTGGGAAAGGACACAATTAATTTAGGCCAGCTGACCTAAATAAATCCAAAAGGACATTCCTTACCATATGACCCCAGATATAAAAGCTTGTAGGGGGATACAGTATGGGTAGAGGAAAGTAGTATAGAATGTAATCTTGTCCCCCAACGAGTTGCAGCTGGACCAATTACTAAAGATTAGGAGCAGGCCTGATCTCAACAGGCCACACCTGTAGCCAATAAGAACAAGTGGTATAAAAGAGTGGATTGGTGGCCTCTGGAGTCAGATGACTACTGCAAGAACCAAGAAGAGTCAGTGCTTAGAGAAAGTGCCTGTGAGAAACATTGATGAGGTATAAAGCTCTGGTGATATCAAATCCTTGCACTATAATGATAATAGAACCCTTAACATACGAGACAACAAAAGCTGGCCTCAGAACATAAATTTTCATCACCTCAGAAAATTTGGTTGTTAGGGTGGAAGACGGAAAAGCACGTTAACAAAAATATGTTTACATATTGCTATTGATTTTAGTTATTTTCTTCTATGTTATTTATTTAAAGTTGTTCCACTACTACAAGCCTACTTTTGTACGTCATGTATGTGATCAACACAAGAGACAGCAGCTTAGTCCATATCTTCTCTGAATAGCTGATCACCTGTTACCAGAACTTGGTGAAATGAAAACCTGGACCTATATCAATTTGTGAATTGATACAGATATTAAGACATAGCATATTAAGACCTTTCTTGTATCTAAGGCATTCTTTTCTTTAGAGTTGAAGAAGAGATTGAAATATTGTTCAGCATTATGTCTTTCCCTCACTTGGAGAAAGAATCTTACATAAGGAAGCTGGCAGCTGGATTTAAGATTCTCTGCTTTTCTGTAGAAACCTTTGCTCTACATCTAGTCCATTTTTATGTGCATAAACTTATTGGAGAAGACATCATCAATAAGTATTAACCACTTGCTTCTTATAAAGGATGGATTTTCATTCACCTGCACCAGAAGTTCAAAGTAGAAGCAATGAGATTCATTCTTCATAGACACATCCTCAGCCCTAATTGAGCTGATCAACTCAAAACTATGTACATTACTCAACCTATGAAAATGTTTAATGTTTTAGAATGTCTACTCTAAAGAGATTTCTCAGATAATAAGGCAAGTAAAAAAAATTAATGACAGAACTTATTAGCATAAATAACTAAACTAACTCACGGAATATTTTTATTTCCCAAGTAATCAAACTTCTATTTGGTTGTTGTGGTATTTTTTTTCCTGAAACATCTTAAATACACTTAATTATTGTTCGTTTTTTTCATAAAAATAATTTCAAGTAAATTTTATGCACCAAATTCTGATAACAAGTCTTAAATCTTGTTATGGGTTGGGAATTTTGTAGGCTTTTTTTCCTCCTCATTTATCTTTCCACAGTCTATTTCAAGGACAAGGGAAAAGGTAATTTTCTACCTATACCCATCCGTTTAGCACCTTTGTGGGCATGAAAGAATAACTCTTAAGTTTAATGCCAACTATTGCAGAGCTATGTTCAAATGCCTTCTTCAGACTAATTTTTCTTAGGCATAATAATGCTTTAGTTTTGAATTGGCTGGGTTAAAACTAGCTTTCCATGCTTGGGGTAAAACTGGGAAATATCAGTTAGTATTCATTGAGGTAAGGTGATGTCAAAGAAGAGTTGTCATGCTTTGAACAAAGTGAGGCATAATAATTTCCTTAAGCCTTTCTAGAGTTTCAATGAGTAAGGTGTTTGTTCCATATGGAATATTTTTCTGCATAATTTTTTAACTTCAAATATAAATTTTAAAATTATTAAGACTTCCTTGTCATTTACACTTACTCTAAGAATACAGTTGCCTAGAAATCTTTAGCTTAACTGGAAACAAAAGAGTGTGAAAATCTGTTAGTATCTGGAGATCTCTTGTGAAAAGGGTCTACTATGACCATTTCTTACAAAGGAACATTGAAAAGTCTACCTTGGTGCTGCTTCCTGCTAATGAAAATGACTGTCTCAAAAAGTTATTTAGTGAAATTCTGTAAAAGTCATCACATTACTTGGTATCTAAAGAAAACCAAAGCAAATGGAAAAATCGCAGACAGAATTAAGCTACAATTTAATCTTGAAACTAGTTTTGTAATATGATGCCCGAAACTTTGTATATCTGAGCTAGAGGCAAGATTGAGGGTTTATTTTTGCTAGATTAAAGAAAAATAACACAGAAGGAACAACAGCAAGGGCTTCAAAGACTGAGAAGCAGAATTCACATTAGTCTTGCAACAAAACTGTGTACATTAAGTCCTAGATGGAACTGACTTGCATACTGCTAAACATTCCAGGATATTCAACAGATTCTCAAAAATTATTGAAAAGGAATAAATGAGTACCAACTGATAGAATTGAAGGTATTAAGAAAGGAGGTGCTCAAGGAGTAGGAATATTGATAATAGGAAAGAAGCCAGAAGCATGCAGCATAGGGAGAAGGATTAGTGGGCTTATCCAGTGGGTTATCCACTAATATAAAAAGGTGCCTGAATTGCTCTCCCTCTATCTCATCTGGAATTTCTATTCCCCTGTAGGTGAATATATAATACTTTGAAAGCTAGGAGCACAAAATTAGGATTACTTAGATTTACATAGCAACTAGACTGAATTCACAAGTGGCTTAGAGTAGCTGACTGAAAGTGTGAAATATTAAAATTGGGAAGTGGAATTGGGAGTTTTAGAGAGACCAGGTAAATAGAATGCAATTTAGACCAAAATTCATGGTATTAAATATAGGAAATGTACAGCTTTCTGATAAGCAGCTTCCACAAAAAGTATCAGACAGAAAGCTGTATCTTCTCTATGAGGTTGTACCTTCTGAAACTTAATGACATGTCTAGAAATGGAAAAGTGAGCTGGAAATTGTGGTAGGGAGAACTGTGTATGTAGTGGGATATAAGAAAAGGAACAGTAAATGAGTAGCAAATTGTAAATTCATGCCATTGCTCCCAAGAGTTCTTAGAGTTACTATAATTACTATCTAATATGTCAATCATGAAGCCATATTTGCCCTTGCTGCTACTAACTATATTAACATCTTTTGCCAAATAACATAGGTATATTGCATCTAATCAGAATAGCCCCAAAGCTACATCAGAAAAAGACAGCAAAAGGAAAGAGAAACTATTTCATAGTGTAGAAGTGGAAGGGTATGTATGAGGTTTAACTCCTGTAAAGAGAAAATCAGCTCAAACAACTAAAATGCTTAATTACAAAATCAGATTTAAATCAGAGTAATCTGTCTGGTACTATGTTTGGGAAAAATACAGGTCCTGAAACCTAGGAAATCCCAAGTTCCTAGACCACAAACTAATTTTCTGTTTATTTTTCCTGGATGTAATGGCAATCTTTAGGCATGCACTTCTTAAGTCTCTCTCTGTATTGTAAGTGTCATCTCTTTGAATGCTGAACAGCTCTGGAGGTTTACAATTTTGCTACATTCTGCTTTATCATGCAGTACTAACACTCTTAATCATGATTAAATAAACAGACTTCATTAATATAATATGTATTTCCTGCCAGTCCCCACGTCAAGAAGTTTTCTACACTCTCTTCACAAAAGCTGTGCACCACAGAACTGGCTTGAAAGGTATGTGATATTAATATACATACATACCTTCGTGTATCTCTTTGCACACTTAGGGAAAAGGTTCTTTCCTTCTAAAAGAAGATGTTGCTTCTTAATCACTTTGCCACAGTCCCATCTCTGGCAAACTAGTGCTAGTGGATCCATCCACTATCCTGTATTTTTCATCCATATTGTTAGATAGTTGGTATACTTGTCAGCAAATTCCATTCTCCATTGCAGGAACTGGAGATGGAAGAAAAAAGGAAAAATGCATCTCTCTACCTAATCTGCCATTTACCTCCATATATCAGTTTTTCAAAAATATTAGTTCTGTGAACTCATTTTTTTGGAGTAACAGTTAAAATTGTATGGCAAAGATTGTTTGTTTTTTTGTTCATATGGGTTAGGATTTTGTTGGGTTTTTGGTTTTTTTTGCTTTTGAACTATCCATTTGATCATTTCAGTGTAATGAGTGGAACAGCTGACTGTATTCTTGGCCCACTTGATCACATATGAAATGTATAGCATTCCCAATTATATCAATTGATAGTTGAATAATAATCTGAATTGGTTAAAATTATGTCATCTTTCTGCCTGAGGCATATAAATGATCCTGCAATGGTGTGCATACATTATGATAAAATCAATTTTTATTCTGGGGAAGAATCAAATAGATAATGGGAGTGGTGAACATATTAATCAATTTCAAGCAATAATTCACAGTTCAAGTATTGAAGAGGGAGAAAATTGTTTTATAGGTGCAAATACTAAGAAGTGGAATCCTCATTAACATTGTCTAATCCTTTTAGTTTGAACTCCATCATTTATCTGAACTGCATAACTTAAAGGTCAGGCAAATCTTCCATTTTCAAGTAAGAATACAGACCTTGACTTTCAGAACTTAAAACAGCCAAAACCCATTTTGGACAGTAGCCAAAAGTCTTGTCAGAGGGAAGGTTTTGATTTACAGGTAGTGAAAACTTTTCTGTCTCAAATGACTAGGTTATTGCCTTTGTAAGTGGGGATCTCTTAAACCAAACCTTTCCCTTTTGTTTTTTAGAGCTTCATCTGATAATTCCAATAGCCGAGATCTCAGGGCAGTTTGTGTGGTGTTCAGCAAGATTTCATGTTTATTGGAGCTATAGAAGACATTTATTGCTTCATACACTGGGATCTCTTTTGGGATTCTTATTGAAATGCATGCCATTAAATCACCTTCAGCCAGTTGCTGCACCGATGGCTATGGGGCATCTGCCAAAAAGCAGAGGCTTAGACTGAATATAATGCCAAATTATTTAGTTTGACGCTGTTTTTCAGTATCTTTCAAGAAGAAAAAACACAAAAAATTGAATTCTAAAGTTTAAATTCCTTAGTCAAACTCCCAGTAACAGTAAAACTTGTTTTAGATATGCAGAAAATGTCTAAAACAAGCAAAGTTTGTTTTGTGTATAATATTTATAGGGTTTACAAACTGAAAAGCAAAAAGTCTGTTCATTTAAATAAATACACTTTCTTGCTATGATTTAGAAATTATTCAGTTTGTTTCAGAATAAATTATTAAATTAACATTTTGAGATACTGAAAGTATAGCTCATAATACTGGTCAATGCAATATACTCTGACACATTTGGGAACACTGGAGAACTGGAATCCAGGATTCTCATGCCTGCCTCTCTGATGTGTAATACCTTTCATGAGAGGCAAGACTGACAAATCAAAGATAAAGCATACTTTGTTTCCCTTTTTTGTGCCATCTGAACATCTAGAGTAAAATACCACTTGAATTTGGTTTGGTCTTCATGTGATTTGATTTCAGAGAGAAGATTCTCTACTGTACTCATAAGAATCTCTATATCTTTTTATATAAATCTATGAAGCGGACTTCTGGACCTCCACAAATCCCTTTCAAACTAAAATATTTAATGATTCTTAGCTGAGAAACCATAGTGAAAAAATGCAATAAATTATTTTCAAAGGAAGCCTAATTATTGAAGCCAATAAAGTGATGACTAAAAAGATTACTTAAAAGAGTTGTGTAAGTCCTACATCAAAGTAAATTGGCATGGGTTTAAAACAGCTGATGAGAAAGTAAAGAATTAATGGAACATGGGAAAGAGTGAAGTGTTTAAAATGGTATAAAAGTTGATTCTCTCTAAGAAGCGTTACCAACATAGAGAATGTGGCTAAGTCTCTCTCTTAGTGAACTAAATGCTGATCCAAGTTTCAAGGAGGGAATCTGCAAATCTTCTCACTGATTGTCATACAGCACATCACCTGCCACATAGATTAACATATCTGTCATGGATATATAGAATTTAGACAACTAGCTTAATCTAAGTGTTTAGTTCATAGATAAATGGAGTGCTGAACTTGCTACCCAATTCAGTCAGCATAAACCATATATATATATCCCTTTGCATTTCCCAACTTTCAAGAGATATGTGTGTTGTACCAGAAGAGAGCACAAATGAAAAAAAAACAACACCTGATATATCCCTGGTAATCTAAGAAGGAAAACTTCCTTCTGCTCTGAAGGAGAGGAAATGAAGTCTTGGAAGAGTGAAACACTCCCATGATGTATTAGATTAACCAAAGTTTATAAAGACCTGCAAGTGAAATCCTTAACTTTATTTTACTATTTTAGAAAAAAAAAATCTATAAAATGTTTTGTTTCTTGTTGTTCTTCTCTTTACATTATGTCTTTAATATATATTTGGATTTCTTCTAAAATTGACTGGAAGACCACTTGCTGTCCTATCAGGTAAGTTTCAAAACTATTCTCAATTACTTCAAGAAATAGAAAAGTAAATTAATATTCTTTATATCATATTAGTAAAGTATATTTTCTCATTACACTTCTGAATGAGACACAATGAAAGCACATTTAACAATGCCCAAAGCACGACAATCTATTAAAAATCTTTTTTGAGAAATAGTTTTAATTATTAATCACATTTTAATTGTTTCACTGTTTACTTAGATTTGCTAAAGACTCTAAGAGAATTAATCCATGGGAACTGGTAACTTTAAATACCTTCAGGAAACAAGCAGGTAAAGAATTAACTAATATAATAAAATGAAATTAGAAATAGCAAATCTTAAATATCCTCATGTGATATCTGTCATTATTTCAGAGCAAGAAGTAACTTCTAGATCTCTATACCTAATTAAGCTTAAATACATTTTTCCTTTTTCTCTGCTTAGTGGAGACTTTGTATGTATACAGGCTGAACTATGACATTGCAGGTTGATAGGCAGCTGAACAGGCAAGACCTACCACACCTGTCTCTGTTCTCAGCTTAGCTGAACATATATTAATATATCTTTCTAGTAGATATTCCTCCTCTCCTGGAAGCTTTGAGCTTAAAAAACCTGCCTTTTAATGTGTCTCTGTCACAGACATCTTTTATGAAAAATCCTTTCTTTAGGATTTTTCCTCTTTAGAAGCTGGGCGTCTTCAGGAAACAAAACGTAAACATTGATTATCTGCTGTTGTGGAATGCAACAGGCGCATGTTTGATTGGCCCATGTTGGTTGTTCCTCAATGGCCAATCACAGCCCAGCTGGCTCAGGCAGAGAGTCTGAGCCACAGGCCTTTGTTATAATTTCTTCTTATTCTATTCTTAGGATTTCTTTAGAAGGCTAGCTTTGCTCTATTCTTTTAGTATAGTTTTAATATAACATATATCAGAAAATAATAAATCAAGCCTTCTGAAACATGGAGTCAGATCCTCATATCTTCCCTCATCCTAAGACCCTTGTGAACACTGTCACATGTCTGTCTTTTTGCACTAGAATTAGATACATTAAAAAAAATGATTAAGGGATTGAAGTTCCTGACATGCAAGGAGATGCTGAGACAGTGGGGCATTTCTAACCTCAGAAAGAGAAGGCTCAGGTGCATTTTATTGTTGTGGACAAATACCTGATGAGAGGGATTCAGAAAGATAAAATCAGAATATTCTCAGTAGTACCCAGAGAAATACAGATTGCAACACAAGAAACTCCAGTTTAACATAAGAAAAATTTTTCTTACTGTGAAGGAGGTGAAACAATGGAGCAGGTTGCCCAGACAGGTTGTGGAATCTCCATCCTTGGAGGTATTCAAAACCTCACCATACACTGCTTTGACCCGCCCACTCCAGGTGATAAAGTTATCTCCCAAGTTCCTGCCAACCTCAGGCATTCTGGGGTACTGGGATAGTTTATAGGAGAGTTCTTTGATCCCTAATGAGTAGTGAACTTCATTATGTGTACGTAGATAGACAGATAAATAACTTAGTATTAAAGATGTTTAAGTTACATAAGTTTTTGTATTTTCACTGGCAATGATCTTGACTATTAAAGATTAGGTAATTTTTTTATTAGATCAGTAATAATGTTCTAATCACTATAGTTATCATTATGCTTTAATTTTTGCTCCAATCTTAAATGCTCTGGATGAGATTCTTCTTGGATGCCTTTTTGTAATATGGGGTTCCTTCCTTCTGGAGATGCTTTTTTACCCCTACTACTGCACATGTTATGTCAAGAACTAGCCTGAAATAGCCCAGAAAAATATGTTTTTATGGCCAAAGTAAGGAGACATTAATTATTCCTAAACATCTGCCACAAAAAAAACCTCAACAACAATGATGAAAACAAACAAAAAGAAATAAAAACTAACCAAACAAACAAAATCATCACCCCCTCCTGAAAAAAAAAAAAAAAACAACCCAACAAACAACAGTTAATTTATGCAAACAACAGTTAATTTAATTACTGTATAACTCAAAAGGAAGACTCATTGGTACTAACTTGGAAATGTAAGAAAATATTTTTGGAGGTGCATTCTGAAGCAACATTTTTTGCTTCTTAAAAAATCTGAAAAAAAAACCCTCATATGTAATTTTTACCACAATGTAGCATAGGAGGTGCATTTTCTTGTAAATAAGAAATATCTCTTGAGACATTTTTCTTGTCAAAAAAAAGAAATATAAATCCCTTCTGGAAGTAGGGGAAAAGAGAATTTTAATTACCCTAAGCCGTGTGACAGTTTGCATTTGATAGCTTGACTTTTAATTTCAGTGGTTACTCACAGAGCACATTGCATTTGCTCAGCCATATGACATCTTATTTCTATTACAAAGATAAAGATACATTTTCTTTTACAAGGACAAATTTCTGAGGAGCGGCACTGATAAAATTGGCTTGGCATCAAGCACAAGAAACTATCATGCTGGGCTAACCAGTATTATGAGAATTCATGTTTGTAGTGTAGTTGATAAACTATGTAGTGCAGTGACTGAAGTTGTTCACAGCCTACTTACAGATTTCCTATTTAGTACTTTTAAAGAATGATGAGTATAATAGAAAATTCCTAAAACTTTTTTAGATTGTGTTCTTTGTACTTTGCAGACTTTTCATAATTACAAAGAATTTCTAGTCTTCATATGTATTTTAGAATTGTATCATTATTAAAAACGGTAACTTTGAATGTTGTTCTTTGCCAAAGCTTTTGCACAAATATATTTGTCCTTAATAAATATTAATATCAGTTTTGCAGTTTTTCCACTGTCAGAACAGTACATGGGGAGTCAAAATGTATAATTCAAGAAACTAGATGTCAAGTCCTCTTGACCTTGCCTTTTTTTTTTTGTTTTTTTTTTTGCCTCATGCTTATGGGCTACTTTTTGTGGAAGGAAGACTCCCAGGCCATTTTCTGTAAAGCTTCTTTCCAGTCAGCAGGCCTTACAGTCTGTCTTGGTGCCTTGGATTATTCTTGTCCAGTCATGGGACTTGGTATTTCCCTTGTTGCTCTTTTTAAGAGCCACATCCCCATTTCTACAGCTAGTCAAGGTCACTCTGAATGGCAACACAGCCATCTGGTGGTACCATTCCTTCCAGTTCTGCATCATCTGCAAAATTCCTGAGAGTGCACTCTGTCCTATCATCTGGTCATTAACAAAGATGTTAAAAAGTACTGGGCCCTGCAGCAGCCCTTGCAGTACATTGCTGGCATCTGGGATTCAGATGGATTTTGTGATGCTGATAATGAGCCCCCAAGCCAAGGGGCTCATTTCACTTTTCAATCCACCTTCAAGTCCTAATTACTTAAGTCCAAGTCACTCTGCTGTGTCAAAATAGCTTTTACTACCCTATCACTGAAAACCTACTCAATCATATATATAAAATTGTGTTAGTACTTACAATTAACAGTAAGACTAATATAGTTGATCTTTCTGTAAGAGGTTGTTTTTCCATAACTGTAAACATATTTTCTTGCACCAAATCTATGCTGTTTAAGGTAGATGATATTATGGCTAGAGAATTATAAGATTTTCCCCATAGTCAAATAGAATCCACAGCCAGAACTCATACTAAAAAGATGTGAAAATAGTATGAAGCGTGTAAAATCATACCTTTTTATATAATTGCTGAAATTTACCACTGTTGTTTGAATAGTGGAGAAGGCTACCGTACCCATTTCTTGAAAATATGACTGATCCTCCTAGGTACATAAGAATAAAGTCACAAAAAGGATCATTGCAGAGCTTCAACCTTATAATCAAGACATTCTTAATATGTTGAAAAAACCTCAGATACAAGTTAATATTTTTATTATTCTGGGAAACAGTTTTTTGCTTGTTTACCTGACTGCTTTTTCCTTGATGAAGAATGCAATTTGCGGCCCACTGAGTTATTTCAGAATGGCATTTGAACGCTTGTTAGGAAGCATTGAATATGCTACAGCTACAAAAAATAACACTTGAACATGAAATAAAAAATACAGAGAGAGCTCAATATGAACAGCCACATACAAGTTTTATAAAAGCAAAATATCTTTCTGATGGAAATGAGAAAGATTTAGTTTCTCCCACACCTACCCTTTAGAAAGAATGGCAGAGAACAGAGCTGTTTCAAAAACTCATAGCTGGAAGCTTCTTCCACATAAACAGTCAAGATCCCTCATATAGGAGTAATGCTAAAAGGGGTATCAGTAACATTTCGTGGTCTGAAAGTCACTGGTACAAATCTGGACCAGAAAAGTCCATTTCCACAAGCAGAAAACAGCAACAAGAATACACTTCTGTCTTGTATAGTGACCTGACTAGGAAACGCTGAAATGTGAACCAGAAGGACCCAATTGCATGAGGCTGCAAACCAGTCAGCTCTGAAATATTACTTGATAACTCACAATTCAACTGCAAAAATAGAAGAATATCTGGAGTTAAAGTTCTACCTAGTCCAGCTGTAAGAACACTGTTCATTTTACTCAGCTTGTAGTCAAAAGGCAGACACTACATATAAGTTTAAAACAGGTAAATGGATTGATTCAAAGTTAGAAATTCTTTTGTTGATGGCCCTGGTCTTACCCTGTTGTTATTTTCTATTTGCCAGCACAAAGAGATAACACTAATGGAAGTGGTGTTCATCATTATCTGGTAGGCAATAGCTCAGTTTTGCGATGAGCAGAAATGTAATACTAAATTCTCTTTTCCATCATTATTTCAAATCTCTACAAAAGCATTTAAATTGTTAATTATGCTAAAAAGATATTTCAGTATTTAGAACGTTTTCTGTATTCATATTCCTGTACTTGACGATAAAGACTTCTTGTATAACCCGATGATCTACTCCCACTGGCTTCAGGAAAGCAGATAAGCTTATTCATGTCAAAACATTTAATTATAAATCTGATCATGTAGCTTTAGTACATCTTCTAAGAAGGAAGAAAAAAAAATTCTTTAATTTTATCTTGAAAAGAAAAGCCTTAAACATAAAATAGGAAATAGACATGTAATTTAGGAAGAAAGTAACTTGGCAGTTCAAGGTAATTAATGAGCTCCTTATACACTCTAATGATGAAAATGACTACAGTACCCAGAAAAAAATAACTCTAATATGCGATAAAATTATGACAGATAATGAAAAGCTGCTTCTAAAACATATGCAATTAGTAATTGTGGTTTCACTTCTGTTCATGGCTTTGCACTTCCCGACAGCTAACAAAATAATAATGTAAAATAAATATGAATAGTAGAGTTGGCTAAAGAATAGTGTTCTTTTTGTTCAGTAAAATATTATTTTCCCCCACATTTTTTGCATTTGCATGCAGATGGATGAACAGAAAACCAAATGAAATAAAATGGAGTTTTCACTGAGAATTTATTTACTTTACATGAAAGGCAGATAAGGTTTTTTTTTCCTCAAGGTAGTTGAACTGAATAATTGGGGGATTAAATCTGGTGTGGATGGTCCTCTAGGGAGGATAGGGGAAAACTGCAAAATTATTGAATGGTCTAAATTTCACAGAGATTTGTTGTGATTTTTTCACTTCTGTGAGTTCTAGGTAGGACTGTAGAAGGGAATTAGAGTGAAATAAGTACTACTAGCAAATGTAAGGAAAAGGTACACTGCATATTGCAGCTATACAATCGTGCTCTGTGCTGGGATTTGGGGGTAATTAAAAAAAAATGCTGAGGGATAGCGGCAAACCTGTGATGACAAAAAACTATTAGACTATTAATATGGATAAAAATAAAGGGTGCCCTAAGAGGGATATTTTCAAGAGCTGGAGCTAGTTAGAGATTCTATGTGTGCTGAATGAAGAGTTGGAAAAACAATTACTAAGGAAATTTTTAAACTGTAAGTCCAAGATGAGCATGAAATATTCTTCAGCAAGAATTCATTAATGGTCAGTTCATATGTACTGTGCATCATAATATTTTCTGTCCTCAGTGAAGAAATTGCTTTGCTGGCATCAGCCTTCTGGTTCCATTTGCACACTGCCTGCATTCCTGTAGTATGCATTTGGATTACATAAAGATCACAGTTATCTGCTAAGCTAAATGAGTGATGCAAATGAGGCACCAGTTTAGGTTGAGGCACCTTCCAGTTATACTGTGGAAAAAATAGCTGCAAACAAATCACTACAAAAGTACCAGGTAATGAAGAAAAAAGCATACTTCAGGAGTGTTGAAAGTTAACACACTAATTATAATATTCCTGTCATATGAGGTCTTCTAGAGACCCTAATATAGAGCTTAAGAAAAAAACTTTCTACTCTGAAAACTATTAGATCTCAAAACCAAGAAAGATGTCTATCTGCTTAACAAAGAATTGTCTGAACTTTGCTTTGGATAGGAAATGCTGATCCATTGTTTTGTTAAGAAAAAAATTAAGCTTGCTCTAGAGGCAACTAAAGGACATTTAACACAGACAAAGAAAACCATTAAAAATGAATACTGATCTTCAGTTCTTACTTGAAGGAAAGCTGACACAAGTGTGGGCATTCCAAATAATTGTGAACAACCTCTATCACTATATGACTTTAAAGTTTATAATGGCTTTTGGTAAAATACCATGGCTCCAAACCACACAAGAGAAACAAAAAATCCTCATCTACCATTGTACTAGGCATTAGAAAATTTGTAACTGCATCCTTTGGATGGAGTTTAAGTTGGTTTGTTTGAACAGAGAAGTTGAGAGCAAGAAACATTTTAGAAATGAGTAAGAATTTGAAGATGGTAAATAAAAAGTGGCAACAATGAAAACAATGAAGGGGCATACAACTGTAAAGACAATAGTAACTCAAACGATGAAAATCAACTGCGGAAAAATTTTTTATGTATCAATGACAGATAAGTAATAAAGAGGGGTCTTTTGTGCACAATATTTAGGGATATCTTTGTCTTAGGTTTTCTACTTTGTTTGATACAATAGTTGCTTTCTAAATCACTGTAACATTCTGTCATACACGTTGTTGTGAGGGCAATGGAATCCGCTGTAACTGTGCATTATGAGAACACTGCCACCTTCTGTTTGCCTTCACCCAGCCACCAATTAACATCAATCGCCAGCTACAAAAATAAAAAAACAAAATTAAAAACCAAAACCAAAACAAAATCCCAGAAAATAAGCATTCCCTATTCACAGTCTTATAGTGTGGATCCCTTTCACTATATGCCATAGGATAAACTTGAGTTAGACATCAGGCAGTATATTTTGTTTTACATTTCTGTAGGAATGAGGTGTAAAGCCATGAGGCATGTGTCAAGGGGATTACCATGAGAAAAGAATTAATGTGGGTGTGCTAGCCTGCTGATGGAAGAGACAGGTTGTTTTATATCAGCCTCAGGGGGGTCAAAGAGGGAGTGATGCCAACATGTCACACCCTTACACAAGACCCACAGCTTTTGTAAACAAAACTCTCTATATCTCTCATTCATATGCAAAGTCTCTTCCTCCCTTACCATTATGATAGAAATCTGGCATTTGAAATCCTCCATGGCCGAGGATAAGGATGCAACACCATTTCACACACAAATTCACACACTGGCTCCTCTCTTCTCCCCAAAGCAGGGATGACTCTTTGATAAGATTTGAGTCTCTAACTGTGTCAGATGACACCTAGGTGAAATGAAGCTTAATTGATTGCAAAGTTAACATTAATGAATTACCAATTGATCTTTTCTTTTTCTTTTTGCATGTCTATTTAGCACTAATGCAGTCAGTGCATTTATCAATGGTAATTTCCAAATTTGTATTTTCTTTGCTTCAATAAATCCCAATATCATTGTGATTGTGAAAGTTTTTATTGAATGCAGTTTGATAGAGTCAAACTATTATAATTAGAAATTAAGTGCAGCCAACCTCATGTTGAAATAACAATTTAACTGTAAACAGCAATGAGATAAGAAAACAAAGAATAACAACAACAATATTAATAACAAAATGACTAAGACAAAGAAACTATTTGCATGGAAAACTTGCAGCAAATACTGACTGTTATAGATAGATAATGAGATGATTTTCTCTTGCAATTAAGGGATAACTATTGTGAGAATATTAAGAAAAGCTTTAGTGGTGTATAGTTATGTTATTGCGGCTGAGATGTCCTCTGTTCTCCCCATACTTCCCTTTTCCTCCCCTGTATTGTGACCATCAGACAGCGGGGCTGTCTAGGACAGACAGAAAGAAGGCTGCACACGTGTCCCTCACCTGGGGCAGGTGGGAATGAAAAAGGTTGGTGCTTGGGTTGTGTGGCATGGCCACACCTGACCTCCAATGAAGTTACAAGAAAGCAGTTTCCACCAATAAATGGCAAAGAAGATCTGACTGACAGACTTTGGGAGGGGCCAGGACTGGCTGATGCAATCCTCAGGGGTATAAAAGACTGAGCATCCATCTTGAAGATGAACTGATTATGTGGTATCCACAAAAGCAGTTCCTAGCACTGTGGATTACTCCTTATATAGTCCTTTTGTTGTATTTTTGTCAAGGTTTAATAAACCTTTTTAAATTTTCAAAGTGAGCAATTGTTTCTCACACTGACCACCTCATCAGGGCCCAAACAGAGCCCACACCCCTCCTGTCAGAAGCCAGAGTCCCTTTTCCCCTGCCCCTGGCAATGACATGAGATGATACCGAGGCATATTAGGGTCTGGTCATGTTCTCTACCAGCTATTGCAAAAAATTTGCCCTGGCCTTGCCTTAAACCAAAATGATAACATAAAGAAAGGGAAGTAACTTAAATTTGACAGCATAATAAATAGAACAAAATTATTAAACCAGTAGCAACCTTCCCTCTAGTCTATCTTGGTTATGTGATATGAATGGTTAAAGGGGGATTTTGTAGGCATTAAACGCCATCTTCACTTAGTGGCCATTAATTATGAACTGATTGCAACTGAAATTTGAGATAGCTGGTATGTCTTGTTTTAGTCTATCTCTGTCATGGGAATGGCTTAGAGATGGGTAATTTAATGTAAAGGATTTTAGGACATATTTTTGTTACAGGACAAGATGAAAGACTAATGGCTCAGATGTCAGTTCTTTGTTGTTTGAAGGCAATATTAAGATAATACTGCCTTAAAAAGTTTAGTCCAGTTCCCATCAACAGAACTTCTGTGTCACCTAACTCATTTTGCAAATTTCTCAAAAGGCAAATAAAACCTTTGTTCACCTTTCTTCTTTATAGCCTAATGAAAAAGGTATCATAGTGAACAGCTGCATGAAATAATCTAATGGGGATTTAGTTGCATAAACACTAGTATCTACCAGCTTGTGATATAACCAGGTTACTGGAAATATGTACCTTTCTGAAAAAGTAGCTGTTAGATACTCCCATAGAGTCTGCATTTAGAGAACTGAATATCAGCCCTAAAACTTCATTTGCTTCTACCTTGCCATTTGATGTGCACAATTTTTACATCCTTGCTGGATTATATTATTTCAGGTGATGAAACCTTCTAGGTAACTTTTGGTTATTGCCAAACTCTAGGTAACAATTGGTCTATTGCCCCAGTGACAACTGCCCAGTCTGCCCTCATTCTCTCTTTGCTCTTTCTCTCTGCTGTTCCTTTTACCTTTTCTTTCTTCTGCCCTCCTGCACTTCTTCTGTAGGACAAAACTCTTTGAGTATTTTTGTATGGCCAGGAAGCCTAAATTTTACCCTGGCTTCCTGATGAGATGCCAGCCTTTATATTCCATGTCCAAAAACGTGTTACCAGGACCTTAATTTGTTTTGTCTGGAATATGTGTTTGATAAACTGACATATATTGGCATTTTGACGCCATTTGTGTCAGTATTGTGCTCTTGCTCAGAGCCGTATGATAGATAATCCTCTAGTACCTACTGTGTAGGTAGGTATTAACTTTAGGCCTTGTCTTTTTCTAGTTTATTGAAGATCTATCAGCTTCTTATTTGTGTTGGCTCCAAAATATCTGTCTGCGATGTATCAGTGAAGAATCTTAAGATCTTCCTCTTGATCTCTTTCAAGTTATTTTTATCAACCTCAGTGTGCTGGTTTGACCAGGAAGAAGTGGGAATTCTGGGATGCTGTGGTCAA
Organism: Zonotrichia albicollis; assembly: GCF_047830755.1. Taxonomy (NCBI): domain Eukaryota; kingdom Metazoa; phylum Chordata; class Aves; order Passeriformes; family Passerellidae; genus Zonotrichia; species Zonotrichia albicollis. The sequence continues at coordinate 77,242,296 of NC_133820.1, forward strand.
ACCAATGGAGGCTCAGATTTTGGTATTGGCACCTGATGTGGCCACTGGGGTTCAGACACACCTCTGAGAACACACAGGGGTTAAAAACCAGACCTGCAGCCCTCAGAAGTTCTTTTTGGAACTTCTGTCGGGAGAGGCTTCGGATCTCTCCCCCTGTCCCAGCTGCCGGCTGGGCGGGGCGAGGGGAAAAGCCACCCGGCCATGAGGTAGGCCCAGCCCAAGGATGGAAGAGTGGAAGAGCCCCAAGAGACATCGGGCAGCCATTCCCCCCCCAGGAGAGAGAGAGGGAGAGCCGGCGTCTGAATTCCATAGCGGTGCTGGCCCAGGAGGAGAAGGGGGGGGAGTGCCCGGCAGGGCAGCGTGGGAGTGCCGGAGCTCTGGGACAGGCAGAGACTGAAATTTTTAACCCTTTTCTTGCATGATTGAGACCTTGCAAAATGCTGATCCTCCTGGAGCTGAATAAGAAGAGAGATAAGAGATAAGATAAGAGGGAATGGGCCATGAGGGAAGTGAAGAAGACTCTTGAGTGGGGGAGAGATGGCAGAGTGGCCTTTTGGCTGGACTTTTCTTGTGTGGCCATAGACTGAACCAGTTTTTTTCCTGTGATACAGAGACTGCATTTAGGGGGAGGCAGTGCCTCAGAACCAGGAGGGTTCAGTGTGGGGACCCCTTGGCCCCAGGGGGTGAAAAATTGGGGGGGGACAGATGTCCCAAAGCAGAGACTGTGCCTTTTTTGGAGTGAGACAAGGCATCCTTAAAAGACAACCCTAAAAGCAGCTCTGGTCCATGCACAGTGCTGAGAGCACTGGGCATGGAAGGAAGATGTCACAAGCGGCAAAAGGACTTTTCCGGGCGGTGCCGAGTGACATTGGAAGCACACGAGGTTTCAGCGTGTTTCCAGGGGAAGCTTATGGTGCAAGAAAGACTCCTCTCTTCATGGACTGAAGATTGAGTATTCTAAAGGGTGGTGCCGTACTGAGAGTTGGTGATTTGGGGGAATGTATTGCATTGGGAAATTTGGTGTGGGGGGGAGGAGGAAGGTGCTTTTGTAGGGTTTTCATTTTTTTTCCCTTATAGCTTTTTTCTTCTTTTTGTGTAGTTTAGTTAATAAAGTTTTCTTTATTTCTAAGCTGGAGCCTGCTTTGCTTATTCCTGGTCACATCTCAGAGCAGACACCAGGGAGAGGGTATTCTCATGGGGGCACCTGCTCTGTGCCAGGCCTAAACCATGACACTCAGTTACTAGGTATTCTATCTTCCTGTTTTCCTTAAAAGGTGATTCTAGATTAGTCATGAACAAGTACTTTTCCTTCCGATGATTGCTGATATATTTTTCTGCAGTTGATATAATAACTTCCAAATTCACACAAACATAAAACTTTTCTCCACTCTTCTACAAAAAAATCCCACATTTTTCTGTGTTTTTTTTTCTTTCTTCAGCACATACACCTATATATACCGCACACTTGCATTGCACTTGATTAGATTTTTCTGTTTCATTCACTGCAATGAAGGAGTCCTACTAGTGCAATACCTCTTGACAACTTTCCTCTTTCTTCATCTATTTTATATATAAGAGAGTCTTTACTCCTTTCTCTTCTTCTTGCCCTTGGTATCCCTGATACCTCACTTCACTTTCCAGGCTGTGTCCACCTTTGAGGAATTGTTTCCCTGACATTAAAAAACATTACTTTTTCTCCTTTGTTGTGTCTAGTTTTGTAACATAAGCCTGAATCAAGGTGAAGCTAAAATGTAGAACCAATTATTCTCTTTCTGCTATGCAGATTATACTTGTGCTACTGTCTGGTTATTATTTCCTGATTTAGAGATTATGATAATCCATCAAATTTCTTTGTTTTCTGTACACCCTGTCTTCTAAATGATCTCACATAGTATTTTCATCTTTAAAGCTGTTTTTTGTTGTTATTTTTAACCTTGGAAACAGCTCAGCCAGCCAGTCCCTCACTGTCACTGTTGAGTCGGGGAGGGAAATGGAAAGAGAAAAGTAAGGTATTTATATATTGAGCAATAAAGACAATTTTAATAGCAAAAGCTGTGCATGAAAGGAGAAAACATCAAGAAATTCATCCTCACCTTCCCATGGGCAGGCAGATGTTTAGTCATCTCAGGAAAACAGGGCTCTGTCACCTGTACAAGTGACTTGGGAAGACAAACACCATCAATCCGAATGACTCTCTTTCCTCCTTTTTCTCTCAGGTTTACATGCTGAACATGGCACCAAATGCCCTGGGATATCCCTTTGATCAGCTGGGGTCAGCTCTCCTGTGTCCCCTCACAGCTTCTTGTGCAACCCCAGCCTTCTCAGTGATGGGGTAGGTTGAGAGGAGGAAAAAATACTTGGCTCTGTGCAAACACTGCCCAGCAGTAGCTAAATCATCCCTGAACTATTATTTTCAGCATGAATTTAAACACAGCCCTGTGTACCAGCCATTGTGAAAAATATTATCTGTGTTCCAGCCAAAACCAGAATATGTATTGAGCACAATTCCTCAAGTATTTAAGGGCAGCTATGGAACAACATTATACCACAGAAACGAGTCAGTTTCTAAACCAACATTTCTGGTGGTAGATAAAACTCTCATGCTGAATAATTCTTGAAGTGTATGTTCAGATCTTGTTCTCATATGACTATTTTATGATTTTCATCAATAAATAAAAATGCCACTGGATTTCTCTCCACAATTTCTTTCTCCCTCACAGACATTTTTATGTTTTTAAAGACAATATTGTAATATTAGTTCTACATCAAACTGTTTTTACACCATTTGTCACAGTCAAATTACTTAGGAAAGCAGAGGATCTATGAGATTTAAATCAAACTAAATAAAAGAGAAATAGACTTATATGAAAATCCAGAATGAGATCAAAACTCAGTCTTTATGCTGCTTTTATGAACTCCAGAATTGAATCATCAGAACGAAAATGTTAGCAGTAGAAATATGTTTTAAAATATGTTAGAGACTCAAATAGCTAAATCTTTATTGTAAAAATTCAGATTTTTATCAAAATGAACTGAATAGCATAATGTGCATCTTGTTCTGTCAATCACACAAAATTTCCTTTTGGACAAAAGGCACCTTTTTCATTCTATGTACAATAAATATAGAGATTTAGATACATGTATGTGCATCTGTGCATTTGTGTGACCTTTACTCCTCAAGGCTCCAGTATATATGTATTTTTAGATACATCTGGCTACAGTTTAAGCCATTAAATATATAATATTTACTTGACATACCACTTACATGAAGCTGCTAAGTTTTAAGAGCTTTTTATTTCTCTTAACTTGGTTCAAATAGATATATTTTATACAAACAAATTTGATTATATTGACATTTGATTTTGACAAATATGCTTTAAAAGCTAAGAAAAAACAATGAAAAAACTTTACATATAGAGATATACACAGAGGAATATATATGACGAGGAGAATTTTGCTTTCAAGAACATGAGAGAACACAATTGCTACTAAATAGCTTTTTTTAAAAGATAAATCAGATCTCATACAAACACTTTCCTCTCTTTATTAATTAATAATCAGTATTCATATGGGAAAAAATAGAGACCTTCATAGGAAAGAAAACTTCCATATTAAATATACTGTTTTCAATTTTATTTTAAATTTAGAAAGCAATAAAAGAGGAAAAATAATTTAACTCTTTGGCAGCAATAACTGTGAATTTTCAAGGAAACATGTCTGTTACAGACAATATATCAGGCTGTTCAAAGTACCATTCTGTTCCTTCTGAATAGATCTAGAAAAGAATAAATATGTCCTACATTGAATTTCCTTTCTTATTTTACTGCTTCTTTCTCTTGCTGTAATGTTTTGCTCATCTGGGGTTTGAACTTCCTAAATGTCTAACAATGACTGCATTTTTTTTTCTTACTTCCAAATGAATACACTCAAAGAAGCAAAAAGAGAGAGAGGAAAAAAAGGCCATAGTCAGAGGGTGTTTTGAGTTTGAAAGACAGATTTATCTGCCCCTGGGCTAAACTAGAAACTACTATTGATTTCCAGGTTAAAATATATCAATTTTACACTTGTGTACATTCAGTTCTGCAATTAAAAGGGAGTTGTGCACAACATATATAAATGTAGGTCTCTGCAAGGCTGAGTCAACAATATTAGGTATTTAGTCTTATATTGGTTAAAAATATTTTTTTGCAATTTATCCCAGTGGGGCTGGGTTTAGTTTGCGTTGTTTTTTGGGTTTTTTTTTTGGGAGGGGATGGTGGGTGGTTATGTTAATTTGCTTGGTTTTTGCTGATTTCAGGTTTCTGTGTGTTTAACTGTTTGTGTCATTCCACTATGTGATAATGTTCAATTGACAAGTTCAGTTTTCCTACAAGAATATGGAGGAGGAATTCTCTCTGAGAGGAAGGTTTCTCCTGTGAACTCTCCAGCAAAGTAAATATCTCACACAGCTGATATGCTGGTATGTAAATTTGAAAAAGAAGACAAGGGTCATATTTCAACAATTCAGGTAAATGGAATTAGAAGATTTTAAGCATCCCATCTTACCTGACATTTATCAATTAAAAAAAAAAAAACCAAACATGACTTACTGTTAGGTATACCTTTTAAGTATGAACCTCTATCTAAAAGTGAGGTTGGTTTGAATAATTTATGATTCAGAGATCATTATGTCCCCAGCAGTTTAACTCCCTGTGAACTAACTATATTAACTATACTAAATCTTAGCAGGATAGTCTTTCTGATGGTCTTCCCAAAGGAACTTTTAAGGTAGTGATCTTGAATGACAAGGCAAGATATTCACACTGCCAACTAGTTATTTTAAGGAGATTGCTTAGTCCCTGTTCCTTGCAACCATGGCAGGTGTGGGTCCTGCTTTACATCTTACAGCAGATAAATCTCTGTTTACCACACTGGACTCTGCAATTCCTTGGCCTTGTTCCAGTCAATGTCATGACGTTCCTACAACAGAATTGGGAACATTTTAACATCGTCACATGCACAGAGAAATTAAAAGTTTAAATACAGAATTTATTTTAAAAATGTTAAGGACCTAGTAGGAAGTCTTCTGTAAAGTTGCAATATTTATTAACAGGAGAGATGCATAGAAATAATTTCACCCACCAAAGTTGCAAAGCTAAAAGTAGTAGAATTTTTGCTAGAATAATTGGCTAATGTAATGTTTTCATCCATTCTTCCTTTATAGAATATAAAAGATGAGACATGAAGAAAAGCTTCTGACAAATTTTGTTAGGACTCTGTGAAAGGACTGAGCTCTTTAGCATTTTATTGCTTACCTCCATGGCAGCAAAAACTCTTTCTATTGTTATGAAGCCTGAGAAGTATAGATGTTGTCATTTTTGAGGACTGAAATGGAAGAACTTTCTCTTTTGTGATCTGTCACAAGGTGAAGGAAGATACTTCACAACTAGATAACTAAACATGGCTTTATATTCTTCTAAATAAAAACCAAGTTTCTAATAACTCAGAATATGCCTTGGAGTATTTGCAATGCTAAAGTATGTATTAAGATTGTTCACCTTCAGAACAATAAAAAGAAAAATCAGTATATATTTTTTCTTATCTTAAAGTACAAATGTAAATAGGTCAGATAATTGTTACTGCAAAGGTGTGATTTTTTTCTCACTAAATTTGAAGGGAGTTTATAGTAGTCATCTCAGTGTAGATAATAACATAGTACAGCATGCAAAGTTAGGTAAAATTTATCCCCTTCTCCCCTTCCAGAATTTTGATACATCCTCCATATGTTGTGCCTGAACAGATTCCATTTCCATCTCCTCTTCTGCATTATGCTTTGAGTTTTTTGTTTTGTGTTTGTGAGCATATTGGAAGGTGTCATAATGCACAAAGCTAACTTGGGGATCAAGACACTCTACCACTAAGAAAATTCTTCTCTGACTGTGAATTCACAGAGATACATTGAAGTCTTTTACAAGGTTTTGTACTGTTCTTCTACAAAAACAGATCTGAGGGTATCTCCCCTAGGCTGGACAAACAATATAGACTCAAAAGGATTACCAACAAATGAGTAAAAGTCAGCTGCTCATGATAAAAATCTTATCATGACTGGGAAAAAGTTGACATTAATTTCTTACAATGATATTGGCTCATGATAGTAGCATGTGGAAGATTCACCAGCAAATGATTAAACTGCAAATGATATTAAATGGAAGTGTTTTGTGGACACAAAAAAAGCTTTTGTTTGGGAAGTTCAAAGAATGAAAGCCTGAAGTGTGACTTTATTCCCCTTTTTTCATGCAGTTAGCCTTCCTCAAGTTTTGTTTTCTTTGATCCACTATTTGTCTGAAAAGGTCTATTTATGTCTAAAACATAAATAAATCTTGAAGAATGTCCAAGGGATTTTATGGACAATTCCTTTCATAAAGAGAATCTAAGCACCTTTCAAGTATTTTGTTTATATGGAAAGGTACATTTTAAAACATAAATCTCCCATTCTTGCATTTCATATAGATTGATGAATAGTGAAACCTGCACACACACACGTGTAGGTACTACAGTATTGCACATCTTCTTCTATTATTCTACTCAACTACTCCTAATATTCTGCTGTCATCATCAAATAGTGCTAATAAATATAAACAACATTGCTTTGTGGGATTATTAGAAGAGTGATGATTTAAAAAACTTGTGAATATATGAGCTCAATTTTAGTTAAAGGTATGTGTGCTAGATCCAGGTATCAAACCAATGTTTTTTCCCAGAAGATGATGAAAAATGAATATCTAAATCAAAGGCTGGATATTTATTTTGTTGAATTTAAGCCTTGTCACTTATTTATTTGCTGTTTTCTCATGCTCTCAAATATTCCCCAGTCTCTTGTCATCCTTCAGTATATGGCTCTTTCTTTTGCAAGTCTGTTGGAGTTGCATAGTTTCCGTCACTGATGTTGTATTTCTGGGTCTGTTGGAAGCCTTCTTGGCTCCAAATCCAAGAATTAAACCACACATAAACATGTTGCTGCTGGACCACCACACTGCTACATAAGTATGGATATCCCAAGGTATAGGAACCCAGACAATGCAGATGTTATTTTGAAAAGTGAAGGAGATAATTTCACTTGAACATGCTAGCAAAAGCTGAAGTGTATTGGAAAAGTTAAGAGTTTTACCAAGGGTGTAGTTCTGAACATTATACAACATGTGGCAAGTGGCACTGCTTTATAAGTTTGGTGCAATGCTTGTTTTCTTTCATTTCCATTATTGCCATGGGAATATAGTTATTTCCAAAGTCTCATACATCAGTAAATAAATTCAGCAGCTGTGTGAAAGGTTAATTGTAAGGCAAATGGATTTCTAGGTTACTGTTTCAAGGACATGTGATAGGGCAAAGTCTTCACAATCCAACCAGAGAATAATCAATATTGAGCATGCAGACATTCCTACAGAGCTCCTAGAAAATAAATAGAAGTCTAGTTTTAAAATCTTTCCTTATTGAAATATCTACCTCCTGCCCTAGGATTGCAGTACCTGACCTCTTTGGACACAGCAGATGTACCCATCTGCCTTGTGACAATTTTTCAAAACACAGGAAGCAATTCTTGCAATATTAGCATTATTTCCTTAAGATATAATGTGTACTTAACAACTACTGCCGTGGTTAAGAAAACAAAACTAAGTAGAACGTGACTTCATATGTCATATAAAAAGTTTTGTAAGAATGATTTAATTAGCACATATATGAGCCCCAAGTATTTTTAGTTTGTGAAAATGGACATCTATCTTGTTTAGGAATAGGTTTTTATTATTGTACCATGCAAATAAAATGAATAATTGATGAGCTGTTGATACAATTTTGTCATGCTTAGAGTAGGGGAAGTAGCATTATAGTTTTGCTTGAATTTTAATAGGATAAAGGAATCTGGCCTGAGATGTTAAAATATGTCAGTCCCTATAACTTAGTTCATAAAAAATACTGGGTATTCAAGAGTTAATCAGTTCTGTCAGTATCTACAGTCAAAATTGTTATTCTAGGAATTTCAGTTTACTTTTTGAAAGCAGCTAAAATCTATTAAATCATGTTTTCAACAGTGGAGGTCTTTAAAGATCAAAGTATTTACCAGCATTTTCAGATGTCTGTTGCTCATAATTACACAAAACAATTCAGGTTTTGTTAACACCTACAATATCTACAGGGAGATGAAGAAACAAAGTATTTCTTCATTTGTGTGGGCCTGAAGCTTGATCTGGTCATCTGGAGTTCTATCACATATTGAAAAATATACAAAATCATATGAAAAGAAAGGAACAATTCATGTTATTTAACTCACATGTTGAGGATAATCCATCTACCCAGGACACAGAATTCCATTTTTCTTTCATCACACACTTCACATTCATGGCACAATTATTCTGTAAAGAATATTTTGCTTATCAAGTTATTGGTAAATTAAAATATTAAAATATCCTAGAGGCAGAAGCATTCAAATGATTTCTATGTTGGTAATTCTCTAATTTGAAATTAGATATTCAGGAAAACAAATGTTTCAAACAAGGCATTTTCCTAAAAAATAGTGCATAATATAGTCAGGTGAAAAGCTTAAATGCTACATAAAGCCATTCATGAATGAAAAACAGTGAATAGATAAAAATTGTAAATAGTAATTTTGTATCCAAAGATTCAAAATAATGTCAATATTGTAAAAGATCCTCTGAAGTAATAACCAGAAGAGGATAGCTTTTCTGTTTTTCCTTGGAACTTTGTTTACAAAGACTTCTGACAGGAAGACTGACCAGCTGTCTCTGAAATAGCTCACACCACAGTGTGAAACAGATTTGGGGCTTTCTCATTTGTTTTGCATTCTCTGAGGCTGTCAGCTTGTGTGAGCTTTTTTATTTCATCTTTCTCAGACCATATTTTCAAAATGTGCATTACTTATTTAGAATTTCTTAAAAATGCATGTCGCTGAGTTGAAAAACTCCTTCAGTTCATAGCTGTGAAAAGTCAAACTAGGCAGAAAGTCTAAGCTTAAAGTATCTTCAAAACTTTGGAGAATTCTAGGCAACCCAGGGACATAAAGTGATTAATACTTAATTATGTAATAAACATGGGAAAAAGGCTTTACTTCTGCAGTGAATACTATGTGTGTGATATAAGCAGGTTCTGTGACAGTACTGAGTACATAGAGGACGAAGACAGAACTGCAGTGAAAATAAAGATTTCACTCTTTTTCATTCTTTTTCACCAAGCTGAGAGCAGAGACCAGATTGTATCTGCTTAAAAGGAAGTTAAAGATGTCAGTGCTGAGCTATGTTATTTAAGCAACCCTTTGGAACTTCTACATCAAATCAATCTTGAACAGAGGATACGTCTCAAACTGCAAACAGTTTTTCTTCCTGCTTCTTTTTACAACCCTGAGATAAATTGAATTTAGGCAAAATTACAGTTATGACACTCTGCAAAACAATAAAGGGCATATGAATAAATTGGTAGATATTTCAAGAACCACAGTGTAATCCAGCAAAGCACTTGGACTTTTAAAATACTCCATGGATGCAGATATTCAGGAGTCTCCTCTACCCTCCAAAGACAGCTCTGCCCCCACATCATGCATCAGGCCTCAAACTGACCCATTTCTGGCACATGAAATTGTAGTGGAATAAATGTCCACACCTCTTTGTCTAGGACACAGATTAGAACAGCAGTTGCCTCCTGTGAAAAAGCATAAAATAATCTTCCCTTCATAAAACTTGCTGGAAAAGTCCAGATATCTAGCCAAACTTAATCCATGTTCTCTCAATCAGGCTAGTGGCCAAGATAGTAGGACAGTAACAAGAAGGTAATCAAACCACTTGTTAAGGAAGTGAGGAGATTTAGGATTTTACAAAAATAATCTAAGGCTCAGTCTTCAGTCAGCTCTGTATAGAGCTTGTCCTCACAATTCTTTTGGAACTTAAACCCCTTGACTGTCAGAAGTCCTTGCTCCCCTAGAATGGTGAATAAGGGCTAGACACAAGCAAAAATGCATTTTGTTTGTTCTCTGAATGGCTGTTGGATTTTTCTGCAGCAATTCTCAAAAATTGCAGGAAAAGTACATGCACTTTTTCAAGGCTGATCTTACTTCTGTGCTGTCATTAAAAAGCCAGGCGTCAATTTTGCCAGCTAGCTCCCTGGTGTTAAGTGAAAGACTAATACCTACCTTAATGGAAAGACATTTCTAAGAACTGTAGGAATCTTATCCTCAAGCTAAATGGGATACCATCGGTAGTGGTAGGCAGATTTATAAATTATATAAACTCAATTACTTTCTGGATCTTGGATTTTTAAACATATATCTCTTTTTTATCTCTCTGTTGGCATTTTCGCTAATGCAGATATCTCAGTGAACAATAAGCAGCATGTAATAGATCTCCAACTTGTTATTCCATCTTCCTAATATATTCTGCATTTCTTGTCAAAATCTGTGTCAGTACTGGGAAAGGTTTGTTTCCAGAACAAGATAATTCCCTTTTAGCTATTTGTCCTCATAGTCAACTCTTCTTTCCGCTGAAGCCTGCATCCCATTTACAATTTATTCCCACTGTTTTTAGTACAGCTCTTCACACATATGGAAGCTAAAGAACCTTTAGAAGAGCTGTGCTGTATGTTAAGTTAAATCATTAGAAACCTAAATCTTTCTAACTCATCTCTATAGATGCACACATCTATAGCTTTTTGACTTTTTTACAGTTATAACATAACTAGTTTTGAAAGAAAAATGTAAATTAAGAGTTGCTGCAAAAAGTACCTACCTAGGATGTTCACATAGTTCTAGTTGTTGTCAGAACTGCAATCACAGAAACAAGACAACAAATCCTTTCAAAGAACATCAGATAATTTGCAGTGGGACCTTTTCTGCAAACAAGGCTCTCTGGCTGAGAAAAAAAATCAGTGTTTTCTCAACTCTACATGAATCTAAAAATTAGAAAAACGTGTAAATAAATTGCTATTACAGAACTGAATGCTAGCTTTGGTAAAGGCTAACTTTCATATCACTTCTGGTATCCTTTTAATGAAAATATTATTCTGTTTTTCATGGCAGTCAATGGAGAATATCAGTCATTCCAAACAGATGTTACTGTCTTGTAGGCTCCCTCTTTTGGATAGGCAGATCTCCTGCTGTAGTTGAATCCAGGAAACAGAAGGCACGAATAAGAACAGGCCATCTGGCTACTTCAGAGAGTAGCGTTACTGAAGATTACTGAAGTATTATTCTAAAACCTTGTAACCTGATAGTGAGCACAGAATAAGAAATATTAGGCCCAGATCCTTCAAAATTAAGGGAATTTAGTTTAGCGGGGGTATTTACATTAAACTTTTTCAACAAGACCTGGTATAACAGGGTGCAGAGTTGCTTCGGTTCAAAGGAAAAGCTGAATAGGCTGTTGGAAAATGATTAAAGGAACTGTATTCCCATCTCTAGAATTATGCAAATAATAACAATTTAACTTTTGTTGGGTGCATGAGGTGTATTTAAGGATAAAAATATGTCTTAATCCACAGAGAATTCCATTTGTAGAAATAAGCATCAAGAAGACATTTTTAGGATACTTCAATTTATCCAAAGTGAAGCATAGTTAAACTATAAAATGCACCATGTATAGTAAAGAACCTTCAGAGAATTCTACTCAGTTTGAAGACTTCAGTATTTTTCTTCAGAAAGTTTTTAGTTTGTTGGGGTTTTTTTAAGTAAGATATTTTAAATGTAGGAACCCCTTGACGAAGAACAGAAATACGTACTTTCTCTGATTAAAAGATCTTTTTTCCAAAAGTGTTCTCTCATGTTTTCTTCATTGACGGGGTTGGATTTTAGTTTGTCAAAAATAATTGGTTTGCATGATGTCTTTTGGCTCAGATGTGATGTCTGAAATTAAAGGCGGTAACAAACAATTTGTTTTAAACTCATTATTATAAAAGTATATGAATGTCAGGTTTTATATTTTGAATATAATGCATAGTTCAATGTTTGAAAAAGATGAAAATGAAATGTGAAAAATGCCCGCTGAGGCAGAACATAGTGTCTTAATATGCAGTCAGTTAATGTCTTGCTAACCACTTTCTAAGCCTCCAAGATTTCTCATGGTGGAGCTGAGCCACAAGAAAAAAGACAATTTACCCACACCTGGGCCTTACGAGGTTATATTTGGCACAAAAAGGCTTCTACTGATCATGAGCCTATTGTCTTGTGAGCTCCATACAAAGAGAAAGAAAGATCTAATGCGTTTGAATTTAAGGGATCGTGGTTTGAATCTTTCCCCCTGCATTTTCATCTGTTTCTCTGCATCTTGTAAATGTCTGCAGACTTGGTAGTTTTGAAAATAAAATAACTATGCATGGGTAAAAGAAACCTCGGCACTTCAGAAAGGATTCCACAATCTTCTGCATAAAAATAATGTATCAGTTAGAAAGACTAAAGAAAATTCCTGTCTGAAAGCCTTTCCTTCCATGGTTTAGCTGCCTAACTGAGTTTTGGTCGTTTTCTTATATTGATTCTAGAGTCATAAGTCAAACTCATGGCTAGAAGCTAAAGAAGAATTTTTAAATTTTATTTTACCATTAACATAAATTCAGAAATGATTTCTGGGGTGATATTTATTCTGTTAAAATTTATTCTTTACTTGTGATTTAAAAAACACCAGATTCTGTAAATATAAAAAACCTATGTTTCAAGAGAAACAAGAGTAAAATAATTCAATTTTTTCTCTGGTAGAGAAATCTAATATAAATGTATAACTCTTTGTCAATGTCTTTCTGTAATTATAGCAACAATATGACAATAAACTCAAAGAAACCCACAATAAATCCTTCTTACATAAACTTAATCTCAATGACAATTATCTCATTCATTTTGCTTACCATTGCTCTTGCAATTATCTTGCTCTTCGATCTCTAACACATTTTCAGAATGAACTAACTTTGAATTATGACAGCCTATTTCACCTGAAAATTAGCGTAAAGAGTCATTGAACCTCATTCTGTGGCATTGCACTCCAAACGTTCAGCTTTTTTCAGACCATTCATATTTATTCATTCCTTCTAGTGAAGTTGTCCCAGTTCAGTTTAGTTAAAAATCTTCTTAGATACAAATTTATCCTCTCATCCACAAATATTGAATTTTTATTTATCATGTCTACCTAGAAACAGGTAAACAATGACATTTTAAAGCCGTCAAAAGCTTTCAGACTGCTGAATCCACTTCCTGCAGTTCTTACCCTTTGATTGTGCATCTCAATCCTTGCAATTTTTTTTTTAAATTTTTTCTTTTTTTGCAATACTAATTTGCTATAGAACATCTAGGCTCAAAGATGTAGTGTCCATAGTCTTGCAATTGCAGGTTGAATTCTATATTCAACTGAGAAGCCTGTCTGGGTTTTATAAGTGATTATGAGGTCACATCAGAGGTTGCTTCTGCACATACATTTGGGTTCAAAGGTGCAGCATGCCTTGAGAGATGTGAATATATGTTACTGCATTTTTATAAGTAAAAGTGGTATTATTTTGATTTAGCTATGTGTTTGAACCTTTTCTGGCCCTTTAATTAATCAAAAGGCAGAACAAAGAACTGAAAATATGGACTTTTCATGCACTAAATATGTAGAAGAGGTAAGGAGGAGATGAACCTTACAATAGAAGACTGAAAACTAGGAGAAATAGGAAAACAAATATAGGATATATAAGGAAAAATGCTTATCAGACAAGGAATAGGAAAAACACTGCATAACAGCATGATTCAAAATATAATCTGGAAGAGAAATTATGTCAGGTATGGTGTCAAATAACTTAACTTCCGCAAGAAATTGGCACAATATCCCATATTATCCTTACAGCAAAAGTGATGATGCATGGACTGGATAAGTGGAAAATGAGATGAGCAGAAAACTGGCAAGACCCTGCACAATATAAAAAAGACACCAATGTATTGGGGTGCATCCAGCAAGAAACTAGCCAATGCTCATGGGACTGGAAAGCCTAAAGTACAGGGAAAGGCTAAGTGGATTGGATTTTGTTCAAACTTAGAAAGAGAAAAGAAAAGGGAGGTATTAATGCTAACACCTAAGACCAGAACTTGGGAGATGGTCCCAGAATCTTAGATGTGTGTCAACAACACACAGGGTAGTTAGCAACAGACTGTAGTTAACAACAGAGGATATTCTCAGCTGATGCAGGAAGCAAGAGCTACCAAAGATAGTGGAATATGGGGTAGGGTTTCTGAGATAGATGTGGAATTTCCATTAGTGGTGATACACAAATTTTGGTAGGGCAAGGCCCTCAACAGCTTGATAGAACTGATTCATCTTTAAGCATTGTATTTGTGGTGGGTTAATTTTGTGCAACAGTGAGATATCTACCCATAAGGAAAAATGAGACAAAAACACTTATGGGTCTAAATAAAGATGGGGAGATCACTTAGCAATTCTCATTATGTGCAAAATGAACTTGGGAAAATTAATTTATTGCTAATTAAGATAGATTTTTGTGGTGAAAAAAAATGATTAAAAATTAAAACACCTTTTCCTGCACCCTCATCCTTGGTTTCAAAGTCTCGTTTCATTCCATTCTCATTGTGTCTTACAGTGGATCCATTTTGGAGCTAGTCCCTTGCAAACTAAATTACTCTCTGATTTTGTGATCCAGTGTTAGTGGCAAGCAAACGGAAAGATGAAATTAAGACACTTACACACACAGCAGTAACAACTTTAGGTACAGGTAGGTGTATGGAGACATGGACAAGGAGGAGGGAGAATAAAAATGAACAGCTGCTCATCTGCCTTTTTCAGTGTATATATGAGTAAAACAGTAATCCTCATCATGGTGAAACTACAGGAGATCATTTGTATCTATGACTGCATATAAAATGTGCAAATATTATGGTTTAAAAATAAAACACATACCATGGAATAGTCAGAATTGGAATATCTTAATATTTTCAGATAGCAGTGTTGATAATTTGTAAACAAGTCTTCATTAACTTGACAGGATGATTTGCAGGACTGATCAATGCACTGAATAAGTAAATAGATAGGGCTCTATTGTGATAGTGTGTTGTTAAGTTTCTTGTGTTATTCCCCCAATTTATGTATTGTTCTCCCCTATTATGTGTAAAATGAGTTCGTTCCCCCAGTTTTTCCCGCCAGTGCTAGCCTGTCAGCTAAGTTGCTATAGTAACCGCTATTCATAGTTGCCGATATGTAATTGCTCCTCCCCTGGTTTCCCTTATAAGTGAAAGTTGTTTCCTCCCTGTCCAGTCAATCACTCCCTTTCTCCTCCCAGGTTTCGAGAACCTTCTCCTCTCTGGAGATGGTAGTTGGCTGGGGTCCCAGGACACCTCCTTTAACCTTTTGATTATTGGTCTCCATGGAGTGTCAGTTCTGTGAAGTTCATCCCCTCACCTTTCCCGATTGGCTCCGCCTGTACCCACCCCCCTCCTTTATAATCCTGTTTTCACCCCCTATGAAAAAAAACTTTTTCCCGGCTGGTATCCCGGTGTTTGGATTCGGCATCACCTTCAATAAACCGATGTTTAACCCCCGGGAAATGGTCAGCTCCGTTCCTCTCCTATACCAGCGAGGTACGCCAGTCCGCAGCCAGCACAGCCCGAGGCCATCAGACGCCGAAGGGTGCAGGCCAGGAATTGCAGAGGGGCGTCGGCCTTTCGCCCTCAGCTAGTCGGACTCTAAACTTCGGGCCACATACGTTCCCCTCAGCACTCTATGTTTCATGCTGAATTTGATGCAGAAAAAGTATGTATGTATACACATAAAGATAGTATCTTTAAAGTTATCAGTGACTGTTTGATTTGTTTATCACAATTTTAGTGCATCTGTGCCACAGGAGGCTGTATCAGCACAATGCAAATCTTTTTATAAACAGAAGTATAGTAACAAAGAAAAAAACAAAGTGTTGGTAAAAAATAGTTTCTTTTTTGAAGTACCACTATTGTCTCCAATCTTTGTAAAAAATAAATGCAATCAATCCAAACTTTATCTCTTTCCAGATTTCACAGAAAGTATGGTTTTCATAAAATAGGTAATAGCAGTCCTCTTCTTTAGCTTAGCTCTAGTCACTACTGTGATTCTCAATTTGATACTGCCCTCCAGGGAAATACCCACACACTTGTCATTTGGGCTAGGAGTGCAGTCATCACTGCAGAGATCCATTTCTCATGCTTGTCTCTCAGCTCTTGAAAGGATACACATCCACATATTGTATATCACATACGTTCCACACACCATAAACAATCACCTTGCGTTTTCGATCTGCGCAGAAAAAGATGGCTATTTGCAGAGCTCCATATTAGGATTTAAATTGAAATAATGTCCAGACAACCTAGAAAGTGCTTAGGTCTAGAGAATAGTTTAAATGCATTCTGTGTAACACTGAAATTAATGTTTGTGATCTATTTGTTACAAAATTTCATGAACTAATTTTCCTGTGCAGTACTTTCATTTTATTGAGACTTTGTGCTCATGGGAATACTTAAAATAGTTTAAAAATACAATACCACTGTCTAAGGAATTCCATGTTTTTTTGCTGCATACATGGGCTTTGTATAATTTGCCTAATAAGCTGAATGTATTAATATGTTAA
The DNA here is from genome assembly GCF_047830755.1 of Zonotrichia albicollis. Classification (NCBI taxonomy): domain Eukaryota; kingdom Metazoa; phylum Chordata; class Aves; order Passeriformes; family Passerellidae; genus Zonotrichia; species Zonotrichia albicollis. Next base: position 77,258,898 of record NC_133820.1, read on the forward strand.
TAAATTTGAGTTATTGATGTTTATTTGACAAAGCAATTATTTGCATGCAGACTTCTACAGCTGCAAGATATTCATGTCTCATGAGATTAGTTTTTTTAAAAAAAAGAAAGGAAAAGATTACATCTCCTTAAGTAAAATGGACATCAAAGGTTACTCTGTTCAAGGATAGTGTTGAAAACTCCCTTCACGCTGGGGGAAACAATGGAAGTTTTATTGCAATCATTCAAATATGCAGACCAATTTTGCATTGACTCCTCACAGAGAGTAACTTATATGCCTAAAAATCTATTCAAAAGAGATGTATTATAACTTGTTTTGCATTTACTTACTTCTACATACAATGTCTTCATCATCTTGGACTCAAATGGCTATATTCTGTGATTTTATTTTTATTATGAAAAGAGATTTCAATCTTTTCTTCTTTCATTCCAAGAATATAATACATAAAGCAGTATGGAGCTTCATATGAAGCTGGGGTAAAGCTAGAGTATTTGTTATGGAGAATTTATTTTAGAACTGAACCTAAATATTTTCACAACTATACTTTTTCACTTCTATTTTCTACCCCTATTTCTCTTCCTTCCCAGTATTTTCATTCTTTTCAAATTACGTAAGTGAACAGATATGCTACTCCGCACCTTAGCTTTCACTTCTCATTTTTTGCACACCATGTTCTGCTGTTTAGTCCAAACTCAGCAGATGCAAAGGTACATTTCATGAAAATTCAAAACTACACAGCAGGTTTTTGCACAGTGCCAGCTGTCTCTTTTTGTTCAACTTAAATTAACTAATCAGAAACTGAAAAACTTTAGGTCAGTTAGTAATACAAAACATTAGTAGATGGTTGAAATATTCTGCCATCAGTTTGGAGTTATTATAGTTACCCTAATAGAAGTTATCCAATAAGCAAAAATAGAGAGTAGCACTTTATCCTTTCTTAATGTTTGATATTTTTTGCCCACACTCAGATGCTTATTTCTCTTGTCCACACTGATCACTAAATTTGCTATAATTTATACTGTTAGTGATATTAAGACCTGTGTTTTCATCTTTCTTCCAGCAACTCTTAGTACATTAAATTATAAAACTGTAGCTATTTACTTTAACAGATTAATGGCATTACTTAGGATGCTACATAATCTGTATATAGAGTAGATATAAAACACTCTGTACTCGGCACTGGTGACGCTGCACCTTTAGTGCTGTGTCCAGTTCTGGGCCCTTCACCACAAGAAAGACATTGAGGTGTTGGAGCATGTCCAGAGAAGGGGAAAAGCTTCTTCCTAAGAAGCTGGTGAAGGATCTGGAGTGCAAGTGTTAAGAGGAGCAGCAGAAGGAGCTGGGGTTACTTAGCCTGAAGAAAAGTACATTCAGGGGAGACCTTATTGCACTCTACAGATACCTGAAAGGAGGTTGTTGCAATATGGGGGTCGGTATCGTCTCCCAAACAACAAAAGATGGGGCAAGAGGAAATTGCCTCAAGTAGCACCAAGGGAGGTTTAGATTGGATATTAGGAAAAAGTTCTTCACTGAAAGGATGGTCAGACACTCATGATGATAAGTCCGCATCCCTGAAGGTTTTTAAAAGACCCATAGTTGTGGCTTTTAGGGAGATGATTTTCTGGTGGATTTTGCAGTGCTGGGCTCATGGCTGTGCTTGATGATCTTGGGGGTCATTTCCAACATAAATAATTCTATTATTCTATGATTTTAAAACACAAATGTCTTTTGTGAGTTTTTTACTTCCATTAAAATCTCTGATACCAGACCTCTGTCAGAAACAGAACAAACTGTATCTAATATTCAAGTTATTAAATCTGTTCTATTTTTCACACTTTGTAGAAGAGTGTGTGTTTATGCTTCCAGATAATTTTCCAAAGAATTATCTCAAAACATATTCAAATGTTAATCAGGATTATTCAGAACAGTGAAGAGACAAATTAAAGTAATGAAATAATTACTAAGAGAAAAAGATATTTCATGATTCCAAACTGAAAATGAAGCAGGTTTCTTCTCAAGCCTAGTGATTATGTATACCTTCAAGTAAGGTTTAAGTCCTGAAATAAGAAATTGTATTAGACAACGAGCCATTTATTCAGACTTCATCATCGCTGTGATCACCATCTAAACTGATCATTTTATCTTTCATTCTCATTAATTTTAACTATATTCTCATCCTTTTATGATGTGAGTTGTGTTGGGAGTCAATCTTATTTTCTTTTAATTGACATTTAGACATCATGTAAATCAAAAGTGTCTTTTTCCAATTCAGACTTTGTTTCATTTTAGATACACCATGGAGAGGCTTTAGTAAAACACAAAAACACACATTCATACACACAGACACATGCACACTTGCACATGCACTTCCTCAGCCCCCTTCATCCTCTCTCTGTCCTCACACTGAAGAAAAAAAGGAGGGGTCACTTTTCATGTCTCCTTGAATGAGTTAACCATGGTTTTTGCCTGTCTCACTTTGAGCATTTAACTGTCATAAGGGCAAAGCAAGGGCCTTTTCATACATTTTGAAATAATACATTGTCTCTTTGGAGATAGCACTGTCATTTGTTTTCATTTCACCAGCACGTCGCTCTTCAGATTGAAATATATATTAAAGGGAAAGTCCACTTTCTGAGAAATGTGATGAAATGCATGTGTTTTCTTCAACTGCCTTTCATCTGAAACACAATCCTCTTACAATAAATAGTGTGATGGATTATAAAATATATTTTGAAATTCAATACTCTTTTTTTTTGCTTATATTATTGTAATTCTAGAGGGGAACACAGAAGACAAGTTGTCTCCTTGTCAAAATTTCAGCTTCATTTTACAAGCTTGTCTATATTTATGTAATTTTCTCAGAAACAGTAATCTGAAATAGTGTACATAAATAGATAAAAATATTACTTTTCTTGTATCTATTGTTATGCTGTATATTATTGAAAACTTTATTTCCTTGCAATAGCACAGGGAAGGAGAATCAAATAGGCTTTTAGATTTATAGAACTCAACAGTCAAGAAAACAGATAGGTTTGAATATGACTTAGTGTTTATCTGTGCATTTGAAGACAATTGCTGAAGTATAATTCATTCTACAGACAAAGGCTGCTTGTGTGTTGGTGTGCTTTTATGCTTTTACAAGTTCTCATTACCAAAATCCAGAGGGTACAACAAATAAAAATTGGAGTCATAGATATTTCAGTGTCAGGCAATCCATAGACCATCCAAAGATTTTCCTATTACACATCTAAAGAGGTGTGAGAAACTCTAATTTTGATCCAGCAACAACAGAATGGTGACTTAGAGGATGATTAAATGAAGCATGCAGTAAAACACATTTACAATAAGATTGTGAAAAATTGTCAGATGTGTCTTTGTTGTTGGTCGTGGGCATTGTTGTTACTGTAGTGGTTTGGTGGGTATTGTTTGTTTGCTTCTTTGTTAGTTCATTTGTTTGTTTATTTTTGAGGGGGAGTGGTTATTTTTAAAGATGATCATCTGGGAATGTATATAAACTTATCCAAAACACATAGGTCTTACATTAAGGGTGATAAATAAAATCTCCGGGGTTTTTTCAGTTAATAGAATTCTTTGCAAATGGACTTAATCCATTTGTTTTGGATATTTCTACTTATACTATCTTGAGTTTGTAGCCTCTTTCCTGTTTCAGCTAACTACATCTGTTTACAAGAATATTCCCTTTTTTCTGTCCTTAGTAAATATTCTTCTAATTGAATTAACATTATATTAAGTTTTAACATTCACTAGAAGTTACATAAATTAGTCATAGATTAATGTGAGACCTCTCCGAAATTGTGTCTTTGTTATGTCGAAAATGAATAGAAAGTGGAAATAATAATTTCCTCAATGTTATATATATATGTGAACTTGTATCTGTACACATAAAATACACAAACATAATTCCAGCTCTCCAGAAATTTTTGCATTAATTTAATGGCTCATCATTAGGCAGGAAAACCTGCCAAAGTATTCCGTAGGAGAAAGGAGATTTAGAAAAGTTTTATGCCAAGGAAATTTTTTTTTTTTTTTAATTTACACAGATTCTCTTTCCTGAGTTGATGTACACATGGATTTCTTTGTTTTAGTCTGTTGATGACAAATCATATTCTACATTCACAAAGTAAAAAGACTTCTCAAGACAGAAAAAAAAAAATATCATCAGAATCATGCAGGGTTTTTCTTCCTCAGGAGAAACCTTAGCCAGCAGAATACATAATTTGGTGTAGTGAGAGACAAATTGAAGTAAGTCACTCTTCATTTTCTGTGATTCAAAATTTCTAATATGGTTCATAGAATTTATCATCACCATGGTTAAAGGTATCAGAGAATTTACCACAATATTTTGAGGCATCTGTATTAGTAATGCAATTTCAAAACGTACATAATATAAAAAAATTATTTACATCTGATTTTATTTTTCTAAAAACACTACAATTAAACATGAAAAAACCCAATCCTGTACAGTGTATTGGAATCTGATATTCCTATCAGATTCCAGATACACAGATTTTTTCTACATCTATTTCTTTCATGTCAAATAGAAAGACTAAATTGTTTTGAGAAAGATAGTAAAAAGAAAAGGCTTTTTGCAACAAGCCTTGCAACCATTTTTAAATCATTACAACACACTACATCTGTCGGAATCTAAAATTACTCTGAAATATTGCAGTAACATTCGCAATAATGATGAATGATCAACTGGATACATTAGCTAAAATGAAAGGAGCAGCAAACATAAGCAAGATAAACTTAGTATATAATAATGGCACGTGGCTGGACTAAATGTCAAGAGAGTATGCAAAAATTGCTACATCCTTTGATGTGTTTTGGGTGAATATTTCTGGTCTGTTCCTTCACTGAGCTGTAAGTTTGCTTGTAAGAGCAACATATGTTTTTCCAGACTAGGACTTGTGTCATAAGAACCAAGTAACATTGAGATGCTAACTACATTGAACAGTATAAGAATTTAATGAGAATTTATCTTTTTGAGGCTTCTGTGGTCTTTATGCATGAAATATTTGAAATATTTGCATGTGTACGAATATGCAAGTAGACACATTCACCTCTGCTTCTCTAGGTTTCTTAACTTATGACTTTTTAGAAAGTAATATACACCAGCTACTGCAAAGCAAGCCTCTCAAAACTGTCTCAACTAGAATTGTGTGTATAGATTATTTTGCAATTTAGAAGACAAATGGGGAGAAAAGATAATGGGTCTTTTTTCTCTTTTTTTTTAAATTAAAAAGTAAAATAGCACTTTGTCACTTTAAGCAATGAGCAATTAGAGGAAAAGGATATATGCAACTATAAGTACTTTTGGGATAAAATGCAGCCCTTTATTTTCTCCCTATCCAGAAATATTCTGTGGATTTAGATCAAATTATATTATGAAAGCCACATTTTTATCAAGGTGGCCTTTAACCAAAAACAACAAAACAAGGAAGAATGTGTAATCAAGCTTTAATTGTGTAAACTCCACAAAAGTGAAGAAAAAACCCAAACAAAACTAAACAACTTTTTTTTTTTTTTTTCCTATTTGCATCATGGTCAGGCTTCATTGATGAAAATAACAGGTTTTTTTTTCCTTGAATGATTTTACCTGAACAGTCCTAGAAGCACATTTTTGACAAACACACTAAATATCTCAGAAAACACTTGTGGATCCAGCATACACTGAATCTGTTTAGAACCATACTTAGCTGGTGACTATCACTGCTTCAAGGGGAAAAACAGGTAGGTGAGCTGTTTCTCCTGTGTGAGTCATTTAAATGAGTTAGGCAGGCCCTTGCAACTGGTATTACCTCTGTCCTACAGAATAAGCTTATTCAATGTTGGAGGAGCAGAGAGTGAAGTGGTCTTGTGCCTGTATCTGCTTGTTATCATTCTTATTGTGGTGAACATTTCTGAGGGAACAGTGAGCTTTTCTAGCTAGAATTCTTAGAAGGCATTAATCAGCTTAGTAATCAGCTTCTGAGAAATGTGTTGCTTCAGCTAAAATTTGGAGTCAGTTTTATATGCAAAGCACATAAAAGAGGTATTAACTTTGAATCTTCTCTTTGCTTTAGGGGCAGAATTCTGGCTTCAAAGAAAGGATAGTTTTGTCTTCTGATAACGAAAAACTTAATTTCAGCAAAAAAGAAAACTTAGTTATAAAACTAGAAAAACCAAAGATGTAGAAAATTTATTTCTCCTCTCTAGCTGTATTAATCACCAAACAACTAGTTAAGTAGATGTCTTAACTGGATATGGCAAGAACAGACATCTAGTATGACTATCAGCTGTAGTGAGAAAATCTTGCATTTGCTACCGAATTGCAACGTGAACAAGTTTTGTGGACCTAAACTAAAAGGGAAGAGTCCTTTCTTTTAAATAGTGTATAGGAAGTGTTTTTCTTCTGGAAATAAATGATCTAAGATACCTTTCTACTGATTTTATGTATTTTTGAAGCACCTATCTCTGCAATCCATAAACACAAACATTCTTGTTTTCTTTTTACTCCTTATGATTTTCTTTCACTGTGCTCTACATCTTTTCCTATGGTGACTGAAAGATAAATCCCAGTGTTGCACTCTCTTTCTTTCTTTTTGCTGACACTGCAAACTAGAATTCAACAAACAGAGGAGTAGAAAAGTTTTTTGTGTTGCTACCATTGTAAATGTACCAGAGAAGGATGATTCCATTTTTGAAGTACACTGTCCTGCAAGGTATATTTATATTTTATTTACTATAAATTTTACTAGGAATCTTGACCATATATTTGTATGATATTTAGTAAGTATCTTTACAACTATCTTACAGCAGCTTCTCAGAAGATAATGATGATAATACATTCTAGCTACTGCAGGAAATATACCTGAAGAAGATATCTAGGTGGTGTATATGAACTCAAGGAATTGGTACCAGATTACAAAAAACAGTTTTAAAATACATTTCTACAGGATGCTTTATTTTCACCCGTATCACACAATGAATAATCAGAGTTAACTGTAAGAAAATAGATAATACTTGTCATTCATGAATGACAATAAATCAATTTTGCACCATCAGCAAGGTAACTAAGCCATTCCTTCTTATGGTTGCTTGTTATGAAAGTTTTGTCTTAAACTGCTACTTTGTGAAATCTACGTAAATTGAATACATTCTGTACATACACAAAATTTATTATTTGTGTCCTTATCAGTTGGACAATTTGAATACTATAATTTCTGTTTCCTGAATAAAACTCTCAAGAGATGTATTTTTATGCAAAGATTTTAAATTGATCTTTTGAATTTTTGTCTGTAGAAAATCCTTGGGATAGAGAGGAATAGGAGGGAGTTCTTTAAAAACTTACTCGGACCCTATAGCTAGCATTTGTCTACTGATGTCCTAGCTTGGTATGTGTGTGTATGTGAACACTTCAGGTGGGGAAAATGTCAGCTAAAGAATGAAAAAAGATTAGTAAAAAGCTGCTATGATTGGCTGGATAACATTGACATTTACCGTACCAGAAAATTATGGAAACATTAGAGCCATTAGCTGTCAGTCATTTCTGTGAATAGTTCTAAAATAGGGTTGTAGAAAAAGTATCTGTGTAGCTTATTTTTTAAAGTGAATTTCACAGAAGTCACAGAAGTGTTTACAAAGTGCTGTCATAGAAAGTCTTTTATTTCTTTTCCCCTCCAAACAGTAAAGTGAGGCACTGAGGGCCACAGCATTAGTCTAAAGATCACTGTAGAAAAGTGAAAAAGAAAGAGAACTTGAGGGTCAGAAATATGGAGCAATTCAGTGTGGAACCATATGATTTAGGAAGGCAATTTTTTCCCCGAAACCAGAAATTTGGAAAGGTCAAACTAATTTATACAACTTATTTTTCTTAAGAAATAAACAGTTTTACCATAATGCTAGAAATGTTTCCTCTTTATTGCTTTTTTTTCTTGCGAACACTCTGCCCTGGAGACAGTTTCTGTAATTCACTGAATGAGAAACTGGAAAAAACAGAGAGAATGATGGAAATTCAAGCACCTGTGAAGTTTGAATGTGTGTGCTTCAAGCAAACTCCTTAAAGATCAGTTATTTAACCTATCCCATAAACCTTGCTCTACTGATTTCTGTTTCTCAAAGCAGTGACAATGTACCCCGATGCTAACTTTTTACAGGTTAGGAAACTGTCTCACATTTGATTTATTGTATTTTTTTTTAAATACATAACACAGTGATAAGAGTTACTTGTTGCAACAAGTATGTCTGTTGTAGCTGAAAAGACAAGCGAGATGTCTTAAAACTGATTCTCACTTAAACTTCATTAGTAACTTTTACTGAAAGGCTGCAGTGTCATCCAAATGGCTACAGGAGAAGGATAAATCTAAAATCCTATAACAAAAAATAATTTCTAAAGAAGTACAACTGCTAATACATGACATTTAAACTGTGAAAAAAGTTACACTATCTTTTCATACCTTTTAAAATTCTTATGTACAAAAACCTAAGGATAGTTACTTAAAACCCATGTAAAAGTGTGTTATTATGAGGTCTCTAGCATCGGGCCATGACTGCAGTGTGCTGGAAGGTGATGTGTTATGCATAGTCAGCATGCTGGCTGTACAGGTCCATGCACAGCAAAAACCTATCACACTCCTCACATCAACACTTGGTGCACAAGCCTGTTTATTCCTGTAGGCACAGCTTTGGATGCCTCCTTTATTTTTGCTGCTTTCCCTGCCGAGGAGTACGTGAAGTTTGCTGTTCATATACATTTTTCTCCTTCCTTATCTTGCTGTCTTGGTACTGCTAGTGGCTAGCAGCTTAGGTGGCTCTTCCCTAAGCTGTAGTAAATTTTTATTTCTAAAGGTATTTTGAAGCTGTTCCTTTAGTCAATCTTACTTCCATCCACAGTCCTCTCTGCCTGTTAACATCACACCTGGCATACACCTTTGGTCATGATGAAACTTATTTGTTCATTACACCATGGATCTCAGTGACACACTTAGGCAGACAAGCTTCTTCAATTTGGAAGACTTTGTCTAATGCTGAATGTTATTTTGGTGAAGTTTTGAAGCAACAATTGTTAGGTCCGGCTTCAACTAGCTCTTACCCTGGAACTACAAAAACTGTCATTTTACGTTCATTCTTTCCACAACACTCAAAATTTGATAGACTTAATCTATATCTGAAATGTTTATTATAGCCTGGTTGTTCCTCAAGCACAGAAATTATGCTACAGCCTAATCATCCTCTTCACTTTTTCTTCTGTCACAATTATTTGTTGAAGGATTTGAATTGCTTACAGTCTTTGTCACAATCTGAAAGAATCTATTAGAACTAACTTTAAATTATTATTCTCAGAGTATATGTGTGTGTATGTGTACATGTGTGTGTTTGTAAATATTCCTAACATTGTAGCAAAAACCTTTCTTTAAAGCAAGACCTGCAAGCAAGACTTGGAGACCTGTCTCCAAGTTAGACAGGTCTCTAACAAGTTGAGAGAATAAATTTACAAATCTTACAAATTAAAGGTGTTTTTCTGGTCTACTCCATAGAATTTATTGCAAGAGAACATGTCAAATTTTAAGTGTCAAGTGGGTAAATGAAACAATGCAACTGAAAAGGAAGGGAAAATTATTTAAGATTCAGTAAATTTTTCATTAGCCGAAGATATTTGTGTCTTCAGAGGCTCAGAGTGGGGGTTCTCTACTGGAGAGCTCACAAAATGTATGAGGAGAAAGGCAACCTGTGGAAGCTGTCTAAACCTTCATTCCTGCTCCATCTATGGTTGCATAGAACAGCTTGTCCAGAATATTGTGAAATCAGGTTTCTAATCTTCTAAAATAGACATTCTTCTAAATGTCCATTTAATCTCCTAAAATAGGCATTCTACAACCTCTCTTAGCAAACTTATCAGCCTCACAGGAGACACAGACATACAGAAAGGTAAAAAGGCAGGAGAAATAAAGAAAAGGAAAAGAAAGTTTTATGCTCAAAGGTCCCTGCACTCCCTCTGTCTCCTCTGTTCACACAAGACAATTTCTCTTCTCCCCTGGTCTGTTCTTCCTGATGAAACAGTGACCCATCTGCAGCAACACTGCAACCATGTGAGCTGTCTCTTTGAAATCAGTGAAATTGTAACTCTTGGTCTGCACACAGATCTCTACCTCTCTTCTTTTGCTCCCCATTGTATGTGCATTAGCATACAGATACTTCAGAGAAAATCTCAGTTATATTAATTTCATGGAAAGGGTATGAGACCTCTTTCTGTAATGCTGTGCTACAGACACTTCCTGATTTGTGTGTGAAGAATTCAGATGACCCCACTTCAGCCTGGAGAAATCATGTATGCCCCAGTCTTCTTTACCTCAAACAGAAAGGAGTCTCTAAATGTAGAAGGTGAAAGAAAAAAAGAATTTAGAAAAATTACTATAATATACATAACCAAGACCAAAATGAAAGTAGGAATGCTGTCAGTGAAGCAAAACCAGAGTTACTCAGATATTTGAGAACCTACTTTTAACTTTTTACTATGATTGCTTGCTTCAGACAACTAAGAAAACACTTTAAAGAATAAGTTATACAGACTACATTATTCCATACTGCCTTTTAATCAGATCATACTCTTTAATTAGTTATGAATATGCCCATTGATCCATAGGAGGGAGCTCACAGGCGTTGTCTTCAAACACAATATCCTGGAAGGTAAGAGAAGTATATTTACCATAAATTTTGTCTCCAGCCCCATTTTGAATTTCTTCTATTCTCCTTGTGTTCCTACAAAAAATTCTTAGTTCAATCAAAAAAGGCTATAATATTTTAGTCTCCAAATAAAATATCAAATAGTTATCAGCAATGTCACATGAATAGCTACCTGTAATTACTAACAGTGGGAATTACAGCACATGATTGCTCGAAGTTAAATTGAAGCTGAAATAAATTTATGGAGCAATTACCTGCTACTAGACAGTCTTTATGACCGCAAAAAGATAAAATAAAATTATTTCCATTCAGGGCAAGGGTTAAAGGTGTTATGAAAGCCACTGAAACCAGCAGCCTTTGGAGTCCAGGGACGCCTTCCTGACATCTGGAGCCCAGCCTGACACATCCTGAGATGCAGATGACTCAGTTCCAGGCTGTTGGATAAAACTGATGCCTTTTCCTTTGCAAATTCATCCAGCTTCACAGGAGACCGGTGCCAACAGCCACACAGACTGCTGCTGTCAGGGCACTGCATCCAGCAGCACACAGGGGTAGTGCTCGTGAGGGGTGAGGAGAAACATCCAAGCCCTGCCCCTAACCTCTGGCTGATCAGGGCTGAGGCTCACAAGTGTAAACACACTTTCCACAAGCACACTCGTACTTAGGTAAGATTGTTGAACATCTGCACGGGCCCTAAACACATCTGATATCAACACCCAGATCCTGGGACCTCTCACCAGTGTAAAGCTCTCCTCCTACTTGCTGGATATTCCAGTCTGAAATAGTGAATTGCACAAATACACACACAAGGTAAAGTTCCTGCTCTCATTTGTATGTGTGTGTATCCCAGGTTCAGAAGGTCAGAGCCATTATGTTCTGCTAGTGCCATCTGAAGCCCCACCAGGTCACTTACTCATAATGAATGCCTGAAATGTCTGATGGATTAGCGTCTAATTTTTTTTATATCAGAGGAGAGAGTAAACCATCTTTACAAAATATAAGTAGCAATTATCACTTAACTACTCATGATGGCAAAAGTACTTATATTAGTACACTAAGCCAAGAAAAATCTGAAAAAAAAAATTTATAATAATGCTTGGTATGTTGTACATAAATATCGAGCCTATAAATTTAAATTGCAGTGTAGTGAAAATGCAAGGTACAAAACTCTAAATCTTACTTATAATGGAGTAACTTTCTTACCAATATGTTGTCATTATATTGCAAAGGTTCCATGTTGTTGTCTCTTTATTACAAGGGCTTCATACCTCCTTGATGTTTCTCATAGACAACTCCTCTAAGCACTGACTCTTCCTTCTTCTCACAGTCCCCAACTAACTCAACCCACTCTTTTATAGCACTCCTCTTCTCATTGGCTACAGCTGTGGTCTGTTAAAGTCAGGCCTCTTCCTAATTTCTAATAATTGGCTCAGCTGCAACTTCTTAGGGGTAAGATTACTTTTTATACTACCTTTAATTTCTTATATTCTATCCCCTACACCAATACATCTAGAAAAATCACAAATCAAACCTTCTCAAAAATTTTATGAGCTAAGAAATTGTGGAAATAAATAATGTGCTCTATACTACACTGTTTATTCATTTCCATCCATTTGCACTCAGTTATATCTCTGTTCTTAATGAAGCAGACTGGGAGGGGAAGATCTTTGCATTGACTTTCAAGAGTATAGAACATTTCTCAGATGGAACACGTAATAAATTAGTGTATTATAGGTAGCTATAACAATATTAATTAATGGGCAGATGACTGTTAAGAGTGCTAAGTGAGTGAAAAAAGTAATGAAAATTGTTTCTCTTCTGAGAATCACTATTTATGTAGTCGCTGTAGTTCCTCTGTAGCTTCTCCAAGACATCCAACAGTGCCTTTGCTGGAAGCTGAAAGCGCCTGCAATGGTATGTTCATGCATATCTGCAAATAAATAAGAGAAATGGCCTTTGTCTCTGTTTTTAGTTCAATGTAAGATTGGCAAGATGGAAATCAGGCTTTTGGCGAGGAGAAAATCTCCTAATAATCACTTTTTTTTAAGTGCTGCTGACCAAAATTAGAAGATATATTGCCATGCTGAATTTTAACTAGAGTTGCACCCTAAAATTAACTTATTTGTAGACAAAAAATGACACAAGTGAAGCAAAGTTTAGATAAAACTACCAAACTCAAACCTAAACAGATATAAAAACATGAAAAGTTTTCTGAACTGTTCTTATTTCCAAGGATCATTATGTATTTATTTACTTAATTACCAGGGACATTGCTGCTCAAGCCCCATAAAGAGAATTTTGTAGGGAAAATTATAAAAGTACGATTAAGCACATGACACAAAACTATAAAATGTAAGACATTGTGAGAATATATGTCTTTGGGGTTTTTTCCTATGATGTTAGTGAAAATTACTTTCATACAAAAGAAGTTAAAGAGAATAATATTTTGTGGGGGAAAAAAAGTAAATGACAATAAGATTTTTTGGTGTGGATTCTCTGTTTTATGTTTGCTTGATTGGTTGCTTACTTTGTTTTGGGTTTGGGGTTGTTTTGGGGTGTTTTTTTGTGTGTGAGGGGTTATTTTTTTGGGGTTTTTTTGGAGTTTTTTAAACATCCATGAGAGCAGGATTACTACTGAGACCTCAAAGCTATGTTCCAGGAATCAAATCTACTATCATTTTTGCCTCTATATGACAGCATAAATAAACTAAACTACATGAAATTTTGAAAAGATTCTTTATTAAAAAAAGATTATGCAATTTTTAAAGATGAATCCAAACCTTTAATATTGCACATTGGCCTAATACTTTCTTGGACAAAGCTGCAGTTTTCAGAGCACAGATGATTTTAAAATAAATCCATAGGTAAAACAATTCTACCTCAATTAACTGATAACAGCATTTATTATGCACCAAAGCAAAAGGCTGGAGAAAACAAAATATTCCGATGGCAGTAATAAAACAGGCATCATTCTTTCTATATCTCATGTCTGTTGTAATAAAGAACAAAAAGCATGTTTCACAAAAGCTTCATCCAAATTGCCAGGACTTTGGGCGCTACTGTGATTTCATTTTTCATTTTTTCTTAGAATTTGAACATATTTTAGCTTTCTATTGTGCTGGGATAAAAAAAAAAAATTAAAGCAAATAGAAACCTAGATTTCTGATTTGGGGTAAAACCCTCATAAAAATAATAAGTTCTGAAGAATTTTGCAAATATTTGTTAAACAATTATGCTAAAACTTAAAATTAAGTCTTCTCCAAAATTGCTCTTTTAAAAGCAAAGTTAAAATGCAGCCAAAAGTTATAGTAGAAAGTATCTTATTGCCAGTGCAAGATGTTGAAATCTGAAAGGTTGTTTTAGTTTCTCTTACAGTTCATTCAGGTAAGATCTGTGGAAAATTCTCATGTTTAAAGTTCTTTGCTCTCTCTTTAGAAAATCATCTGACACGAAGTAATTGAAATCTATAACATTGATTTGCTTTAATTCATTGCCCTCTTAGTGTCAGCTTCTGAAAATATGTGTCTAGTTTGGGTTTAAAAAGGCTTGATCACTGATTCAGTCTCATAGCACCCAATTTTTTTTATATGTACATTCATGTGTCTTTATTTTACGTGCTTACACCATAAAAGAATTTCCAGTTCTGACATAGATCTCTTTTTTCATACAACTCAGGGGATTCAATCAATTTTTTCAATACAAATTTTGCACACAAGAAATGAAAACAAATTAAAATTTATTTGTGAATAAGATGCAATATTATCCAATAATATCAACAGGTTGTCTGTTTCAAATGTCTGTGGGCATGAGTTATTACACACAGTGTAATACACAGGCTTTCCATAGTAATTAACTATGCAATACAAATTCTAACTGACTAAATCATGTTGCCTTATGGTTTCAGCCATGGTGCATTGTTTCTGTGACACTGTCATGGGAAGGCTGGAACAAGGAAGGATTTAATATCTTTGAGTTAAAAAAAAACCCTTACAAGTAAAACATTTTTCCTCTTTATCTTTGGAGATTTAACTTATCAGAGGAAAATTCCCTTTATGTAGGAAAATTTCAGATAATATCAAAAAATTCAAAGATAAATCTTAGATGAGATTAAGTAGGCTTGAATATATTCTTAACTCTTGTAATAAAAAAAGTGCTGTCACTTTTTGTACTTAAGATTTATGGAACTTAATCCATAAAATATATAGATTTAAGCAGCACAATATTTAGTGATAAACTGGGGAAAGGCACTCCCATGGGTCCTAAATAAACTGTTTGTTTTGAGCAATGTGCTGAAAACGCGTTTCAGGTTTGCTGCTTTCATCATCCACAGCTGCACCTTTTGTAGCAGTTATCACTACGTCTGGATGACTGTCAGGTGACTGAACAGGTAGAACAAATGAATAAAAGTTAAAGGCAAAAAAGTTACTGCACTCACAGACATTGTAATTTTAGTAGTTCTGCTGCTGGTTGTTGTGGTAGAATTCTTCCCCTCAAAATACATCCTCACTTCTTTCTTTGCTGAGATTGTTCCTAAAGAAGGATAAGTTGATTGTCTGAGTGCCTTAGTTTTTTAGTTTTTCTCCATACCCAGTCAGCAAAAGCAGTGATCAATAAATAATACTGAAACCCCTTGGCAGGTTATAGTGATTTTGCATATGGACATAATCAGATTGCCTGTGGATAGTCCATGCACTTCAAAGACAAAGCAAATTCTTCAGTTACAGAAGCACTCTGTACATATGTACAGAGAACATAGAGCACACATTCATAAAAATGTGTATTTAATAAATATAGATATGTGCATATTAAAAACAAGAGAGATTTTAAAAGCAGAAATTCCAGAAGAATAATCCAGGAGGACAGTATTATCAGCAATATTCAGTATATTTGAAAAACTCTTTACATGCTTTCTTACTTGGTGTGAACATTAACAATCCGATGACCGATCCCTAAGGTGCAACAGAGCACAAAAATATTTGCACATACATGCATTCATGATCAGGGAAAAAGAGCTGATTTTACTAAGAAATAAAGGCATACCATATTTTCTTCATTTTTAAAAAAATAACCCTTTTGGAAAAGGTGTTTTTTTCATGTTTAAGCTATTTATCTTAAAAAATTTAGTCAATGAAGCAAAAACAGATTAAAAAACCCCACAACCTGTTCTGTGGCTAGTAGTGCAAATATTAAAATATTATTAGATAAGTCCTCCAAAAAAAATGGCAAATTTGTAGTACAATCCAATTTCTTTTTACATTGCCTGTGCCATGTTCCCTTTCTAAGGCATTGATATTAGAAGGTGAATAAACCGTGTGTAGATGGTTTAAGTCTATAATAATGGTACCCTTACATATTAGTAACATATGGGGTGTGTTAGTGCAATGCTAAGGCAAGCCCTAGATTCTTAGGGACAGATTATTATGTATTTAGTAAGTATAAGGAACTAGTCAGCTTCTGACATGTTAGAAGTACATCTGCTGAGGGCCTGAATTTGCAGGAGCTGCTGGCAGAACTCTATAGCTGCAGTAATGTCACTGAAACTTGTTTTACATGTCAGAATAAAGAGAACAGGAAGAAAGGTACAGTTGGGCAATTTACTTTAGAATGGTGGAAACTTCGCAGTATTTAACATACTGCAGATAACACTTTACATTTTTGAAAAGTGCATTGTGCCGTTTCTTCTACATCACTGTTTTTACTGTTCAGCTTTTGTGTGCTTACAGCACCATGATTTATTATCTGCTGCTAGTTTCTCTTCAAAGTAATTCTCAATCCATTTCATTTCCTTCATTAGCTCTCCCCTTGTTTCTCTCCTTCACCCTTAATCTCCCTTGCTAACCCTTCCTGTTTAATTTTCTTTTCCTCTTTAAACATTGTATCCAAAATGCGTCCTCCACAGTTTTAAGAGCAAAATCCCCAGGCGTTCACCTTTCCATTCTTCAATAAAACTCCACTTGCAAAGCGTGTAACTATCTCAGCATGTTATTAGTCAGTGTTGAGCAAAAGAAATGCTGCAGTGCTAAATGGAGTCATTAAAATGCCTAGTGACAACAATGAGTGCTTGAGGAAGCTGGCATTTCCCATTTGCTAGTCTAATAGCTATATTAGGGCCATCCTTCTTTTGTGGAGAAGATAAAAAGAATATATTCAGTATTTGACTGTTTCCATTCTCCACCATCGCGCTGCTCGTGCCCTGACTTTATTCTTCCTCTGCAGCTTCATACCCATTTCTGGAAAACTGTTAAATCTTTTTCTCATTCCTTTTAAATCAATACTGGTTTTAACATCAGCTTCAATGGGCTGTGTGTATCAGGCTCTGGAGGGGAAGGTGGTTCTCCACTAAATGCTTTTTGTCTCAATGAGTGTTAAGTGCACCAAGCCTATGTCTGCTTGCATGTTATCTTAGCTGCATCCTAATAGTCTAGTCAGGGTACCAAGAGAAGCATAACTATGTTAGCACAGCAATTAACACAAGCTTAATTGACCCTTATGAGAAGCAGGATATTTTATCTAGAGACACAGAGGGTTCTTGTTCATGTGTCATGGAAGTACTTGCTAATCATGAAGTTAACAGCACTCTTTTTAGATTTCAAGTGGTATTCCCATTCTGATTTACACTCTTCTACCAAAATTGGTGGTTTTTTTCTGGCTGTAGCTTCTAAGTGGATGGTAGTTTATATATAAATATAGGAAGTGCATCAGTTTTTTGGGGGAGTTTAAAATATATAAAAATAAGTCTGTGAACACATGGGCCTTGTCCTTGTTTCTTTCCAATGATATAAAGTATAGAGAAATTCAAGAAATTTCAGATCAAGATTTATTCTCAAGTTTTCAAACAATTTCCTGAGATTTTTTTGTAAAGAAGAAGCATTAATCAGGTAAATGAAGTAGAGAAGGTGCATGTAAAAGAAGACGTAATTAAAAAAAAAAAAAAAAAAAAAAAACCACCAAAAAAAGAGCACTGAATATTTTTTTAAGTGTAAACCTCTCAACTATGTACCAATATCATCATGGAGCAAACGTCTATGAAAGCCTAAGAATTAAAAACATAAAAAAAAGGTCAAAATGTATGTTCCAGTTGCTAGCTTTGCCTTCATGTCTGCATCTCTCACTGGACACTCATTTAACATTCCTGCCACGACATTTAGTCCATTTTAAACTGTACTAACTGATAGAATAAATTATGCACTATAACCTCAAGCAAGGAATTGTTAAGAGAGTTTGGATGTCCTGTCATTAAGCATCTCCTATTAGAAGCCATGCTGTATGTTGAGCTAGAATCTCCAGACTAAACAAAAGAAGTTGCTGATAATAGTCCCATCTGTCATGAAGTTAGGGGGAAATTTGCCACATTAGAGGAAACACTTCAATAGCATAAATATATTCATTTGTCTCTGAAACCTTAGAGAGCAAATAGTAATGTGCATGCAACTTCCCATGACAAATTATGAACCTCAAAATTAAATTGCTGATCTTGTGTTTATTGGATTCTATCTCCAGATAGTACGTACGGATAGTAAGGGCAACACCATTTTCATGCTTCAATGTCTTCTGGTTTGGCTTGTGTTCTGCAGCATGTAACTGAAGGTTTGGGGTTTTGGGGATTTTTTTTGGTTTGGTTTTTTATGTTAGTTTGCTTTTTTGCTTCTTCTTCTTCTTCTTGTTTTGTTGTTTTTTGAGGGTTTTGTGTTTAGTTGTTTGTTGTTTTTTTGTTTTTTTGCATCTTGACTGCTGTTTCTATTGAGTTCTGCAGATATTCTTTGACAGTTTTACTAAAATTATAATTTTTTCTCTAAGAGAAATGATCAGCAGAGCACTGACACATTTAACCTTTGTGGTTTTTTAAGACATTGATGGTGAAGTGCTGAACTTGGTTTAGCTGTCATATAACTGCCAGCTAGTTGCTCTCCATGGCCTCTTCCATCCATAGTTCAAAAATGCTGAAGCTCACAAGAGAAAGAACAAGGAGGCTGTCAATCAGAAACAAATCACACAGATTTCCAGCTTTTTTTTTTTTTTCATAAATTTGAGGGTTTTGCTACACGTGATTTTTTTTTTTAATTTATTTTAAGCATAAGAAAGTCATGAATGCTTGAGCTGAAACTTCTCTGCCCTCTGCCCTAGCTTTAGATACCTACACTTAGGTATCTACTCTTCTTGTGTAAGTCAGATAAATTGCCCCCCTTGAAGTTTTCTGTTCATATACATTGATTATTAAAATATAAATCTACCCCTGCTGTCAGTGACCAGTCCTGAGCATGATCCATATAAAGTAGCTATTGATAAATATATTTTCCTTGTGAATATCTCCTTTCTTTAGAGATAACTTCATCCCTTCATGTTGCATACAGAAAGTGCAAGAGGAACATCTGCAAAAATGTGGTAAAACTGATTCATTTTGAGGAAGGACTTCTAATAGCATATATAATTAGCAAAAAAAGAATAAAAATAATTAAAATTTTCATTTGGATTGACTGCCTTTTTCAACCGTACTTGATCTTTTATCCACCTTTTTTCCCTACTCAATAGCTGGAATTGTAGATATTTAAGTAGGATGTACTCTTGGAAGTTTTTTAAACCTATCTTATTGTAAAGTATTCTAAACATCAATCTAGTACTGAAATTTCTAGTTGTATTTTTACTTATTGCATTTGTTCTTAGGAAAATAATAATTAAAAATTTGAGAAGAAAATAAATATTTGTGGTTTGACTGTTTCTGACAAAACTATGATGATCAGTTTTCACACACTGTAATTCCCTGACCTGATGCAAATATGTTGAAAGAGATCTGAAGGATGAAGGTAGCCTGAAGCATAAGGAATAGGTTGTTATTTTCAGAAGTCCCAAACTGCCTTCCTGTATTATGAACACTGAACTTAACATTTTCAAAAGCTATCTCTCTCTTTTGCAGAATATTTAATCTACATGTAAAATGGTTTCAAACGTGGGTCCTTAATACATGCAAAAACCCAACAGGAAAGAAAAACAAACCACAAAACATGTGCAACTACTACTTTTAGTTAAAATAAATTAATGCACCAGGACATGCATGTAGTAAAAGAAAAGATCTAGAAGAAAAGGAGTAAGACATCAGAGAAATTTTTAAAGTGGCGCTGCAAATCACAGAATCACAAATTGGCTGAGGTTGGAAGTGACCTCTGGAGGTCATATGGCTCAACAGCTCTTTCACTCAAGGGGGACAAATCACAGTTTGTTTCTTAGAACTGTGTCCAGATAGCTTATGTAGACTCATGAACCTCTCTGGGCGTCCTGTTGAGCATTCAGACATGCTTGTGGTGTAAAAGTGTTCCCTGAAGTTGAGACAGTACCACCTGTGCCACTACCCCCAGAACCTGTTATTGGGCTCCACTGACAAGAGCTTGTCTCCATCACTTTGCACCCTTCCTTCAGGTATTTGTATACACTGATTGATAATTTGCTCCTTGAGCCTTCTTTACACTGAACAGTCCTGGTTTTCTCATCTTTTCCTGAGAAAAAGGAAGGAAGGAAGGATACCGTCATGTTCTGGCACTGCTTGGTGAGCATGAGATTCTGCAGAACACCTGTCCTCGTTAGCCCCTTTACCATGTAGGAAAGGAAGTCATGAATGCACTCTGAGAACCACCTGTACTGTACATAAGATGTCTGCTGTGTTGCTTTTCCAGAAAATACCAGGGTGGTGGAAGTGCCCCTCGATGAGCAGGGCCTGTGAATATGAGGCTGCTCCTGTCTGTCCTGATCTTGGTTCTATGGAAAATAGAAACACTGCCACAGGATTGAGCAAATGTGGATGAAATGCTTTTAGTTTTCAAGAAAATATATATCATTTCAATTCTGTGCATGAATTTAACTGTCTCATGGATTACTGTAAAGATATATTCTAGATAGTGACCAATTTTATTAGATTTTATTTATGTGGGAAAAAAAAAAGTTTAAATTTTGACTTTTTTTTTAAGTCTGATAATGCAGCTTAGCTTTGTTCCCTTTCTTGTTAGTTAAAGAAATATTCAGTTTTGCTTTCAACGGGGCAGTATAACCTTCCCAGAAGCAAATTCCAAACAAACACATTTCAACTACATTATTTGATATTCCTATTGGCCAATTTACTCCAAACAGGAATTTTGCATAACTGTGTTTCTGTCTCCTCTAATCTTAAATTAACTGCATGACAGTGCAACATGCATTGGACTGTAAATTAATTCTCTTCTGCAATCCTTCAGCAAGATGCACTTGCCTTTGCATATGTCCTTTCAATTATGTCAAAATAATAATTTTGCTAATTCTAGGGTTATTTAACAAGTGTTCAAATATCTGATATTTCACAGTAACAGAATTTAGTAACAGACACTTAGTGATAAATTTCGTAAACATCCAGTTTTGTTTCATAGGGATTTTAATGCTCCATTTACTATTAGAAATTTTAGAGTGCCTTTAGAGTGCAGTTAGAAATTTTTAAGCGCATTTATTAGAAATAGAGTTCAGATTAATCAACATAGAGTTTAATTTGCTCAAATTTATGATCTAGTTCTAGATTAATTGCAGGCATGCCCTATTAAAAAAGCCACAGAATTTTAATATACTTATGCCAAATCAACATGTGCTAAAGAATATATCTACAGTTTAAAAAGTAATCAAACCCTAAGTGTAGGAATCTAGTTTAGAAATCTGTTTTCTAAATTTTAAGTGTGTCTGCCAACAGTTTAATAGTAATAAATGTATTTTTTTCTTGTCTTAAGTCACATCTTAGGCTCTAGATTGGTCATCACTACCTAAGAAAATGGATTAAACTGCAGCATCTCACCATATAACGGACAAATTTTCCATCAAGATGATGTTTGGACCAGGAATCAGCCCCCTCAAAATAATCACATGTATTTCTGACACAATATTTCCCAGAGAAAGTAAAATATCTTCCAGCATAAGAGACAATAGGAAGAGCACACAAAGATGGGTAAACTGTCTCACATGTACTGCATGGTAAAGAATATCCACATGCATTTGTCCCAGTTTCACTGTTAACTTAAAGTTTACATTAAAGTCTTGAGTTAGAAAAAAGTGAGATGACATTCAGTTCTCAGTCAGCATCAAAGTTAACCTATTATTCTAGTACTTCATTAGAGGGAAATTTAATTTTAATTTAAATTAATGAGATAAAAATAATAGCTCAAACTCTATCCCTTATGTTTGGCTTAATTAAAAAAGTAAATGAAAAACCAGTGCAAATATTGTTTCATATATACCACATTTTTTGTGTGATGCTGCTACTTTTAATATTTTCAGTAGCTTGTTGCACACAGGTCATTTGTGTATATCTTGTACTGTATTTTAACAAGAGGCTACTGGCTTTCAAAAATATTTCTTTGGAATAGTAAACTACTAAAAAATGGATTAATGTAACTGTAATTCTAAATGAAGGAATTTATTTTTTTAACTTCTTTTTAACAAGCAGACGTCTTTTCTTCAGAACAAGGGTAAATCTGGTGCCAAAAGGAAAAGAATTTCTTTTATTTTTTTTCTATACATGACCAAAAGTTTTTTCATTTTCTTCTCATTTCTGCCATTATTAGTAGTACTGAGCAGTTTCAAAGACAGTTTACTTACCCTTTCCATATTGCTGCTATTACAAAAATAAATTATTAGGGGATAACACATATTTTCTATTTATACTAGCTAAACTGGTCAAAAATAGTAGGCTGTAGTCAACTTATTTCCAAGGATGTTGTAAAATTATTGCATATATAATTTGTAGCATATTTTTAATAATCACTTGATTTAAATACTAGACTTTAACCTGCTAGAAGGCTTTTTTTTTATTTCAACATTGACATTTCAACATTCAACATGTTAACTAAAAAAATTTGAAACACCTGCTTTATAGTTGCTTTACAGATTCATTTAAAAATTAATTGGCAGATTTTTACCTTATACTCTGTGCATTTGTTGTATAATCTATTCCACTGACACTTCAGTTAGATGCAGATCCTTTGATGGGTTGGATATAAGATTGAGTTTTGAAGTGAAAAACCTCCACAAAGTCTCTCAGAACCAACAGAAATGGTTTTAACTTTTTAACTCTCAGGGCATCATTTAATGTCATTATATTGCCATGGATATGTGTCTTGATATCCCACTTACAAATCTCATCTGAAGACATTTGATTTTTGCTCAAATATTCATCACAAGAACAGAACGAAACCCACAATATTTAGAGCAGCACAAACATTTCATATGCTTAGCTTTGTATTAGTCAGAAAGAGAAACTTGCTCTGCTTAAAACTGTACTGTTTATGTGACTTGTTATGTGGATTTTTAAAAATATAGGTAATAATTTTTGAAAATCTACATAATAAGTACTAATGTGTCTAAATTAGTACCTTCTCCCTTTATTGGTACTAAAAAATCATTTAAGTGCTTTCAAAGAATTGATCCAGCCACTCAAGATTATGCCTGCCTCCCTTTTTATCACTAAGATAAACATCAAAGTACAATGGTAGGTAGAGTTTAGATCCTTAGCATGCAGGATAAATTTATCCAGGAAATCAGGATTGCTAGGAACATATCTATAATATCATCTCCTGTGTTTGTCTACCTTCTCATTCTCAAAATTATCCTTCTAGGAGTTATAATTCAGTTTAGAAAAATTCAATGTACTTTTTGGGTTCTCTTAGGAGCAATGATACCTTTAAAATTGTTTTGGTTTGTGTGTTTTTCCATTAAAAGAGAGTGGCTGCCGCAGAAGAAAACCTCTGGAGAAATTGCATCCTTCTTGCCGAACAAATAGGTATGCCCCGGAAGAGACTCTCCAAAGCCTGCAGGGTGAAAACTACACAGAATACAATGATAGGAAGTGTGAAAAGGGCTGAGTAACACCTGGGATTTGGAGTATTCACAGTGCAGAGAGGATGAAAAAGAGTAGCAGGAAAAAGACAGTCTAGCTATCATGGGGATGGAAGGAGAAGGTAATGAAGCATCAGAGTTTTCTCTTAGCAGACTTTTTCACAATCTAGAAACTGCAGAATGTGCTGATGCCTTAAAATATGATCCACCTGGATGCAATAGGAAAAAAATGATAAATTATTCAGTTACATTTTTTATGATTTAATCTCCTCAAGCCTTCTCTATTTAAAAGTATCTTGGAATTTTTAATAGATATGTTCAACAAAACTGCCTTCCTATTTTTAGTGGGTTGGGATTGATTTTAGGTTTATTTTAAATATTTTTATATTGGGTTTTTGGGGAAGGGAGGTTCTGTTTCTTTGCTTTTGAAGTTTTTTGAGAAATATATTATAAAATAGCTAGTCAGATCTACGCAAAAATGGCTTATTCAGGGCCTTTTTACTTATTGGTTTATAGATCAGTGGAAAGCAGAGCTGGAAAGGAATTCAGGGTAGAGACCTACTCTGCCCCCTACCCAAAGGTATCACCAGCTCTACCCAACCATGTCTGAAAAATGCTTTTCTAAATTGCTGTTAGAAAGTATAATGAACACAGTTTCATATAAAGAACGCAATTAATTTTCTGAACTGTATCAGCTCTCCTGGTCACTAAAATATTTTTTTTGGATAAATGCATTCCAACCATATCACTCTTCAGTCTATTTGCAGAAGGTTAAAGGTTAAAGAGGCAGCTTTTTCCTTTTACTTATATAATTTTTTTTGTTGGCTTATACATTTGAAGGTATTTTTCACTGATCATCAGCCTTCCCATTGTCTGAATGCCTTTTAAACACTGATGTGACTTTAGCAAGTCAGGGTTGATAGATCCTTATGA
Source organism: Zonotrichia albicollis (assembly GCF_047830755.1). NCBI lineage: Eukaryota > Metazoa > Chordata > Aves > Passeriformes > Passerellidae > Zonotrichia > Zonotrichia albicollis. The sequence continues at coordinate 77,283,354 of NC_133820.1, forward strand.
TCATTACTGATATTCTTTTTGAAGCTTTTTCAGTTGTTCCACATGTCAGAAATTAATATAATATTTTAGCAAGAAGAATTTCCAAATTATATTCCTCTGTTTTCATACGCAGGCGCATGTGCTCATTTGTGTCAACCTACATCTAAATATACATAACCTATGCTCATTTAAACTATTTGTCCCTAAAATTTGTTGGCAGTTTGGAGTTTATAAGGTTTGTTTTTCTGTTTTGTTTGCGCTTGCTTTAAGGTGGTGCTGTTAATTGAGCTAATAATTTCAGAGTCTGGACTTTTAAGCAAACAACAGATGAATGAATTAATTATAAAATTGAGAGAATGAACACTGTCCAACGTACAAAATCAGTTGTTCTGTAGCCATAAGATAAAGACTACCTGAGGTGCATACAGAACTCTTGGAGTTGGAAGGGACTTCTGGAGATCACCGAGTCCACCCCACATTCAAGGCAGGGTCATGTAATGCACACTGGTACACTCTGGTAGCTCCTTGTATTTTTTGAACGGGAGACCACAACTGAAAACTACACTCCAGATGTGGCCTCACATCACACTTGATCATCACCTGATCATCAGCATCATGGGATGATCCTTATAACAACAAAACCTGTAATCTCAGGAAGACCACAAGTGGTCTTCTATTCCAATTCTAGAAGTAACTTGTGACTTTTATTAAAACATATTTCTAGAATACTAGTACACATTTTCCAAAGGGAGATAATTCCAAGAGCTGATAGCATAGTGTTGAAGTAAGGTTTACAGTACTAAAATAAGAAAGAAACAAACTATTTTCTCAAACTAAAATTTAATGGAATTTTAATTTCTCCAATCCTTTACAATCTATTTAAAGACCTAATAAAGAAAGTTAAACAAATGAGCCATGAAGTCCAATACTAAACTTAATACTGGTTTATGTTGATCAATATTACAATTTATTTAATGCAATTCAACTTCTTTTGTGATTTTTGTCTACTACACAATGTTCCTTTAAGTTGTCTTGCTATTCATTTAATTATTTCAGGGAGATAGACATTCAAATTAAATTAAATCCAAATACTTTGACACATGGGAGGCATTTAGCAGCTGCTAATGTGAAACATTAAATTGAACAGAATCTAAACAAGAGTTTTAGAAACACTCCTCAAATGAAATTGCTTTCCTTAATGCTTCTGTTGTTGTTCTTACTTTTCCATCCCCAGAAGAACCTTTCAGGAGAAAAACTTTCAAGGTAGCTAGGATGTCAAGTCTGTGACAATGGGCATGATCTTACCCAGCAGTAGTATCTCAAAATAAGTTGTTTTTCTCTTCATCTTTATTACCCATACTGCTATTCTTCTTTAGGTTTTGTTTCCATACAGATTTCATGATGCCAAAAAATTACCATAATAATTAGCTATAGAAAAACATAAATTTAATCTAAAAATTATATTTTAACTGTTAGAAAGAGTTATGTCTTTTCTACAAGAGAAATAATCAAATAAGTTTGTTTATCCAACAAGCTAACCATATTAGACCTGTTTTTTGCATTTACTATTTATAATATTTGGCATTTAGAGCATCTCTGCATCATAGGTTTTTTTTTTTCTGTTAAGAACTATCATAGTTTTAAGTTTGAAAAATTGATGGTTTTCTTTTCTGAATCCATACATTGAGGCTCAACATAAAATGTGGCAAATTTGTCTTTTAATAAAAATATTTGGCTTGCACCATTGCAAAGCACAGCAAGATATCAGGAAATAACTGAGCAGTGATAACTTGGTAACTAAAAATCGAAAAGAAAAAAAATTAAATAATTTCAAGAAATTTTTTTGCTTTGTTAAGAGAATAGGGAATATAATGATTTTGAAATCTTGAGATTTACTATCTCATGTCTGTCTGCAAGATGGAATACATTTCTACAAGGAACATTTTTGTGAGCATGTAGATCCCTTTAACAACGGTGCTTCACCCACTAAATCAGTGAACAAGATTAAGAGAAAACATACAGTTTATGCAATTTTTTAAGATGACATATGATACAAAAGAATAGGGAGTAAAATGGGGGAGTAAATAAAAGTGATAAATCAGATCCAGTGATGCCTTGGAATTATTTAAAGTAAAAATTTGAATTATTTAAAGTAAAAATATTCAACTGCAGGCTACTTATGTGATAGAAAGCTGAAATACCATGCTACTTCCCCATGTTACTTTTGCTCCAGCAAAGGGGATACACAGTCTTTGGCTGCTGTATGCCTTGTCAATAGGGCTGTGACTGATGCAAACCCATGGGGTCTTCATAAAGTCTCAGAGCAACCTAGCAGTCAAACTGGAGCACACTTCTCATAGCCCTACTTCCCTTTCTGAGACTGGGCCATAATCTCAAAACTAGTCCAGCTGCATATTTTCTATACATTTTACCTTGCTTGTTTATTTTAAAAGTTTATCTTGAACACTCACAACAAATAAAATGTCCAAGGTGTGATAACTGAATTACTCTGTCACTTCAGAAAACCACTGAAAATGCAAAATTAAGCTATTTCTTAGGTATTTGGTCATCAAGGCCAACTCTTAAATGTCTGTAAGAAGTGTGTGTTTCCATCACTTGGTGATTTTATATACTTATGCCATTACCATTTTTCCCCCTTTAATTTAAATATGTGTTGCCAAATGTCTGTCAAGACAAATATAAAGAGTACCCTGTAGTGCTTTCTAAAATTTTATTGCTGCTATTAAGAAACCATAAAGCTTTCGCAGGGCGATGACTATGTTCATGTAAAAGCGAGCAGCAAATCATGAATTTCTGCATTACCTGCAATGGCCAGACTAGCGTGAAAGGTTTGGTTATTCTTTTTCTCAATAATTTTTTTCATTAGCAAAAACCACATTAGAAGTGCAAAATTTATCTTCTCGTTTTAAAAGGAAGAAAAAGACACTCACAACAACCTAAGGCAGGCTAAACTTTATGGTATGTGAAAGCAAAGCCTAAGCATAGTATTTTTAATTCCAGTATCAATATTCATTAAAGTACAGCCTACCTCAAGGCTAATCATAGCAGACTATAAGATAATTCTCTATTTTTTTTGGAGTTTTTTGCCTCTCCTTTATATAAGCATAATGGAAAACATTTTAGCATTCTTTCAGTCAAGAAAATGTGAGTTTCAGAGTAAGGAGATACACAGTAAATCCTGACAGAATGATTAAATGTCCTAACCCAACAGGCAGCTAAGGTGGCACACAGGACCCGTCAGGACTGTGCTCTGTCTCTTCACCTACCCTTTGATTCCAACTCTTTTGATTAAGGTGTCCTTGTCTCAGAGGTCAGTTTAATTCTATCACATCCAAATATTCTAGGTAAAGTGTGTTGCACATGTGCAGACCGCAGGCTCATTTGTTACATTATTGTTTGCTGCCACTTTTGAAGGTAGGTGTCTGTTTGAAGAATGTGCAGTGGTTGGAGGGTCAGGGGATTTGCATAAAGCTTGGAAAGAACCTCTTCAGGGGCAAAGTGTGGGGGGCTACCCCTGCCTGTGTGCACAGAAAGCACACAGCATTCAGCTCATGGAAACTGATGATGTTGTGGGTATTTCTAGCTCTTTCTTTAATCCCCAAATAATAACAATTTACCAATACTTGTAGTGAATTCAGCATGAAACTTTGATTTACTATTCTGTTGCCCACTTTTTCTTTCTCAAGAAAAGATCATGTAATCATGATCTGCTGAATTGTCCTATATTGTTTGTGGTTCAGTGATGACTCCATTTTGAAGGTATTTAGGTTTCTTTCCGTTATTTTAGTAATTATAGCCTTCAGGAATGTAAAAATATTGCAGAAAGTAATTAGTTGGTTTAATCACAGATAAATGCTTACATAATTATACCAAAGACATATATATGTGTTTGCAAAAAGATAGGAGGGAGTGATTGAATATTGAATTAAAAATTAGATTTTTTTTTTTTAAAGTGTGCGCAGGAGAGGTATGTTTGCCTTTTTTTCTTGAGTTTGTTTTATGTGTTTTGGTTATTTGGGACAAAGGATGACTATCTTTACATTGGAAAAGTTCCTGTGACATGAATATTCAAAACTTTCACATCTTACTCAGCTACTAGAACATAAAAATCTTCCATAAATTTCATGGTTTTGTAATAATGTGCAGACTCATCACCTGCTTTCTGCACCTGAAATGTAGCTAAAAAGTTATATACTCTGCACGTATGTCCATGTAAATGTAGTGCTAAGTTCACACAGATTACCTTTTTCATTCATACAGAGGTGAACAAAAAAATCAACAAGGGGTAAATACATCTATTACTTAAATACATCTATTACTTGAACTCATCCAGAGCTGGATGCAGTATTCCAGTATTCTATTCTCAAGTGTGTTCAGTAAAATCTTCAGCTCCCCTTGCTGCTCAAGGGTGTTGAAGCAGGTCAATATATCTATTACTTACGTGAGCTGTGTTGTCATCTGATATTTCAATACCTGAAAGATAGCTGCTTAGTACCTATGACTAATGTTGTTTATATTGAAAAAAGTCTATACAAAAGAGTGTTTTCTCATTGTTATCCTCAGCTTAAATAGAGAGGGGTCACAACATGCAATCAATTTTTTAATTTTGCTGAGGTCAGTCTCTGCCCAGTCTTTCTGCCTCTCATTTTCTCATTTTATATGATTAATATAATACATCTACCTGCTTTAGTCTTAATAATGAAATTTCTCTTTCCGGATTTCTGACACGAAGAGTTGAATTTTTTCAGGGGGCTATGAGTAGTGGAAGGACTGCACTTGCATGCTAGTAGATTCTCCAGAGTCCTTCCTTTTCGCCTAAAAGCTGAAATGTTAATCTATAGTTTCTGACCTACTAGATCTGTTAAAGGACATAAATAGTTGTTATTCCTCTTGGAATGTTTCACACATCAGACTAGTAAGTAGAATACCCTTCACAAGGCCAAAAGAGCAAAGAATGCATTTCAATACTAGGAAAACCTGAAACTATATTTTGTGCAGTTCTATTTCACTGAAGATGCTTCATAAACTCTTAAACAGTAGTTTCAGAGAACCAAAAATTCTTTCCCTGTTTCAGGGCTCATATGCACTACATTAGAATAGTTTTAACCAAGAAGAAAGCTAAATTCTGTATTGGGTAGTTCTCCTGCAGTTTTTGGCTGCTTCTTTAAAACTGCTGTGAAGGTGTTTTGGATTAAAAATTGTTCATTTTGATCCAAAGGACAAACTACTTCAAAGCTATAAAAGAAATGTTTTTATTCCACAAAGAGCAAGGGTATCAAAAGGAAATTCTGTTGACCCAGTCTTGACTAAGACTGAGCATTAATACTCTCAGTGACTTTCAAGTGGATTAATAATAAGAGTATGTTGAATGTAGATTTAAAGTTAAAATGTTAATTTTATCAATAAAGCCCCAAAGATTTATGTGTGGAAGTATATTCTAGACAGCTTATGCAAAACACTGAGTGCAAAATTCTATACAGATAAAAGTAATTCAGAGCACTGTCAGAAATTTACATATGTTTTCAGGTCATGCAACTGGGGCTGTCCAGAATGGAGGAAGAAGGCACTGATAGCTGAATCCCTGGAAGCTGCTTCTGGAAAAAAATACATATTCACTGTCAGTCTACGAACAGTTCTGATTTTAAGTTACTCTAGTGCAGTTGTTTATGATGTAGGAAATCACTGCAGTTCCATTGTCCAATGTGAGTTTGGGGATTGCCCCGTAAGGCACATTTGGAAAAAACTATGCAGACTTATAAAAACCATTGAAGTAATTCTAATTTTGCTTACCTTAGTTTAAAATTTGGGGCTAAAATATTTTCATCAAACATTTCCTAACCAACCCAAGAAGACTGTCAGTCTGTATATTTGCCTATAGCTATACTGGTTGCCAGTCTAATACTTTTTTGTTGCAATCTTTACATTTGCATTTCTGGAGTTTTATCCAGCACAGCACATTTCTATCACATTAAAGTGATACATAATTTTCTACATAAAACAGCCCTGATTAAAAATTAAGTCCCTTTCAATTACAGCCATAGATTGTAACAGTAAAATGTAACATGAAGGAAAATGCAATTAAAACTGTAGTGAACATTTATGGAAATCAAAATTCGGTAGTGAAGCAAATATAATGAGCTAGTCAAACTGTGACTAAATCAGATTTGTTAAAGTTTTGTAGACATATATTTTCACACAAAAGAATATTGGTTCATTTAATTCCCTTTTTTTGGACCAAATACCGAGATCACTTCTGAATTATTGTGGTCAACCCAAGTTACCAGAACATATATTTATTTTTGGTATTTCAGTCTCTGAGAATTACAACCTGATGGTCTGTATGGCTCCATGACCCTAGTAGTACAGTTACTCAACCATCAAATCATCTTGAGCCTGGGGCAAACATAATCTATATTTACAATCTAAGGAATTTACCACAAAGGCACTCCTGAGATGTTAACACCTGCCTTAATTTGTACTTCTCACATATTGAGAGGTGTTAGGAAAATGTCAGATTTGCCACAGGAAATCTAGTCTTTGAACAAATCCAAGAGTTTTTACAGTTTCAAACACTAAAGATAATTTCCGTAGGTTTCTCCTGCAATGTTATCTCTACATCTGCATATGGATCAGATTTTAATATACAGTCACTGTAGACATATGCAGTATTTTTTCATCTTTTTCAGAAATTCTGAGTATCCTCTATTGCATCCAAAATAGACTTTTTCTGCATATTTTTTTTGTTTTATGCCATTCAAGTCAATCTAAAATTATAATATTTCTCTTTTAATATTAAAAAACTGAATGAATGATGTGCTACTACAGATTAAGTGGTGCAAATGTTCCAAAGAAAGGAAAAATCAATGGTAATGGAGCAGTACATGCTAAATGTGTTGTTCATGATAAGAGTTAATGTTGTAAAAGGAACATTCATTTTAGATGTCCGTAAAACCCAAAGATTTTGACAGACTAAATTCTGTACAATTAATAATCTCCCTTCCATACCAGCTACCACAAATATCAGCTCAGAACTTTGTAGAGACTATTATCAAAGTTTAGGTACTTAAAATAGCTGATCAAAATTTCTATAACATCTTATTTGACATCTGTGAATTTTTTTCTGTAATGACTTCTCAGATATCTGTGTCTCTCTTTGATGTTATTCAATACACAAAGATAACAAAAAAAAAAGGGGATAAATTGAAGCACTAGGAATTGGAAAAAGGCTTCTAATTACCAAAATCTAATTCTAGGAGAGCATTAGAGCTGGAGTAATGGATTAAACAAACAAGAATTTAAAGAGTAAATGATCATAAAAGAATTCAGCAATTAAAAAAACCAGGTACTCATCCCTTAATCATGTTAATTTAACATATATACAAAGGAAATTAGGAAAGAATAAGAATTTTCACTGTATTTCTTTCCTTAAATGTTATGTATGAATGGAGAATATTTGCTCTTATGTCTGTTCTCATGATATGTATCTTCCTTTCTTAGTGAAAAACACTCATGATGGTAATCACCCACCAAAAATAGCTACTGACTCTTCGGCTAGTCATCCTAAATTTCATTTAGAGAAAATTGAAAAGATAAAGCAATTTCTAGAGAGTAATTTATTTTATTCTAAATCAGACATACAACAGGTCAGATTAATCACACCCAAAAAGTGCTTATTTCTCCACATTAACTATCATATGAATGCAGGGTGGCTGGTTCAGACATAGATAATTACAGTATTGATGTCTGGATCTAGATAAGAGTAGTCACCAGATTGCTTACTTTGGATTCTAATTATTATCTATTTAGCAAGTTAAATGCTTAAAAGTTTCTACTATGACCAAAAATCACCATCTTTGGAATTATTAAATTTTATAAATAACAAAATTATGAAAACTGAAGAAAGTTGTTTCACCAGCCTCCCAGCCCTGAGCCATAATTGTATTGGAACACTAACTGTGAAGTATAAAACTGTAATCATGACTTGTAGAAATACAGGAGCCTAGTTTTGAGGAAACTTCTCTATGCAGTTGAAGAGGAGGCTATTAGAAATATTTGAATCAATACATGTATTTCAATGAATACAAGTACCAACCAAAAGGTACTCCATAAAACATAAAAATTCATAAACATTTAAACAAACATTTACAATTATTTTAACTGCAGTAGTTTTCTGCAAATAATCAGCCTTATGTATATGTTTTATGAAGAGGGTTCAATAATTCCAGAACAAATTGCAGTTGTAACAAATGTCAGTAAATGAATTGTCAGCAAGCTACAAGATCCAGCAGGTTAAAGGCAAACTAACTTTCAGTCTGAAACTAAGTGACCAAGTCACCAATTTTTCTTTTCTTCTTTTTATTTGCAGTTAAACAGAGTGACAGCAAGTCAGATAGTTTTTCTTGATTGTAGAATTTGATATTTACAAAGAATCAAAATTCACCCTTGAACCTACCTACCATATGCCAGTCACTCAGAGAAATTAACACAGACATACTAAAGTCTGTCTCTGGGTTTGTTTGGGGTTTTTTTTCAGTATTCTTAATTTCACACTTCATAAACTATACTGATTTTCACTAAAACCTGTTTCTTCAGTATTCCAGAATAGAATAATCAAATTATACCAGAATAATAATAGATAACAAGGAGAGGATGTACCTTTTCTGCATTGTGCCTATGTGATGAACATACTGGGGTACTCTGTTACCATATTTCCCTCCAATTATTATTCTTAATTTCTGGTTCCTGCAAACAGGAATCAGCTGGCTATTGCTTGACATTCAACTGTCAGTAAAGAGTAATTCACTAAAAAAATTTTTTGATCCACATTTTCTTGAAGCAATTTTTTAGGATAAAAGGACTTGAACTTGGCTCCTTTGACTATATGTCTTCAGGGCATTCATGTCAGTATCTTGTTATTTCCTACCTTCTTCAATCTTGTTCAGTTATCAGTCAGCATAGAGTTAAGGTTGTGCTTAAAACAATAGCTTCTAGCTGTTTCCAGCTTCAATCATTAAAAAATACAACATTCTGGTCAATTGAGAGAGTAGCTGCCAGTTTTGTTCAAAAATATAATTTAGCAAGCGTAGTAAATAAGAAATTAAGCTGTAGTGTAATAAAAGGCTTTTAGATTGACTTCCACAGTGCTGTAGCTTGACTGCTGTGTATAAAAGATAAAAATAATGTATGCAAATTAGATTAAGTTGAAATTAAAGATGTCTAGCAGAGAATGGCTAAAGAAGCCAATTTTATTTTATTGTTTGTAAGTGGATAAATATTTCCCTAGTAGCGATGAAAACAACAGAAACTGTACTACTGAGTTCATTTGGGTTTTTCATTCACTTCTTATCCTCCCTCAGAAATTACTGGTGAAAAGTTGTTAAATCACAAAAATACATCAATCTATTGACAGTCCAAGATGAATTTTTAATATTTACTCAGAAAGTAGCCAAAGCATGCAGTTTATGAATACATATTATTTTAAAAATGATTTTGTCAGAAATAGCTGTTTACAGGACTATAATTCGTTGTTCTGTTCACATTTTCTACCTTTTCACTTACATAAATTATTAAACTGTTGACAATTGCAGATATTGCTACAATTACACAGCTTTTAACTTTGATTTCATGCCTTCATACTTTCCGTGTCACTTTCTTATTTTCCTTTTAAAACATACAAGGGCCACTACATATTTTTTCCTTAAATTTTAAAATATTTTTCCTTAATACTAAGTGGAATGTGGCTTAAAAAACTTGCATATATATTCACAGCTGCTCAGATGAAAGGCTCTGCAGTGACAGTACAGTGCCCTCAGCTTATTAAAGAATTTGTTATTTCTTCAGTAAGGTGTATGCACCAGTTCTATCCACTTTTAAATTTTAAGAGATCAAGATAAAGCCAGTCTTTTTTGTTCAAATATGCATAAAACCAAACAAAATAAGCATCTGTCTTTGATGCAAATAAGAACTTAAAACACTGTCTGGAAACTCCCAAATGTTTCTTTGAGGATTTTATTGTTCACAGCAGTATTACTGCTTCCATTTTTCAAAGGAAAGATGAGACTAAGCGAGATAAAGGAATGAACTCCCAGGAGTAGCCTCTTGCCTGAGAAGCACTATTAAAGCCCTCTAAGAAGTTGGTTTTTAAGTTCATCAGTGAGGAATGCATAGTATTATCTTCTATATGCTGCTCAGAGTTGTAAAGGAAATCTGTGACAGTCTTGGGAAGGTACATATTTACCTATTCAGGTTGTTTAATTCTAAAATAACTAAGGTAACTTCATCAAAGTCATTCACAGATTCCATAGTTTTAATACAAAAGCATCACATGGAATTAACTGCCCATCTACGTCATATCAGTAAAAGTCCATATTAATCTTAAGTATGCCTAATACATACCAAGAATAGCAATCTTGATAGATCCTTAGCAATTCTTAGTTTCATTTTGTTTTATTTCTCTTGTTCCTAAAATCTTTCATTGATTCTTCTAAAATGTTGGTACTGGATTTAGCCAGGTGCCAATCATTCTGCTTGGTGATTATTATTGTTGTTGCTATTGTTATTATATTTACGTGATTATTTCAATAATTTGTGAGTAGATGATTGTGAAATGGGTATCTCAATAGAGAATTTCTTGGTGGTGAGGCTGAACATGTTCTAGAAGGCTTTAGGGTGACTACGTTTATAGGATGACTTCTTGATCCAGTGACAGGCACAATGTCATTTTTGTTCCCTGCAAGTTGCATAACTCTGACTGTTGCTACCTTGGTTTGCTTTCAGCAGCTGATCCTCTCAGATCATAGAATCTTAGAATTGTTTGGATTTGAAAGGAACTTAAAATTATGTGTTTCCAACCCCCTGCCGCAGGCAAGAACATCTTCCACTTCCTCGAACATTTACAGGGATGGGACATTTATTACTTGACAGCTTCCCTTAAAAACAAAACTTATGTACTTCTACTTTCACGGGACTGTATCTGGCACACTTTCAATCAAACCAAACTCTAGAATCTGCTGATGTGAACATTATCCAATTCCTCAAAAATAGCTGTGTCAACACTGTCAAGTAGCATGCTTTCACATCACTATGAGATACAATTTTTGATCGACTACATGGAATGAGTTCTGGTTCAGTTGGAAGTTTTCAGTTTTCTTTTGAGGTCTGCGATCTCATTGACTTCAAAACAAAGCCTGGATTCCTTCAGGTGACGCTCCACATCTAACAGGCCACTGAATCAAGTTCCTAACATTTTCCTATTCCACAAAAGTAACATATTCACAGATTCTTGTGGTAATAATATAGCAACAATGTGGGCTACAGCACAACCTTCAGATTGGTAGGTTAAAGAAAAGGTAAAAAAAAAATGCAAAAGCACCCACATAAGTACAGAATGGCAACTACAACTTAAAAATAAAAAAGCATGACACAAATCTTAAAGGAGATTTAGATAAAATACTGTGCAAGAGGAACACAGAATAGACTTTTCTGTTCAATTTTGAAACTACAGATTATTGTCTGAAGTTTGTGTATTCAACAGTATCAGTGCAACTAGTACTTGGAAGGAGGACTTAACCCAGCTGCATGTCTCAAAACAGTGACAAAGAAGGAAATTCCCAAAAATAAAAGCTACCACAACAGAAGCTGTGGTAAATGCAGATGGCAACAACAGAAAGATGGTAATTTGAGGCCTGGTGAAGCAGATCTGGACAGAAAAATTACCACCATGGGAAACTGAGGGAGAGGAAGCAAGTGCTTGTAACATGCCACATAAAGTTATGGGAATAGCATGTATGTCCTGGGGATACAGGATTTGGGCTCTATAGAAGTGATATCTCCTGAAAAATGCTCTGGGACCAAACACCGATACCAGGGTGAAGAAGTACCAGTGGGATGCCACAAGAATCCACATGATGGTGATATCTTTTGCATAATCTCTCTCTCACTTTCTTTCTCTTCCTTTTCCCCTCTGTTTCTCGCTTCCCATATCTTTTTATCTCCCTATGTCACATTTATTGTTAATTAAAATCCATAGTATTCACTTTGGCATATGGTCCTGTTTGCACCTTAATTTGGGCAGAGACATCTCCTATGACTGGGCCATAACACCTAGTAACTCATATTTGACTCAGTGAGATATGTAATGTGATGAGAAGATTAATTTCTTTAAAAATATTCTGTAATACACAAGGGGACATTTCCAAGGTTTGAAATCTGCTAATATTCTTTAAGAACTGAATTTACTGAAATCTGCCAATTCACGATTTGGGGCAAACTTTGCTTCCTTTTCAAGCAGTAAGTATCATTCACATTGTAACTACAGCATGCTAATGTTGAGCCCACATAACTTTTCTCAGGTACAGTTGAAAATATGAGACTTTATCTGCAGCTAAGTGCAAATAGGTAAGCAAAGGAAATGTCCCAGTGGAAAAATTAGGTTAAAATAAATCACCAACCACCTATGACATTTGTCCAAGAATCCCAGAGAAATCAAAGGAAAGACAAGCAGTGCTGGTAGGAAAATCATGCAATTAAATTGTATTCTGCTCCCACTAAATTTAATGCATCTTCAACTAGTGACAAAGGAATTAGGATTAGAATTTTAATCATTAAATTGCTATTAAACCAGAGAGCGAGAGAGCTGACAACATTGTACTTCTTTTTAAAGAGGTGCTAAAGATGATCCAAGGAATTACTGCCTGATATGCTTTATTCTGGTGTTAGGAAAAAATGTTCCCACACAAAACAAAACAAAAAAAATCCATTAATGGAGGAGTCATAAACCACCTAGATAAACCTAATACATTAGGGAGAAACTAATAGTGACTTTTGAAAAGTGACTTACGCCTCCTAGAATTCTTTAAGGACTCTTGCATAATGGAGGGTGGAGAAGCATATGTAGTTATCTTGATGTTGTTCTGCATAACAGAGTTTGCTCCTTTCTGAATTGCAATTACACTATCATAATTCTACTCTGTTGGAAAGGCCTGCTACATGCAAACATTTGGACATAAATAAAGAATAGCCAAGACTAGAGAATATTTCTGCATAAACATATTTCATAATGCGCATGTAAGTCCTACTCTGGCATTGCTAAACATCTGGCTTTGAAAGAATGAAAGCATAGATAAATGTGCATATTCAATCTATTCATTCTCAGATTTAATAAAAGACATATAAATGTCTTTTACATCCATGAACACAATACTAGTTGTGCCTCTTCAAATTTGAACTTGCTTATTTATTCAGATGCATTTAAAATTTCATGCAACCACACTATGAAAGCTATATTTAAAAAATTGTCTCTTAGGATCAAAATCTCCCACTGGATTAATTTTTTTCCCCTGAAGTAACATTATTTTTTTAATTTATGAAAAAATTACAAATACCTTACATAAAATTTTGTTTCTCTCTTTGATTTCTTATTCAACTATTCATTATATTGAATCCTGTTTATTTAAGTAATTACTCAATAGAACCTTTCATAAAAGTTTTAATTTTTCATAATATAATACACAACACTTGAAAATAAATGAGAAAATTTTGATTAAACATTTAACATTCTGTGGCTGTGGTACTTTGTTAACTAAAGTATACTATTATTTATGGTACATTGGAAGTGCAGATTACCACATATATTGCATTTTTAATAATAAAAAAATATAGACTACAAATGGTCAATTTCAAAGTAATTACAGTAATGTTCACAGTATATAAATTCCACTGGAGTGAAAGATTTCTGATTTGTATGCATTCATGTGTTGTAGACATATTTAATAATTCTACTGATGCACACAATTTGCTAGCACCATATATTGTTTGGAATACTAGACTGGAGAGATTATTTAAAAGCTATTTCTTCTGAAGGTGTGATAATTTACAACTTGACATTTTTCCTTGCCCCCTTAGTCCTCTCTTATTTTTAGCCAAGTAGAAAAAGGCACATATCCATTCAATTGCTGAAGATTTTCATTTACATCCTTCCATCCATTACTGCATAGGGTGTATTAGATATAAGGTGGTGCTTAATTTAGGCAACTGTTCAATATGATTTTCAGATGCTGTGACAAATGCTTGGTGGCCTTCTGTAAAGTTCATCAATTGCATTCACTCAGTAATTGTTTGCTCAATCTATGCCTCAAATTTTACCATTCCTTCTTCACAAAGCAACTAATTATATTATGATGCATAAGATTGGTTACTCAGCAGTAATCTTCAGTTCCCTTAAATTTCACCACCAAAAAGAAAATTTGGTATAGGGATCTCATCATCATATGTGGTGTCTTTATTAAGTACATAGATCCTTTATAATGTCCTGTCACTTTTTACAAAACACAGAGCAAGACACAGATGACCATGGTGTCTTAGCTGGCACTTCTTGGATCTGTGAAGCAGAGAGGAATGGTTTTGTTCTCCGGCTACCAATATTTTATCACTTCAGAAAAATTCTGTTAATCACAACACATGTAAAGAAGAATTGCTGTAATACTTACTAGATCTCAAAATAAACAATAAATTTAGTCTGGAAGGGGACTTCTAGATCTTATCTAATGTTACCATATTCACTGCTAGAGGAGGTTGCTCTGGACCTTCCAAAGCAGAAAGGGCTTGATTGGGGAATTAGGAGGCTTAGCAGTTCTAGTTGCCTCACTCTGCAGCTAGCAATAGCAAGTTCTCAAGAATGAAGAGGAAAAAATAAAGGATCATAATTACAATTTTTTAAAAGAGAACATCTCTGAAGGAAAAGTGCAGAAATATCTTTCCCAAAGCTGTCTAGGAAACAGACAGCCCATGCTCAATACTCAGCTTTTCCATATATTGTAAAAATGATTTACCCTTAGAGCAAAACAAAATAAACCCTGTGACATAGAGCCTGGATTGTGACCCCCTGTATGAATTTACATATTGCATATAATACACTCTGTCCCAATAGAGTGTTGCATCAGGATTCAGCCGTAGGAACTAATTATCCACAACAAGTCATCATGATAACTAGGCATGATTACATGATGCAGGTGTTACGTGTGTTTACCACGCTGATAAGACAAGAAAATGTTGGGTAAGCAGGGGATGAGAGAAATGGAATTAAATTTCTTCACTTAAAAGGCCTCCATAACTCTCATTGTTTCAAAACACCGATTTCAGTTCCTTATTTTGAAAAACCTGTGATATTGATTTGGGGTTTTTTCTCATTGTGAAAGACTGAATTTCTTTTTCGTTTGAAACCTAGTTTCTCTGCATAAGGAAGGTTAAGTTTCTTAAGAAATGTTATGCTATAATTAGAGGATATCAGATTATAAATGAGGTACCACTTGTGGGATTTGAAAGTCTAGCTTTCAGAAAAATTCTCAGTGAAATATAATTATTCCAATTTCTTAGCACATCACACCGAGTCAAGCTCAAGGGTTCATTTTGTAGCTAAATGGAAACATTTTTCTTATTAATGAGGAAAGCATTTTAACCTGTTGAAGAAATGTATTTCTGGAAATCTCTAAACTTTTACTTGAAAGCACTAGGAAGACACCTCACTTTGTGTAACTTCTGTGTTACTGTCTGCTCTTGTTTATTTTATTCTATCTTGAAAAAGAAAACTTATTATATCTGTTTATTTTTTTTCTAGAAACAGCAAAAGTAGATACAGATGCAGTATCAAGATTTAAAAGCAGCAAATTAGTATGTGGAATCTCAATAACTAACAATCCTTTGGTTTGAAGGGGAAATAAAAGCTGCCAATGAAATTTATTAAGAAAAAAATTATATTTTTATTCAGAAATTACACTGGTGGCAATTTATTTGAAGATTAAAGATTATTTTTAAATTTTCTTCAACTTTTTAATGTTTTAAAAGATGGGATTAAAATGTTATTTTCTTTATTCAAGTTAACCTCAGTCCCTCAATATTTAAAATTAGAGGACTGATAGTATATTTCTAGCTTCCTGTACAAGATATGTTTTTCTAAGGAATCAAAATGGTTTCTTTAATCTTTAGGTTATAGAAATGGTAAGCTTTCAGCTTTGAAAATGGTTATTTGAAGATGAAGAGATAAGAGGTAGAAATGTGTATATGTTTTGGACATTTTTAAAACAAAATTAAAGGAAACTTGGCAAAGTGAAGTATATTTAAAAATCATTTTCTGTGCTATGAGGCCACTTGACTCAGTCAGGTACATCCCTTTAGAATGTAAGCTATTAGATAATATTAAGTTTTTAAGTGCTGTTTGAAAAATAATTGATTATTAGCCAGAGGAACTTGAAAGAAGGCACACAGGCATCATTAGAAACTCCACTTTGAGAAAGCAGTTCCTCTTTAAGAACTGGAACACTGCTAAAATGTGAGCCTTCTTTTCTCAGGCTGAGCAGCCCCAACTCCTTTGGCCTGTTTTCCTAGAAGTGCTCCACCCCTCTGATCATCTCTATGGCCTCCTCTGGAGACTTGCTTCACCATGTCCCTGTGTTTCTCATGCTGAGGCCTCCAGAGCTGGATCCAGTGCTCCGCATAGGATCTCACGAGGGTAGAGTAGAGGGGTAGAATGACCTCCCTTTACCTGCTGGTCATGGTTCTTTTCGCACTGCCCAGGATATGAATGCATGCCAACAAGTTCCATGAGCCTGTGCACCCTCCAGACTCCTTAAACAGTCTCAAATCTAATGTTCTTCCATATGTTCTTTATTTTCCCAGGCCTTGCCTTTGTCATCGGCAACTTGGGTTTTGGGGCTGGAACATTTGCTGGAGAGACTGAGGAAAACAGCTCGAAGATTTTCAAGAAGCAGAAGATTTTCTTGTGGCCCTTGACCACCCTAGCAAGATTTATTTCATCTGGGGCTATGGCCTAACTAACCTGACTCTTGGATCTTCAGAAAATTATTTTGCATTCTTCCTAGACTACCAGTCCTTGCTTCCATCCTCTGTAGGCTTCCTTTTTGTGTTTGAATTTGTCCAGTGACACCTTGTTTCTCCGTGCAGATCTCTTGGCATTTTTTGCATGTTTTACACTTTTTTGGGATGCATCACTCCTAAGCATGGAGAAGGTGCTCTTTGAATATTAACCAGCTTTCTTGGGCCTCTCTTTCCTCCAGGGCTTTATCCCTGAGGAGGCCAAAGCCTGCCCTGCTGAATTTCAGGGCAGTGAGCTTGCTCTTCACTCCCCTTGCTGGCCCAAGAATCCTGAAGATGTGTGTCTATAATCTGTCTATAATCTGCCACTTTTTTTTGTCCTTCATTTTTTTGTCCATTCATTTGTTAGTATCAAGCATTTCTATTGTAGTGTTTGTTTCTCATAGTTATTTAGAACCAAGGGTACTACAAAAAGTCAAAAGAAGAATTTTGTCATAAAAGGTCTAGAATTTCAAACCTATTAAACCACATCCACAGCCACAATTAATTAATTTAGTTGCTTCTATCTAAGTAACAAAAACAACAAAGTTAAAACCATTAAAAAGCAACATTCACTTTGTCTCTTTCTCACTGGATAAAGACTAAATATGCCAAAATTCAATGCAAAATATTTTGAAAATCAGATTTTGCAGTATCTGAAAAAGGAGTTTTTATTAAAAAAATTGTCAGACTATGATATTCAGTACAGAATGTTTGTTTTCCACTTGTACACTTTGTTTGAGAGCCAATTATCTTAGCTATTTCATTTTCAGCACCACATCACTTTTTCAAGGTGTCCAAGGATGTACCTGTTACTGCCCTCTATCTTTACTGCATTTGCATTTTCTTTGCTTTGCTTTCCTGAAGAAGGTATCTGTGTAAATTTTGGAACAAACTGAAGGCATTTACTGATAGTCTTGCTACAGTAAATGAAAATTTGCAATTTCAAAAGTACTCTGCATAATTTTTTTGTGTATATGAATCATAAGAAGGGAGAACTACACATTGGTAAACTGAAAGACAACAATTAGGTGAAATAAAATATGCATTTTATACATGCAAATCATGGAAGTCACATATTAAGATCAATCATGCAATTTATATACATATCTCAGAGATTTAAGCTGTGAGTTTTCAAAACAGCTCTGATGTTCCCCTTTGCAAATGGAATTCAGTATTCTGCCCTAGGCCTAAGCTGAGAATCACTGCCTAGAGAAACAGATTTAAAGGTCTGGTTTTAACTTTAATTGTACCAAAGCAAGCTGTCCAGTATCTTTCTAGGCTCTGACTGGTGTGACAGTCAGGGCTGGTGCTAATCTTATTGTTAATGTCAAAGACCAAACGTGACGGCAGCAGACAAGATAGGCTCTAGTGAATGACAGAGTAATCAGACTGGAATAAAAGTAGTTCATCCATAAAGAATCAGGCTGTGGGAATCCAGTATCAGCATGTCCACATGTTTACTTCTTTTTTCATTCTGATGGCAGTTAGATTGTTTAACAGCATATTTCTTTGTCAAAGATTATTTGAAATTCATGTTATTCTAAGACTGTAAGCCTAAAGGGATACAAATCATTAAGTCTGCCTGTATTATCAGTACTGAACATTTTAAGATAAAGTGAACATGCTTACGTGAAAATTGGTTATAATGAATGTTCCCAGTCCTGCAAAATGCCTTTTCAGTTTTCATTCCCTGTCATAATAGGTCATCATAAAAGTTTGATAGTCAAATTCTTTCAAAAAAGAAAAAAAAAAAAAAGGAAAATAATTTGAGCATCATTTCTACAGTAGAACTATGACACACTAGCCAACTTATAACCTTTGTGAATTCATACTTAAATGGAGTAATAACAGATATGACCCATAGCCCTGAATGCAAGTGCAGTAGAGTTTGCTCTTAAATGTGCAGTTAAACTTCTAACACTTTTTGTCGGATACACTAAAAATTTCTAGCTTCTGTCCCTAGCTCTTGAATAGACTCTCAAAGATTTTGAAAAGAAATAATTTACAAAGAGTATTTGCAAGACACATCACGTTTACTGGCAATCGGGATATTTAAGGTTTTGAAGGGAGAAGGTGACACAAAGCTGTTTGTTTTTGGATGATGCATCAAGTGAGCTAATGATAATCAGAACACTGAAAAGGGATCTGAGTATCCTGCTTCATTCACATGTTTATGTGTAGCCTTGTGGTGGTTGATTTTGCCTTTTTTTTTTTTTTTAATAACACATAAACTGCTTTTCATTATATGTGACATTATAAAAAAATAAATAAAGTAAATAAGAGCTCATTCCTTTTTGGGAAAATGAAAAAACTAATGTGATTGTTCTAATGAATGTTAAAGTATTTTGTTTAACATGTAATTAGTTTGAAACTCTGAATGGTTAATTTTTTGTGTTTTTTTATATCATGAAGTACTGTGTAACACAATTGAAAATAGACACTATGCCAGGCAAGTTTATTAGCTAATTTTTGATTGGTTTTAGTTCATGCAACTACCTTGTTTCATTAAAATCAAGCTTCAACCCAAAGAACAGTAGTTAGTGCTGCGTCTTCAGTGTGGCCTTCAACAATATCGGGAAATACCTTTGGGCAGATGTGCTCCTTATACAAGCAAGCCTGTCTGACAATAGGACAGAGGTGAAAGCAGAATTTTGGTCTCCAGTTTCCATACTGACTCTGTCTGTGATGGTGTCTCCATGACTGCACCAAGCTCTCTGACAACTGCATTGCAGTGATAGCACTGATACTCTCTGACTACAAAGGCCTTGCAATGTTCCCTTTTTGATACTGTACTGGTTTAGGGCAAATTTGTTAAAGAATCTGCAAAGGAGGGCCCCTCCAGAAAGCGAAACCCACACGGCCCCTCCCCCCAACCGGTTCGGGAAAAAATTCCTCGGAGAGAGGTGGAAAGAACCTGTTTATTTGACTGGCCCCGCACCCCCCAGCACACAAAATGAACAATACCCAATGACACCGCTTTGAGAAAGATGGCAAAATCAGAAAGTCTCTTTCGGGGGGGGTGGTTGCTCTGTTCTCAGTCCCTCCGGCGCTGGCCCAGCCGCTGCAGCCGAACCTTCGGTGTTCCCGGGTCCCAGTCCGGAGCAGGTTCGAGGTGGTCACAGGGACAGGAGAGGAGAAACAGTCCAGGAAGCAATGTGGACTGTTTAGCTAGAACTAGCTAATAAGCGGAGGCAGAAAGCAGAGCAGAAGCAAGAGCAGAAAAAGAGAGCAAGCAAAAGCAGCAAGCTAAAGCTGGAAGTGAAAAAACAGCCCCATGTACCGCTTGTCTCTGTGTCCTGATAAGAGAAACCCAAACAAAACTTCCACTCTTCAGAGCCGGTCTTAAAGGCACAGAACAGATGAATGGGGATATACAAGCATCATAAGGTCACCCCAGGACAGATACACAAAGAGAGGATACTGTCTCCCTATATTTTTTCTGCATGCCTGGCAATGACTAATGTGATTCTAGCTCAGTGGGACATTTTATGCCTTAAATGAGAAAGAGGGGGAGAATAAGGTCAAGGTAAGGCCATCAGAATTCTTGCTGATGTACAAATCTCCTTGAATAAGATTCAGGAACGCCTTTGAAGTGCCACAGTATGATCTCTATTCAATTTTCAAACTGACCTGTTATACAGCCTTAGAGGGGCTCTGCCAATTCTGGTTTCCTGGCAAGATCTAGTTTTTGCTTTCTGTTAACTGCACAGTAGTACTCTCCACAAGAAAGGCTTTTAAATCTTGTTGGCAACAACAATGAAACATAAGAGTTGTGCATTTCTAAGCAAACATAAGTTTACTGACTTAACAAATCAAACTAATTTTATATAATATTTTGGCTCAGGAAGGTCAGATTTTAAATTCTGAATACAATGTAAGTACAAAATTCTCCCTGTGTGAAATAGAGGTCCAATATTTAACACCATGCTTTAAATCTTATCTTCTTCAGCCATATTTTTGACTTTGTGTTAGGCATTTCAATAAACCAGATGTTTTCTCACAGCTATCCATACTATTCTTATTTTCAATTTCCAATAAACTTTGCTTGTATGTCAACAGCCAACAATAAATATATTTCATAAAACTCAAGTAGTTCAAAGCGTTTCAGTCAATTAAATAATCTCCTACAAAATTTTGTGTGAAAGTCCTGATTAGCAACAATAAGTTTTGAGATCCTGTAGTTGGACTTTGAATGAGATAATTAACCAGTTGCTGGCAAAAGAGTGGCTGATCCAATGCTAATCCAAACATATTTTAACTGTAAGAGAAGAACAGGTGTTCATTTATAATAAATCAATTTTCTCCGTATTTACAGGTGAATAAATACAAAATGCCTAAAAGAAATATAGGAAAGGTTAGATCTCCAATGTGGGCAATCAGAAGAATGTAATCCAAGCATAAGTAGTAACCTAAAGATCAAGTGATTCATTACATGATTTTCCCAATGAACCTTTTCACCTAGAAAGGTTATGCAGCATTTGTAATTTACTTACTATTAATTTTCAGGTGATGTTTCAAGTTCAGGAAACATTTTAGCTCTCAAAAATACTATAATTTCCAGCTACAGCCTCCCAGACAATCCATGCTCTTAAACTGAAAAGGGTGAATTTTATTTTATTTTTTGCATTGGCAATAAAGCTCAATATGGAATAGGATTCTAGAATTAGAGGATAGAAGGACCTGAAGGACCTGCTTTCAGAAGATATTGAAAGCTGGACTTTTAATTTCAGGAAAAGTCACAAAGGAAATATACATAAAATGAAGGGGAAAAATGAAAAAATTAAGCAGGCTACAGAGCAGAACATAAAATATTTCAGGTTATGTCAATAAATTTTGAGATATCATGCTTTACATGGGGGATGAATGAGGGTTCAGTTTAGCTTAGCTGCTCAGGCATACATGGCATAATTTAAAATATACAATCTACTGTAATACTCAATATTTAATTAGTATCCCTTTTGTATAATTACAACATTATAATCAACAGCTAAGGAATAGAAATATCAAATTCATATTACTAGACCAAGATGATCCTGGCTGAGATGTATCCATCAATTCAGTGAGCAAATACATTTTAATTAAGAAACTGATAATCAGTGTTAGTTTTTGTGAACATCTGCTTAGTCTTTCAAATACAATCATCCTGCTACCTGGCTGAGTCAGGCTACTTGATTATTTTATTTAATTTCAGTATCAAATGGTCAATTTACAGAAGGATTTCTCTATTTGAATCTGTTTGAAATGGCTATTTTTCATTAATTGACTTCAACTGCATGCAATCAAATTTGTTATAAAAAATGTAGTTCAAAAGAACAGATTAAATGATAAATATTCAAAATCTAAAATAAATGGCATCTGTGAAGCAGATTTAATTTCTGTACTTCAAAATGTGCCATATTGTAATTACAAAGATTTAGGTAAATTTAACTACTTTATGTAAACTCAATAAGGCAAATCCAATTGTGTTTCATTTATTTTAAGTTAATTATGCTATGTAATACGTTTCTTTCAGTTTGCAGGCAGCACTGCCAGAACGCAAGCTGTTTATGAAACTTTAAATTAAATTTTTGGATGTACTCAAGATACAAAGTAGAAAAAAATTATGTTAACAAAAGAATTACTAAAATGAACTGAGCCTTATAGCTTATTCCTTCTTTTCTTTTAGGCAGATGCATGAAATATATATATATGTATTTTTTTTTTGAAACCAATAGTAACCTTAAAGCATTAAAGTTTTCAATGTTTCACTCAAGAATGAGAAAGCAGTGTGTAGGTAACTAAAATATTGTAGGAATGATATTTATACCTGATATATATGTTAACTAATAATCTGGACTAATTTTCTTTTTTCAATTCAATGTCACATATTTGATGTCATTACCAGAAACAGGAAAAGAAACACCTCTTGCTCTAAGACTTCTGGACTCACTGGATGACAAAGCAGATTTTTGTTTTTCTTGTAGAGAAAATGAAAGTAATTTTCTACAATACAAGTGTTCAACACTGAAAATTTTAACTTTTCAAGTATAGACATATAGATGTTTCAGAAAAACTTTGATAAGCCTGACAAAAACATAACATTTATTAATTAAAAAAAAAAGTCTTTATTTTAATGTTATTCAAAATATTTCAAATAATCCTTAGGAATTCTAGCAAAATATAACATTCTTTACAGGATAACACTCTGTCAACCAAGAATAATTTTATCCATAATAAAATTGTGTATTCAAGATATAACCTTTATTATTTGTGTTCACAAATGTTAAATTACTTTAGTGTAAAGCCTTGACTTGGACTGAAGTGTAGAAATATAAAAAAGAATTCCCCTTCTGGTTCTCTGAATTAATTTACAGATCCTAGAAACCCAGAAGAAAAATGATTTTGTTAAAATGAAAAGTACACATCTCCAGGGCTTGAATTCAGTATGTACTCATTTGACTTCTACAAGCAAATACCTCAAATTCGCAATATGTTGGAAAGGTGAGAAAATGAAAGCTTTTAGCTGAAGAGACACATTAAAAAATACAAAGTCAAAGGTTGATATTTGCTTTAGACTTGTGTGTTAGTGTTTTGATTGTTTCCTTGATTATGAAGATTCAAGAGAGATGACTTTAAAAAAACCCTTTTACTTAGATACGTTGTGAAAGCTTAGTATCACAAATAATTGGTAAACCTGGTGCCTCAAAGAGTTATATCAGCTTCTGATGTGTTTAAAATGTCTTAGAGTACCATGGTCTGTATTCCAAATAATTTTTCTTTAGCTTGTCACAACAAATAGCCACAGTATAAAGTGATGGGTAATAAGGAATTTAAATTCCATACTTAATAAATATGGCTGTAGAACATTAAAAGACCAAAACAAAAGAATGGCTTTTACTGCCATTTCTTCACAGCAGAAATCCATCCCTTCCCTTTGAAAGTCCTAACCTCCTGACTGGGTCACGCAGGCAGAGGAATTACACAGATTTGTTCACTCAGACTTGCATTTTGTTTTAAGTTACATCTTAATTTGAAATACTCTGGGATGTTCAAGGATGTTTAGGATGTACAGCCTTATGCATCTGAAACATATTGTGGAGGCATGTGACAGGAAATTGAGGTGGCATTGTAACAAGAACAACTCAAAATACACTGGACAATTACATATAGCTGAATTAAAATCTAGAAATAGGGTTCAGCCTGAGATTCAAACAACTAAACCACAGTTATAAACATAAATTGTAATCTTAGACCCTTTCTGATGTGTGAAATATTGCAAATAGCTGGCAAGGCTTGACACAACACCGCAGAGCAGCACTTGCATCATGCCTGCATCAGCATTTTCTAATGAGGTGAGACATTCCAGGGCATTTAAAACCACACTAAATGTCTGATGTTTAGGCAACTG
The DNA here is from genome assembly GCF_047830755.1 of Zonotrichia albicollis. Lineage (NCBI taxonomy): Eukaryota > Metazoa > Chordata > Aves > Passeriformes > Passerellidae > Zonotrichia > Zonotrichia albicollis. The sequence continues at coordinate 77,307,610 of NC_133820.1, forward strand.
AAGCATTCCTCTAGTTGATACATTCACTCTAGAGAGCAATCCAGCTCACCAAGTGTAGATGTCTCTTCTCGGATGTGATCAATATGTCTGGAAATCATTAACTGTGCTGAATGGACATTTTTGGACTAGTTTAGACACTCAACTGTTACATAGATTCTTATAATGGTGAGTATATAAATTTAGCTCTCAGAATCTCTGAGGTTCAGGCCTCCCCTAAATATTTGTCTCAGATTCATGTCCATTTGTCTTTTGTCAAGTTTAAAATGCATAACTTGTCCCACTGCCTGTCATTTAAAATACTATTTTGCCATCATCAGTCTCTACTCTCACCCTGTAAAGATGACTGGGACCTAGCAGACTGCCTTTGTAATCAGTATGAGCAGTTCAGAAAATAAATATGAAGTGTAGTCCATGCTGAATCACGCCTAATCAGAGGAGCCAGAAGTTTCTGTCCTTGTCCAGTAGAAAAACTGGAGACATAATTTCTCCTTGCTTGATTGGGACTTTCATGGAAATCTTTCTCTTGACCTGGTCAGCATCATCCATCCACACATGGTAAATTTTAGTCATCTTCCATCCCTCAAGAAATCAAAAAGAAGTTGAAGAATTTTCCTCTAGGATTTCCAAATTTAATGCAGTGGAAATGTCTGCATTAATTCCCCATTCACCTTACAACAAGGACCAGGTCCCTGGTAATTAAAACTACTTGGAAACTTCCTTTAAAATCTGTCACTTTCAACAGTGCAACACTGTGAATTGTGCTAAAAATCTAGAGGTTCTTCAATTTGTTCTTGAAGTTTAGAGAATTTTTAGTTTGTGAGTTTCAGAGTACAGGAAAATCTTCAACTATATTGGGCCATTAAAAAAAATTAAAAATAAACTTCACTTCATCAAGGAAATGTTGAACATTGGAAAATACAAGGAATAAAACTTTTAAATTCAGAGCAAAAATGCAGCCAAAGAGTTAACCTTTTCTACTATTTGGGGGAGGTGGGGTGCATTTTCTATACTTGTCTGGTTTTTGCCAAGTACATCACAAATGCTTTCTTTACATCATTGATCCTTTGAATGGTTTTATTCTTCCATAATACACAAATATCTCTATCTTCTTTCAACAACTAGTGGTCTAGCATTTTCAGTGGAACATCAGAGACATTCTTTCTCACAGATGAAATTTAGTAGACTTATGCTTCAAAATCTTATCATTGCAAAAGAATAGAAATAGGTTTATGTTTGAATTGTGAGGTTTATATGTAACATAAATAAGTATACTTCAGACAACAGCAATTCAGTCATGCTTGGAAAACTGAGACCCTTGGCCACCAGACACAGAAGGAAACAAAGCCTTTCAAAAAGGAATCCCAGGTTTATTCTTTCCTTTTTCCTTACTGTTTAAATACATGTAATAGTTAGTATTGGATAGACATTGCAGTAAGACAAACAAATAAACAAGATATGGGTTTAGATATTATACAGAGGCCCCCATGAGATCAATATTCACAAGCATTTGCACATATCCACAGGAATTAGTAGAAAAACTCATGGTATTGAAAGCAACAAAAATACAATATTTTCAGAGAATTAACACTATTCCTTATGCTATTTATGCTCACTCTCTGCTTTTATAATTCCTTGAACACTGAGTATTAGAAGAAGAGAAACAGGAAACATTGTGAGGACAGAGAACACTAACATTGAGATGGCAGTAACTTGCCAAGCAAAGATGTTTTATAGGTCCACAGGTTCCCCTCAGCTCTTTCCTCATGACAAGACAGAAAATTTTCTATAGATTCAAAGATATTTAAAGCAGTAGAGATGAAAGTGACTGAAGAGATTTACAACTTATGATATTTAATTGTAATATAGAACACTGAATAAAACACAAAAATACCATTTTACAAATTCCTACCATGGCTATATATTAAACAATTGTGCATTTTTGGTCCTTGTATCTCAAGGAACATTTGAAAGAACTATATAAGACTATTGGGAAAGTAAAAAAAACACCCAGGAATATTAAAAAAAATATTTTGTATAAAGACCAGCTGACATATGGAGATGCCTAAATCTAGAAAATGAAAGAGGGAAATGGTAAGGGTTTATAAAAATTTATGTAAAATCAAAAAAAGTGAACTAGTGAAAAACACTAATCACTTATTTTGAAATATGTGATAACTACTGTTCATGAAGTGGGGGAAGATATAAACTGTTACAAAACAGCCTTAGAGGGGTTGTTCCTCCTGCATTGCTAGAACTGTGGAGTGTATTACCATAGGAACTTCTGAAAGAAACTTGCACAAATGTTAAAGCAACTAGATACATTTTCAGAAGAATAATTGTTTAAAAAGTATCTGAGTTTCTGTCTAATTCCTATGTCTAATGAAATTAAAATTCTACTTTTTTTAAAACTTTATGTTCCTAAAAAAAAAACTTAAGAAGAAACAGAAATATAGACATTTTGTCTGAGTTTTCATGTATGGCCACTGAATAATTTTTCACTGACTCTTTACCTTAGATTAAGGTAAATGTGAATAAAGGTTAAACATTTAAGGTAATTTAGTTCTTCTTCTACAGAGTTCCTTGATGCTGGGACATTATCATCATTTATGACATTTTAACATCTTTTTTCATTTTATGGGTATCAGATTTGGGATCAGCTTTTCTGAAAAGATGAAAATTCCCTTATGCCTTATAGGTGTCATTTAAATTTTCTATTATTTACTAATAAAAAATGCTAAAGACTTCTAAAACTAGTGATATCTTAGGCTGGACACTCATAACAAGCCAAAAAAAAAAAATCTTAATCTCTCTATATCTCAGATCTTTGTTACAAAATTTGACTTTCCCAGGGTAACTACATTTAGGGATTTATGTTTTTTTTTTTTTTTTTTTTTCCTGGACTTTTTATTTTGTATTCAGAACTACTTTGATAGCAAAGTTATCTCTAAAATCGTCAGCTATGGGTTAGACAGGGAAAAAGAAAAGGCAGAAAAGATAGCAAATATCCTGAGTTGTTGTTCAGTGCATGTATTCCCTGCTGCTGACTGTGAATAAATGTAACAATGCAGATGACACAAATAAAGACAAAATATTACATGTTTGCAAAAAGAGATTAAATGAAAACTACATAAACAACTTTCATGATGGTATTTTACAAATACCAGTGCTCAGGCTTGCAGCATTCTGTTCTGTTCATTTTTTTCGATTCTATTGCAATGTCTTCATGTGTATGTGTGCATGTGTAAATAAAATATATATGATTCTATGAATAGTTAAAATTTGCTATTCTGACAGATGCATGAAAGGGCAGGACTTAGACCTTTTTTGTTCAATGTAGTGTCACAGATTTTGCCATGTGTAAAAAGCAATTTTTATTTTCCAAAACAGCTGTTCACTGAGTGGAAATACATTGGAGATTACATAGTGAGGAGAGCAAAGGCTAAAGACAGCAAACAGTAATTTTGATTTGACTCTTTAACCACACAGAGATGATTCACGCACTGAAGTTTAAGTTGAATAAGGAGTTAACTTGTGTCTCATAAGAGTAATCTGAAGAAAGGTCTCTAAATCTGCTCATTTTTAAACAAATATTCTTTAATTATGCTTGTTCCTCAGTTCTGTGTAAGTAACACTTTATTTAAAATAGTTGCCTTTGCCTCTGGGTGATCAAAAGGACTCAAGAGTAAGGAGATTTTTTCGGTTATCTGTGTATATTTATCTCTTCTTAGAAAGCTTTTTGTTTTAATCTCTCCTCCTTTGTCAGTTTCACTTAAATTAATCCACAATTCGTCATTTTGGAGGATTTTGTAAGCAGTTGATTGCCTTTTCTGTTTATGTATACGTAAAACAGATCCAGATAAGCTACACATTTAATTTATTTCCAGTTCTTTCCCTTTCCTAGGGTGAGCACCAAGATGGACAAGCAGCCCTACACACCCTGGCTGCTGTTTACAGGAAAGAAAGATCCCAATCCAGGCAGGAAGTGAGGTTCCTTCTAGCAACAGGGGTAGGAACACAGTCATACAAAAAAGATCAAGCTAAAAGCTAAAGGTAATCAGAAGAAAGCCACGCTCTCTGCCTAGTGGTAACTTTATATGTGTATCTCAATATTTGGCCTGAGTGCTGAAGAGCTGCACTATACAGCATTTACCAATAACTGGTCTCATGCAAGATGCATGGAATAAAAACCACATTACAGAGGGGCAAGCTTGCTGAACACATTTAATCTATGTTTCTGCCAGAGGAAAACATAGTGAACAACTGTTACTCAGTTTCTCCATTTTTAAAAAAAACTGTTCTCCAATTCTGCTTATGGCAGACATCTATTGAATTTTGTCATTAAGAGCAGTAAAATACCAGTATTGAAAGTCCATAACTGATAAAATTTTTGTGTGGCATTAGAGACTCAAGGAGAAAGCAGATGTGAATTCAGGTTGATAAAGGTACTGGTAACAATTTACTATGCTGAAAATGTGTAGAAGAGAGAAAGGAGAGCACTCATACAGATACAGAATTCTTCAGATTTGTCCTTGATAAACATTTATAAACATTTCTGAAAGGAATGAAAATAATTGGAAGAGAAACATGTATGCCTCATGCTGACAAAAAATATGTTTGTGCCTAATAGATTGGAGAAATTGTTTGAGAATTGTTTATCCTTATGGAAAGATTGCCCTGCACTGTGCTGCCAAGGACAGTTTCAGCTTGAATGACTATCTATATAATGACATTCACTTAAGTTATAGTGACCTAAAGTAGACATCACCACAAAGTAAAAGGTGCATAGGCTTTTTGTGTTGGTTTCTTTTTTTTTCTTTCCTTCCAACTGAATGAAGAAATGAAAAGTGGTATTAAAAATGGAATATGAAAGACACAAATTGTTCCATGAAAGTGTGTCCTGTGGTAGCAAAATCTCTCATATTGATAAAAATGAAGTATTGTCTCTTAGTGTATTTATTTTTTCACTTAATTGGAAAATATTCAGTTTGTTTCTGCTCACAGACAGAGCATTATGTAAGTGATTGGATTTTCACCCTGTGGAAAAAAAGAGGTTGTGATTCTATCTGTTATATGTGGATTGTTTAGGACATTAATAGGCATTTTCAAAGTCTGTCCTTAATTGTTTGCTCTGAAGGACGCCAGTTTTCTTCTGAATATACTGGTTATCTGTGCTCTCACGCTTCTCTGAATTATTGTATTTGATGAAGTAAACCCAAATTCTGTACTCCTCAGTGTGACTTGCAGACAACCTAACAGAAAGGTTCCAGTAGATCAAGCATGCATCAGGGAAATGCGCTACATCAGGAGCACATTTTAGCAGCACTACAATTAAAGATGGAGCTGCGCCTTTGCTAGAATTAAGGCTCACACATTCCCATGGGAGAGGATCAAAAAGCTCTACTGAATACGCCTGTTCAGGAAAAAAAGCCAATACAAATTATTAAGGTATTGCAGTTGTAAAAGACAATAGTTAACATGAAACATCCTTCTCACCTGTGTAAGCAGAAGAGTTCAGAAAGAAAAGATTTACCAAGATATATGTTTTTGAGTGTATTCTTTTTTCAGGCTGACACCTCAGTAATGTAAAGATGATGGAGTAAAAACTATGTGTCATGAGTGATGGTAGAATATGAAGTTCTTCTTGGAGACTTTACATTCCAAGAAAAAGTAAAGATTGAATATATTGCACATACAGTACAAGCCTTCCTAGGTTTGTTGTTGGTTGCTTTGTTTATTTGCTTGTTTCGGTTTTTTGAGGTTTTTGTTGGGCTTTGGTTTGGTTTTGTCTTGGTTTTTTGTTGTTGATTCTTTGTTTTCTTTTTTGTTAGGTTTTTTCTCATCACTACTCAAAGAAAGACTTTATTCCACTCTTGCTATGTTTAATACCAGCAATTCTAAAAAAAACCCAAGAGAAACTGCTGACTTCTGAAAGGAATACATAGCCACAGAATTATGTAATATCTACATCTTCCTTAGCAAAATGACGCCCAAAATGAGTAACACCTGAACTCCGAAAAAATGTCCCTGATATTCATCTGCTTCCTTCCCACCATCCCTGTTGCATGGCCATCTGTGATGTTGTCTATATGGACAAGGTTGAAATAAACATGGGAAGCTACTTCCTAACACACCAGTGTCAGCAGTGGATAATTGTCCTGTAAAGGACCAGTGAGCTCACTATTATTCTGATTGTAAAATGGAATAGATAAAACTATTTCAATGAACTGAGGAAAAATAAGGTGAAAAAGAATATCTCTGGGGTTGATACTTATAACAATGATACCATGATACACTTTGTTTTATTTCTATTTCTTGTTGATTTGTTCTCATGGATGACATCCATCCATATGTGGGTATGCATGTTATAAAATAAATACACATGTATGTATATAGGTCTTTGTTGAGTTCATGGGAAGGATTTTTTGTCTTCTGCTGGGGCTTTGTAATGAAACATTATTTTGATAATGAAACAATCATTTGGGATGTCAGTTCCCTAAGATGCAGATTTTAGCAACACTTTTGAGATAAGAACATAAGAAGAATACATATATTGCATCAGTCTAATACTGACTGACAGGCTTTATAAGATATTTAGCTATGAAGTAAATTCCTACACTCTCAAGAAAAAGAATTCATGATTGTTATAGGTATTGTTTTACACTTTTTGGCCAGCTGAATTCCAGGAATTTTTTCCCCCATGACTGGAGAGCTGCAAGAGTTCAGTGCACTTAACTGGAGTAATGTAGACATGAGGAAGAGCTGACACCATGCTTCAAAAGCAGGTTGTATTAAAAAAATTAGGTGACAAAGTATATTCAGATAGATGATAGATGGATAGATGGATAGATGGATAGATGGATAGATAGATAGATAGATAGATAGATAGAGATAAAACCCTCTCAACATTTATATAATTTATCATGCTAGCAGTAAAGTGATAAGGGAAAAGCAAAATGTTTTTATTAAGAAGTCCTGTTCCTTCAATTAAAAGTTAATTTTCACTTCTTTGCTAATGAAAAAATCTTGCTATATTTTCTCAGACTCTATTCCCCTATTTCTCCCCTCTATTTGCTGCAAAAAGTGAGCAATCACCAGCAGTTGATGTTAGGTTGTCATCAAAAATAGAAAGAATCTGTACATTACTTGTTGCCAGAATATGAGATAAACCAGATGCATTTTTAAATGATATATTGAATTTTTACAAGATAAGGAACAAATCTACTTTATTTTAAAGGCATTGGTAGGCTCTGCAAAAAATCAGCAGGAGCCTAAAAATAATGAAGACTCATTATTTTACCCATTTGAAAGGCTGTTCAATAGAATATGTTTTTATTAGCAAAAAAAATAACTATCTTTTAAAATCACCTTTTTTTATCCTGGCGACCAGGTCTAAGAATTGACAGTAAGCGGTCTGTGTTGAAGATCTTTGTAGAGGAATTGTCATTTGCTCTAGTAATTACATGTGAAATCAAAGAGTAGAAATGTTGGGAGTCCACAAATGGAACATTTTAAATTGTACGTGTCATAAGTGCTACATGAATAGTCACAAGTTTACTTTCATAAGACAGTTACCTGTTGTTTCAGGGGATTTACTAAGAAAGAAAGGTACTAAATTATAAAACTAATTAAACTAGAGGCTCCTCCATTTGTTCAGCAAAAATACACATTCAAAAATAGTAACCAGATAATGAAAGAATGTGAAAGGTTCTGTACTTTGGCATGTTCATGTTTTGGATGCTTTCTGAGTGTGATTAATTCTTCTTCAAGGTCTCTGACTACAATTCTTATGGTAATATCTCACACAGATTTTTCAGCTCTCTGGCTCTTTTTTCTTTAGCCTCTCCCTGTCATCCTTTCTTGTTTCATGCTATCAGCTTAAATTTAACTTGTTCAGAACTGATTGAATGCTAATTTCTTCTTTCTTTTCTTTCCTGCAGCACTTGTTTCAATCATCTTTTCTTTATGGCCCCGTTCTCCATGTCACTTACTTTTCTCTGAGTCTGATGTCAGCCTCAGTGCTACAATCCTGCCTCAGACCAATAAAATACATCTTTCCAGTCTCATTTGACACAGATAATTTCTTTCTTTTTCTATATTTATGAATCCTTTCTTTTCACTAGTTATTAAATCAGACTTCCTGACATTTTCAATATTTTTGAAAATGTTAATGCTTTAAGACTAAGTATAATCTTCCTACTATTGCTAATTGCATAAATTGGTTCATATTTTCCTTAATGATTTGCATGATGCCAATGACCTGCCAATTATATTTTATTGAGTTAAGGCAAACTACAGAGAGACAGGCAATAAATCATATTTAATGTATATTTTGAATAGAACAGAAAGTAATGTTCTCAAAATATAGCTCAACGTACACAAAATAAGCATTAATGAAAACATTTTCCAATTTTAAATGTAATAATGCAAAGATTAAGTTTTCTGGCTAGGTTATGAAATATTCAGTAGTGGAGATATTTTAAAAATGCTTGAAAAATATCTTTATGGAATATAGATGGCTGATACAGGAATATAATTTCAGAAAAAGACTATAATACATGAATTTTCCAGGTTGCTTTCAGACTCTTTTTCCTTTTAACCTGCTTTTCTACTCTTCTGGCACATGTGTCATAATTAATCTCCTTCATTCATTTGTTCATTTCTCTCAGAACTAAGAGGTTTCCCTTTTGCTTTCTACCAGCACAAAACAAGGCAATCTCCAGTTATGAGACACTCAGTCATTATTCAATATTCTGTGTTCTTGTTTCACTGTCCTGCATGGTGAGGCACTGGAACAGGTCTCCCAGAGAAGCTGTGGATGCCCCATCCCTGGCAGTGTTCAAGGCCAGGATGGATGGGGCTCTGAGCAACCTGGGCTAGTGAAAGGTGTCCCAGCCCACAGCAGGGCAGCTGGAACTAGATGATCTTTAAAGTCCCTTCCAACACAGGCAGTTTCACGATTATTATCTGCCATAACACTTTCTGGGGTTTTTTATCTCTTCCTTCTTTCTGACCTGAAGAACTTCATGTTGTTCCTGTTTTCCAACCAAATAAAAACTTTAACTTGTAACACAAGTGTGACACCAGTTAAGTTTTTCCTGTGGTCAGTTCAGAAAGTATTGTTTTCAAGAAGAGTTAATAGTCTTTAAAATACACCTTCCCTTTGTTGCTTAAGAGTTTCTTGCTGGTTTTTTTTTTTTAATTAAAGAGAGTAAAAATTTTTGTGCAGCCTCAGTGTAGCTAGTAGGACTACTTGTAAGCTATGTTACTTACTAGCAATGGGAAAGATATAGGAGAGAGTAACTATTCCCAGTAGATAAAATGAAGAGGAAAATAAACAGCTGAGAATGATCATTCAACCCTTGTGTTATATTTAAAGTATTGTAGAGTAGTAGAGTACTGTGGAGTAGTAACAGAGTAAGATAGTGTTATATTAATAGTATTATATTAGTATTACAGAAAATTACAAAATATTGTAGATTAAAAAATAAAATTCCTTATCTGTAGACTACACCCTTGAATGCTAGGAAATGTTGCCTGATGAACAATGTCATACAACAGGCAGTACAACTGAGCTAAGGTGGGCTGATGTAGAAAGAGAATAACAGCCTTGTTAAAAACTACAGTGTTTGTGCTTTCTGTATTTTATATAATGAAATCAAATCTTGGGCTTTATCATCTATCATAACAGATTGCATTATTTATAACTAGAGTGATCTGGATATGTTTCCCATATAATTTGAAAAATTTACCTTGAAATGTTGCCTTCTATATGATTTGCAAGTTTACAGATATTAGCTACTCCGGATTTCCTTGGTGAATTGTAAGTAGACATGAACTGTACTCTGTGACTTTGTTTTGAGCAGTGAAAACTTGCAACTGTCTTGCAGTTTATTCCTGAAGTGACTATGTAATATGTTCTTATTAAGCATGTGTAAAAACAGATGGTGGCTTTGAGTCAGGATCCTCTGAGAACATTTTATAACCCATATGCAAAGTGCACCAGTGTTTTTATCTAGCTGTAATACTTTGCTGTTTCTTTTATCTTTTATCCCATTAAATACCCCAGATGAAATACGATTAATATTATAATACTAACGTATGTGTACAAACAGATTCTGCAATGAAATGTATATTAATGTGTTGGCAAGGCTATGAAAGTCTAAAAATGGCCCACATGATCAGGATTTAAAGTTTAGTTGCCTATATTACTACCTACATCCACATAGCATCCTCAGCAAGAAAATTGCTTACACTGAGTCACCTAGAGAAAAAGTATTTGTGAAGGATAGTCTGTGATTTCATTTATCTGTTTGTACAAAGCTGACTCTAGGTGCTGTTAAACTCTTTGGATGTTATACTCTCACAGTATAGAAGTGGTTTTACTGGTTTTTGGGGTTTTTTTAAGACAGTAAGAAAAATTAAAGAATGTCCTTGAAAAAAGGAGAGTTAGCAAAGGGACTACAGGGTAAAACAATGACTATGATTTGGTGTGCTCACCGAGCATTTAAATAGTGAAATTCTGTGAGATTAAAAATAGATTAGAAACCCTTTAAAAGTACTGGTGTTTTGATAGTTCTTTAAAAGGTATTTGACATTTAAATCAAGAACCTTTTTTTTTCTTTCCCAGCATAATTTCAAGCAAAGAACTTAAAGGCAGCCTGTTATTCTTTTCTTTGAAGGTGTCTACATTATACACAAAATAAGAATTGAGAAATAATGTCTGTGAAGCTAGGTGATAAAAAATGTTGTAAAATTTTAAAATCCTTCACCAAAGCCCTAATATGGCTAAAGTTATTTTAAACTGTTAACTTATGTGTAAAATGACTAAGTAAATTGAATGGGTTCTCTTCCAGAATCTGAATTTCCTGCCAAGACCTATAAAAATCTAAATTTCTGAAAACACTACATTTTACTCATGAGAAAACCTCAAACTTACATTAAAAAATTTTACCAGCTCTTTCTCTTTTCTAGGAACTATTTAAAATTTAAAAGTCTGCTGGTTTGTGTAAGCTGAAGATGCTTTTAAACATATAATCATTTTTGTGCGTGTGTACTGATTTTCAGCATCAAACTGCTTTATCCTATAACTTTCTGTACTGTCTTGAAAACAAATAAACACTGAAATCACTCACACTAAGAAAGTATTTAAAAACTTTGAAAAGAAATCAAATACAGTGTCAAGGTAAGCATTGCAAAGGAGATTCAATACTTACACAACTTTTTCTGATATTGTATCTCACTTATTCATGCTATTCAAGTATCAGGAGACTCAGGAAAGCAATAATCTTGAATTTCAAAATAAGTTCCACCCCTGAGGTATTAAATATCAGGTTATGATTTTGTAGGAGTTTTGTTTGGTGGCTTTGTTTGGTGACTTTGTTTGGTGGCATATGAGCTGAGCAGACTCATGCTTGTCAAAGAAGTTGGTACAGCACAAATGGGTTTCTCCACTTCGTTTTCCCTGGGTGGTCCAAACTAATGGATCCTGTAGCTCTTGGTCCTTCTCTGCTGAAAACACGTAACTCCCTCTAAATGCAACGCTAGAGTGACCTAACACACTAATCACCAGAACAGACACTTGCATTATCTTCTTTACATTTCTTTTTTCAGGTTCTTTGATGCAAGTTACAGGGTGTATAGAGAGGCTGTTTGATTGGGTTTTGGTGGGGTTTTTTTTTTTTGTTTTTTTTTTTTTTTTTTTTTTTGTTTTTTTTTTTTTTTCCACTTAGTATCAAGACCAGAGTTCATTGACATGGATGGGACAATAACATTTCTGTAAAGTTATTTTATGGTCTGCAAATGTCTTGGCTGCATTGTCTTGTTCTAATTAGTTTTTAAGTAACTAGAAAAACAAAAATTTCAAATGATAGCATAATCCAGAAGTAAGAACATGTTTATACAGAGAATTTGACTGGTGTAAGAAAAGAAAAGGTTTTTATGCAATAGCAATTGACCAGTATCTGCTGTGAGTTTATTTTTGTGGATTTGTAGTGGAAAAAAGTAATAATGCCAAAGAAATTATTTGGCTTCTGAAGTTGTAATAAAAATAAATAAATGAATGAATGAATGAATAAATAAATAAATAAATAAATAGGAGTATTTGAGATCAGTGCCCCCAAAATCTGTAAGCCCAGTTCATATTTCTAATATACCTATGAGAAGTGAGCTAATCAGAAAGTAGATCTGGAAGATTAAATAAGATGCAAATCCACAGTCTTGAAAACTACCTTCTATTTCATTTGACTATGATATATGTTAAAATGTTCACAAAAAATCCATACACAAAAAGCTCAAGTGTTGAAATAGGACTTTATCTAAATGACAGCTGTGGGATTAGGTCATGTTGCTTTGCATATAAAAAAATATTAGCTGCAATTTGGAAAGCAGAATGCTAGCTAGCACAATGTGGGATTTTTTTTCTTTTAGGAAGAGGGTGTTTGTCAATATTGTGGAACATGCATGCAAAACAGCTTTACAGAGTTTTATTTCCCTCCCACATTTTCTGATGCAATTTTTGTATGGTACATTAGGCTGTCTACCATCTCATTTGCATACAGTGTAGCTAAACCCAAAAATAAACGCTTGGTGTAATAAGACAAAAGCAGTTTTATTTGTCTTAATTGCTAGTGCCATCCATTTTAGCACTGGAAGGTGCACTTAAGTGATACTTTCGGATCAGACGATTTTCATAAAGTTTTTACAATCATTTGTAACCCGATAAACGATTTTTTGGTTTGACCAGTAATGCAATGCACATACAAAAAATTTATACTGAAATAGCATACAGGGAAGATGCATGGCTTGGTTTTAGCCTGGTTTTATGTTAAACACAACAGTCCTGCTCAAGCAGATACAGACAGATTTCTTCTTCCCATTCCACAATGTTAATTGATAACTATAGTCTGCTCCCTTGATCTGTTTTTGCATATAGAGGATCTGTGGGAGATATTTATTTCTCCTTCTTATGGTTTGAGACCAAATGACATTATGGAAGCTAAATGGACTGGGATACCAAAACAATTAAATCACAGATAAACTAAATTTTACAAATATTACTTTACTGTGCAGTGAAGCAGATGGTGCAGGGAGAGAAAGGAGTCATGCACTTTAGTGCAAAATTCTCTTATGTAATTTTCCTGTCCTTCAGGAGAGATAGCACAGTCTTGGAGAAAGTTTGGACAGGTCAGTGTTGCAGGACCAGCCACACCGGGCATAATCATGGGCATGGAGCAGGACCACAGAGTCCATTGGGCTCTTTTTTTTTCCCTTGTATTCCTTGTGACTTAGAGAGATGTTCTTGGACTCTGGTGCACAACTGTGGGCTTTCCTTCCTCAGAGAATTTTTCAGAAATTCTTATCTATTCCAGTATTCTTATGTGTCTTTATTTATAGGAAAGTCACTTCCAGATTTGTTGCCTTTTGTCAACACTCACAACCTGCTTCTCACAATTTCTGATGTTTTTGCACTTTTTGGTTATCAGTGGGTTGTTTCTATAGCTCGGATCTCCTCTTCCATGAGCTAGCTTGTCATATGGGACAAGTGGTTAATCACCTTTAATCTGCTACCTACATTCCTAGTAAATTCATGGGCTTGTGCCAATAGATGTTCTAACTAGCACCTAAGTCATGCCAAGTGTTATAATCCTCAACACTAGACTTCTAGACTTACAACACAGAAACATTTTTTTGTGTGTTTTTCCTTCAATTTCCATTGATTGTGAAAGACAGAAGGGGTAGAAAGGAGAACAAAACAACTAATGGGCAATCATCCCAACCTCAGTCCTTTAAAAGATTTTCTAATTAACAATGGGAGTATAAGACAGGTTTTTGATCATGACTGTTTTATTTCTTACCTTTAAGTTATTCCAGAACTATTCCAACCTCTGTTTTGAAGAATGCCTTAGAAAGCATCATATTGCACTGCTAGTACAAGTAATATAGTCTGTCATTCCATTTATTCTAAAGGTTTGATGTTCCCAAAGATGAAGAATCTGGAATTGCACCAAGCAAAATTCTTCAGGAAATACCTCAAATATTTGACTAATCAATTGAACAACAGAACTATATCTGAACCACAAAATGTGATGGACAATACTGGTCTACAAAAGAAAGATTTCAATAACAAATGAATAGTCCCTTTTTGACTGTGTATGTAGTAAATCATCTGCAGTAATGAAGCAATATGAAACTTACACAGCCACTTAGTTTTTCAGGGGAAAATTAACAATGTGCAATTTACAAATGTTAGATTCTGCTTTGGTTTTAATCAGAAGTGAAATAAATCATTTCACATTGAAATTCTCTGACAGAAGCACTAGTTTTCAGGGTGCTTGCTGCTGCAATGCCTGACTAACAGTGCAAAAAGAAAGTTATAATATGACCTACAATAGTCTGTGTGATCAACAGGGAGCTCATTAATGCTAAACAACACAAATTTAGTATTATCTTCCGTTTCCCTCTGCTTCTTTCGCATCTCTGTTATTTAGGGAACTGTGATCCATGTAGGATTCACAGATGGATGCCTTTCATCAAGATAGGAACTAAATGAGCTGCTATAAAAGGAGGAGCATGACCACCCCTTTCATTTAAAGGAAAGCTGATTTAGGATATCGTTCTGATTTCTAAGACTGGATCAGTAAAGAGGAGTTTCACACAGGATATGCCATACCACATTCCACTTAAAAAGAGTTTCAATCTGCAATAATTACAGTCTCAAAATAAGCCATTCTCCTGACTATTATGTACTTGCAAAAAAAGAGAATTTAGAAGAAGGAAATATTACCTTTTTTGTTTTCCAGAGATTTGCTACCTGTAACACAGCTTATCCAAGATTGAAGATTTGAGATGTAGCTGATGTGAACTAGATTTTATTTGTGGCATTTTAAAAACTGAATCATAGAATTTGCTGGTAATGGAAATGATCAAAGTAAAAAAAAAATGCACCACAGGTCAAGAAACACTATGTATTCTAATAAGAAACAGTAATACGTATTGTTACCATAATAGAAATTCGGAAAGGTTTGTCATATTTCAAAGTTTAAATCAGCATAAAATAGAATGAAACTTAGCATGAGATTCAAATTGCACAGATAAAATTGAATTAAATCTAAACCAGCAAGTGAGAAGTTAAGATTATTCTTCTTGCTTCTAACAGAAGATACTAGATCCGTTCTTTTCTCTGTGGGCCTTAAAATTCTCTGTGATGTTGTTAACCTTGAACTTATTGCATTTATGGTCTTTGGATAGGGAGATTTAAAAGAGATTCAGAGGAGTGACGTGAATTGTGCAGCCTCATAAAACTATTTTCACTGAACAAGCAGAAATATGCACACATCCCAGAATAAGTGCTGTCTAAACCAGTGAGTCATGTAAAATACTACAGCCTCCTGTGCAATTATCTGTGTGGTTCCAACAGCATTTATCATTGCATTTGTACTAACACAACAAAAATAACAGGGCTACATAGTCTTCAAGCCTGAATCAGCACACATCCACCTCTTGTGTGGGAGGGGGGAATTTGCAATGTGCTTTCATTGCTCGTTACCATGTGAAACATGGCAAGATGAATTCATGTTTCCTACAGAACAAATCTGAGGGCTTCCAAGGTCTCAAAGTGCTACACTCTTCATTGGACACCATTACTACCAACAAGAGCACAATTTCTAAAATGTAATGCTTATGTATTTGCTTAATTTTTTAAAGATTTTTCTCTGAGACTCTTTAGAAAATAAAAATGAGGAAGTTGTACCACAGGAACCTGTTCTATTTTAATTCTACCCCCAAAAAATATGATCTTGCAAATACTGATGAGATCCATATTCCACAAATTTCCAGCTCAGAAAGATTTACCTAAACCACCCTTAGAACATGAACTCAGTAGCAATGGCAAAAAAATATCAGCAGGGATTCTGCACAAATAATTATCATGTAAATTGCTCAAAAAACATTTATACTAAGCAACGTAGGTTACAATGTTCAAAATTGTAGAAAACTATCAAAGCTACCTTTACATAGTATTAATAAGTTCTTTTGCAGTGTCACATCACAAACTATCTAGCAGATGTAATGCCTACTGCACAGATGAATGTTACTTAGCCAAACAGCTCTAATTCAATTCATACAGTTCTGCACGGTTGTAGATTTTTGTTAAATATTTCTTGCAAAAATATTCCTAATTTACAAAAAAATGTAGGAATTTACTGGATTGATAAGTGTCTTCAAATGTATTGTTTATTCTGCTGCAAATAATACATATCTGGAAAATTGTGTCTTTTTGCTGACTTTATATTAATTGCTGTACTCAAGGTCTGACTCCTTATGCATAGCACTAAGACATTTTTTAAGAACCTTAGTTGTAACATAATGCAAGAGAATGGACAATGACTCAAAACAAATTGTCCATTTGTGGAGTCACCAGGATGCTTTGCTGAGGCCAGGTTTGCAACTTCCTGAGGAGAAGGAGGTGAGTTTTTGGGTGTGTGATGGCAGACCTCTGGCCTGCACAAGACAGAGGGACTGAACTTGTCACTGCCAGAAGCTAAAGACCAGGCTTCGAGGGCGATAGAGACAGACTCCTGAGACAGGATGGTGCTTTTCATCATGCCAAATTGCCCTCGCTTGCACACAAGCCCCACTCTCCTCCTGTCATTCTTGGAATCTCTGCTGCTCAGAATGACCCTGAGATACTTAACGAGTCTCAATTCCCAGCCCGGCAGCCGAAGGAGGAGTCAGGATTCCTCAGCTGTGGTTTTCAGGGTTGTTTATCACTTCTTATCTGTAACATTCTTTCCCTGGCCTGCTGAGTTAGTCAGAGGCACACTGACTGTCCTCAGAGGTGGTGTTGTCTTTTATACTAAAAACTACGTGTACATTATTTACAATAATTCCCCAATACCTATCATCTATGTTAGATAGTGTATTCCTATCTTAAACCAATCCAAAAGTGCCAGCATCACCCCGAAGATGGAGGCTAGGAATAAGGAGAAAGAAGGACAAAACGTGCCCAAATTCCTCCATTTTGGTACCCTGAACCCCCATTTTAAAACCCCAAAAATCTACTTTTCACCCTGTGACAAACTAATTATTATCCTACTTAAACTCTCTTGACGTGTAGTTCTTCATATAAAGGTGGTAATTTGCTACGTAGGTCAAAGTCACAGGTGTCTTGAGCCCTGTGCCAAGATCTCTGAGCCCCCTGACAGGGCTCGAGCCATCCAGGACAGCTGGAAAGATGGGTTCCAACATGTTGTAGTTGAGATGGGTTCCAACATGTTGTAGTTGAGATGGAGACAATACAAAGCAACACACTCTACTTTCAGAAGGCTTCAAACCTGTTTTTATTATAGCATGCATGCTTTTTATACATTCTTGCAAAACTCATAAGTTTACACTTTAGTCATTGATCGCAAGAGACAAAGAAAGTGCTTATTGGAATAAGCAGCCGCAGGTTTCTCTTGTTCGTCCTTCTTTCTTTCTTGGTTTCTATGTCAATGACCTTGGTAGAAAATTCTTTCAGCGGTAAATATGGATCCTCTTATCAAACTTCTCTCTGGCTCGCAGAAGTCCCTGTAAAATGTCTTGCACATCCTCCCCCTTCTACTGATGTAAGAGGCAGCAGTGATGCCTTAGAAGGTGTCATACACCATCAAAGGCCCCTGAAAAACCCCCAGACTCATTTCTGAGGCCTGCTACCAGAGGACTGCATGTGATCAAATGACAGTGTAAAACTCCCCCCTATCCCAAATGTGGTGGTTGAACATTTCCACCTGAACCTCTGTGTATATTAACCCACTAGGCTTTTATTTCATGCCCACCCCTGACAGATCCTTCGATCATCACTTTGACCTATGGCAATGATCAACCACACCCATTGTAAATCCATGGATGGTGATTATACATGTTTCTACTCCCATGCTTCTTTCTCTTTCTTCCTTTCTTTTCCTTTATACATTTTCTTGAAGTGAGTGATAGTTTTATGCTTTCATATTGCCATATTTCTATAGATAATTATCACCAAAATGGCTATTTATCTGCTTTTCATTGCAATCAAATTGTTCCAATATAAACCCTATAGATAAATATTTACAAATGCCAATCATTCAGTGTCATTCCACTATAATCCACTTCAAGGGATTTATTAACAAGAACATGGGTTACCCTCACCTTCAGTGGCAGATAAAACACCACAGAATCTAAAGTATAAAAAAAAATAGCTTTGGAGCTAACACTAAAAATTTTCACTATGTATTTTTGAAAATCTGCAGTAGATTTTTCAGATATAAATAAAAGAACAGAGTTACACAATTCTTTTAATTTTGAAAATATGTATTCACATTGGCAAGCAAAATAGAAAATTTATATGAAAATAAATATGGTTGTTTAGGGATGTAAGCCTAACTTGAGTGATGAAATTTGTATTAGTGAAGAAGGAGTGAAACTTCTATTCATGGTTCATAAATCTCAGGAGCACCATTTATTGCATAATTATAACCATCTTCACTCTATGCTACTTGATTTTTAACTATTCAAAGACTGCAACTGTTTCTTTATCATTCCAACTGTAAATATGTTTCTCTACTTTTATGTGCTATCTTCAAGGGAGAAGTAATAAACTTATCAGTTTTGGAGTTGGAGTAAGAGCTGCTTTTTCTGTTTAAAATAAAGCAACATATTTAGATAAAGGTTTAATTTTTATTTAAAGACAATGATTTGTTTCAATTAGTGATATTTCTTGGTGGCAAAATAAGTACTGTTTTTTGAAGCAAAGCTTCCATAAAGATTACTCTGTTTTATATGTTACCCTTTCTTTTGTGTACAGATAAATAATTAAATAGTTTAAACAAATAGAGGAGTGTACATACAGTTATGGATAGCGACCGCAAGTATACTCCAAAAATACAAAGTATAAGAGTGCCATCTTCTGGAAATAATATTTTTTAGACTTCTCATTTTAATTTAATCCATGGTTTAAAAGAAATATTAGTTAAAGATTAATGATGTTTACTTGCCTGTTTGCCCTGTGTTTCCCTTTTCACTTGTCTGTGCTGGTTTTAAAGTTAATATTTCCTCTACAAACTCTTTTCTATACAGGGGCCAGTAAAGTGTGAGTTTAATAATCAGAGTTTAGGTTTTCAGGTTTATAAGTAGTCGTGCAATCCTTAAGGGTTAAAAGGATCTGAGCAGTAACCTCGTAAGAGAAAAGAACCAACTTTATCTGATTCTAAAAAGTTTTAATCCTTTATCTGAATAAGCTTTGACAAACTATAAAATAAAATGAGGCTTACTTCTCATCATTCTCTGAAATTTTAAATCTAGTTACTTTCTCTGTTCAGCCTATTCTACACTGGGAACAAATCACTGATTATTTTAATATGAAACTATTTGTTCTTCTGAGTCAGACAAAAACACACACATATTACATATCAGTTCTTTAGAGCCTTAGAAGAATTTCACAAGGAAAATATTTTTGTCTATTATTTCCTCTTCCAATTGTATATCTAATTTCTACTAACTCTGATAAAAATATTCTAGTCAAGGTACCTCTATTTTTGATAAAAATTATGAAATGCAGTTAATTTTAATACCACTGCTAACAAAGAAACTCCTATGCTTCTTAAACATAGACAAATCGGGGACCCTGTAAGAGCACAATTATCCTTGACTTACAGAAGTCCTTGTATCCATAAAATGTGTGCTGAAAACACATGCTAAGGCTCTGCACTGTCTGAGAGTTAGATCTTGGGAAAGTGATGTGTAAAACAATGTCCTACCTTCTTGCCTTGGAACCCAATAAAATCAAATCTCTCCTACTGTACTTCAAATGGGATTTTTCTGTCTGTGTTTGTTTTATATATATTTTTTCAGTCCCCAGCCTTCATTTTTCATGTCGTTTTTCGTATTGCTGCTACCAAAACCAATAATCGTTTGTCCGGCATCTCACTCATTCTTTGTGCTCTTAAAAGCCTCTGAAATGAAATTCCCTTTCTTCTTTGCTCTTACCTTCCCAGATTAAATATAACTATTTGTCATCCTTCCAAGCTTTCTACTTTCTACTGTCAGCAATCACTCCACCCTTTTAGACCTTCTGTCCCAGAAGGATTTCCACTTTGACCAGACCCTATTTTCTGTTCAGCTAATCAAAAAGCACGCTCCACATCTTCTTTCAAGGAGCTTTTAAAACATGTTCCTGTAACTTTTGTAGATAATTCTTTCTACTTAGCTAAGAATCAAGATAAGAAAAACAAAAATAAATTGAGACTTTCAAATAGGTTTTAATCAGATTAAAATTTATGTAGATATAGCAGTTTTTCAGGGTTCTCATGTTATCAATATATGTATTACAACAGTTCTTCCCCTCTTATCAAATGTCAAGTCTTTTACATTGTTTGAGTTGGTAATATGTGTGCTTGTATTGCTTTAGTTTCTATTTTTCAATTCCAAATTGCATTTCGTGGTGTTTCTGCGAACTGCTAATACCAATTTGGGAAATTTCAAGTCTCACAACTATATTCTTGTATACTAACAATGTAAAATTACAGTTATTAGCATTCACAAAAGAGAAGTCTAGAAAACTGTCATTCTTAAACACAGATGGTTTTTCTGTCATTATCCCTCTATGTATGATGGAATCAAAAGTCCTACACGGAATTTGGAGAGGACCCAAGAACTGTAAGATTGTCAAGACTCAAGATATGGACACAAACACATTGCAGTACTATAAACCGTTTCATAGATATATAAAGCTCCCTTATAGGTCTAGCACTTTAATATTTCAAAACAGCAAATGATATTAAACAACTCAGAGAAATTTTTTGCAATAGTAAAGAGTACAATGGGAACATCGATCAGACTAAATGATCATTTCTTTGCCCAAAACTTCCTACAGTCTCCTCTTAATAGAATATAAAAAGTATAAGAGGGTATTTTTAGACAAAGTGAATGATACAAGTTAAAACAAACAAAAAATGGTTATTTACTGTGCTTTGTTATTCTAATGCTGAGGATTTTAAGCAGAACCACATAGACTGTGAACAAACTGGAGGCAAGGAGCTGAACAGTGCTGGAAAAGAAAACTGAATGAAACTCATTCAGAGAGTATTTCCTTTATTGTAAGAAACCACATATCACAGTTCCAAACCAAAATGACAGTGTAACAATCAAATGGACCCAGATATCTAAACACTTTGATCACAGATATGGAGGAAATACTCAAGCTATACAACTTTGCTGTCCTGTGCTGTCCAGGAGGAAGGCTGAGTGAGCCAGTTGGGCACAGCACCATCCTGGGTCTGTGCTGCAGTGCCTGTTTGATGTCACTTTAGTGCCCCTATTTGCTATCTTACCACTCCCACCTTGAGAATCACTATTCTTTGCAGAACACGTTTTTTCCTAAATTTGTTTTTGCTTCTTCTCTTACAGCCTCTTATAGACCTTTTCATGGCTCCAAATGGCTTATTTATAAGCTTTTTAATTTTTATGGGTTTTTTTTATTCCTGTCACCTTTTGAAAATGACACCAGTCAATATTTGTTTTGTTTCCAACCAAACATGGTCTTTCTTAGAGGCTCTCAGAACAAAATCTCCAAGTTTATATTATGACCTAGCATGCAATTTTTCCAACTTTAAAATTATTTCTATTGACAGCAGAATCTTTTTCTGTCGCAAACAGTATTTTATCGAAATATGTGTTCTTTGAAAATGTCAAGATATCAATGTTTTCTATCTAGTCCCTTACTTAAAATAGTATGACCTCAGCACCAATACATGCAGAGTTTCACTGATAAATTCCCAGCACTGTAGTTATTCACATTTTTGCATAACCTTTATGTTAAACATTTTTTTTCTCAGGTTTATCCCCTTCTTTCTTTTGTGACACTCTTCAGACATATTTAATGAAGTTAAGAGAAGTTTTCTAGACAAAACAATCAGCTGACAATGAAAAAAATCAAGTAATCAGACACAGTCTATTTTTAAAATAAGTCAATGTTGTAACAGCTGGTGCTGCAACAATAAAAACCCAAAGCATTATCATGAACCTTGTGTTAAAATTGTGAGGGCTAGTATCTTAAACTGAAAATAATCACCAATTTGCAAGCTATTTCACTGAAATCTGTCAAAAATATTTGAAAATCATGCCTTTAATATATAAATTTTAGTAGGTTCTATATTTTTATAGGTGCAAGATTAAAAACCAAAAAGTAACAAAATAACATTTTGGAGTTATTGCAATTATAAAACTCTGCCAACTTATCACCTAAACATTCAGTGTGACACAAACATGAGAAACAAATTTGGTAAGACAACACAGTATATGTAAAAGTCAAGCTACAAAATTGTAATGGACAAGCAAGACCCTTTAGCTGCAACTAACGTACCGTCCACCTGTCAGGTTAGATTTTTTTTTTCCAACTTGACTTTCGTTGTTTGACACTGACTTACCTGGATGTCAAATTAAATTATACCAAAGAGAGGAAATACTCCTAAGTAATAGTGAATAGGTCTGCCATTTTTTAAAATGCATGGCTAATAAATAGTTACAATAGAAAAAGACTGTATTTTTTCTTTATCATCCACAGGTAAAAATAGACAGAGTTGACATTAAGATGGACTTTGAATCTTTATGCATGTACAGAATAAAATAGCTATAAAGATTTTAAGTTTGGCACAGGACGTGCTCCCCCTTTCATTATTTATTAATTTATTTATTTAACCCAAAACAGTACCTTTTTCTATCTAAGCAATGGCTAAGTGAGAAATCTCAGCATGCATACACATTGTCACAGTAGCAGTTTAAATGAGTAGCTATAAGAATTTTAAAAATCCAGAGGTAATTTTAAGCATCAAGGTTGAAACCAGGAGAGAAATCTAAATTCACTTATGCTGAAATATTTTCATGTACATCTGCTGGTAAGAAATCTTCAGTTCAAGATATGCTCTTGAAAACAGGCCCCTGTAAAGAAATCTGAAATGTTCTATGAAAGATTTTTTTTCTGGTCCATAGCTCAAGAATACAGTCTTGAAAATGCACATAGATCTGCATGGTCAAAACTAAAGAAAACCCCCACCTAATATTCTAAACATGAAATTGGTCATTTCTGGATATGGACACTCTACATGAAGAGATGCCAAAGCATAATTCCTCTTTTTCAGCTTGTCAGACAACCGACTGAAGTTAAGTAAGTAAATAAATAGATAAATAATAAATAAAGATGGTTTCTCTGAAGTCCCTGCAATGAATCAGAAAACAATGAAACTCTAGTAGGCAGTGAGTTATGGGCAGAAATATTCTTAACATTTTATTGAGTATTTTGACTTTAGCTGAGAGCTAACAAAGAGAAGATATCAGAGGCCATCTCTAAAGATAAGGACATCAAAATAAGTGCTTAGGTTATTCTGTTAAATAATGTGGGTTTCTGAACCTTCTTATGTCCTTTTGCAACAGGACAAGTAAAATTAATAAATAAGCTTTATTTATGGGTTGTTTGGAAGCTGAACAGTTAGTTTGTCTAAAAGGAATCATACTTTGCAGAGTTCAGTGTCTGATATACATATGTGAACTCAGTTTATTTTTTTTACTATTTGAAAGTCTATAAAACTTTAGCCACACTGGTGAAAAGGAAGAAAGGACAAATACATAGGCTTGCTTCATGCACTTCTCTTTCCCTAACTGCCAGAAATTTTTGCATACTTTGTAATATCTTGTCATAACAGTGTAATATAACTATCTCCATTCCATAGAGCAATTATTCAAAACTTCCCTTGACATACTAGAGAATTCCTTAGCACACTAATATTATCTCAGCAGAACTCACCAAATTTCAAAGATAAAAATAATTTGAAAACCCACAAGCAGTGTTTTGGCTGTTTTTTTTTCAGTGTATTTGTATATTCCCAAGATATTCAAGCATTCATTTCCCAAGCAACAATACTCTTTCACAGAGTAATATTTCTCTTATTCTTGACAATTTATTTGATTATAGTGTGCTATATTTCTCTAATATATCAGTAACAAACACCTACTAGGAGAGAGGGTGAAAAATAGTTGACAGAACTACAAAAAAAAGGTCTCAGTCAAATTACTAACAGAAGAAGAAGGTTTGAAGGCAAATTGATAATAAATTATAAATACCTTAAAAGAGGGAAAACATGAAGTATTAAATGAGTATTTTTTTTAATGATGAAGAACATAACCGAGACCAGAAGAGTAACATGAAAAATATTACTTTCAACTACAAAGAGGACAAATATGGAAATTGATAAGTGTTGAAATAATAGTAGTCATTAATAGTAAAAATTGTGAAAGATGAATATGGAAAGTACTGAACTGTTCACATCTTTAAATCAAGATAAATGCCCTTCTGAAATATAGGTTTAATGAAATTATTGAACTCAGTGTGGGAATAAATTGATAGAATTCTTTGTGATATAGGAGATCAAACTAGAGGATCTAATGAAACTTCTGGTCTTGAAATACTGTGAAGAGTTAACCAATAAACCATATGATGATAATATTTCTGTCCAACTCAGCCATTTATATGCAATAATTTCTCCAAGAACAGAGAGAACACACTCCAGGGCCTTGTCTTTCCCTATCGTTTGCATAATTATATCTACTTCTGAATGCTAAATTCTGTGTAGTTAGACGATTGCACATAGATAGAAGGAAAAATCCTGAGTATTTAAAGCTCTACTCATAAAAGATCAAAAATCTTTAAAAACACAATCTCCCAGAACCTGCTGCTAAAATTCCAAAGTTAATTGCATTTATCAAGTTCTCAAGTCTGCTGAAATTTATTGAGATAAAGCTTACAAACAAATTACAGTTAACATACTGACAGTATTGTAACTAGAGAACTAAAGGTAACTTTCTTCTCTCAAAACCAGCCATATTGATAACAGCATTCCAAATAACATTGGATTATTTTTTAATCAAATATCCTCTTTGATTTGAGTCACAGCTAATGCAGGAAAGTCCTAGGTGTGTTGTGCATAATCATTCCTGTAAAACTCACCTCCAAACAGATCTATCAACTGACTTCCAAACACACTGGTTTTACAGCAGGTTGATTAGGAACAGAACACTGATAACAGTAATTTTTCACGATTTTTCAACACAGCACCATAAAAATACATATCCTTAACAGTGGGTTTGAGGACAAGT
Source organism: Zonotrichia albicollis (assembly GCF_047830755.1). Taxonomy (NCBI): domain Eukaryota; kingdom Metazoa; phylum Chordata; class Aves; order Passeriformes; family Passerellidae; genus Zonotrichia; species Zonotrichia albicollis. The sequence continues at coordinate 77,332,768 of NC_133820.1, forward strand.
CACTAATCTTCCCCTTTAGACAGTATCTTATCATAAAAGTTGGCAATATTATGCCTTTACTTCTCAGATTGAGATGATTGTGTGTTAAAAATAATTGAATTATACATTTTCAGTATTTGTTTACAATATCGCAGAATTTTTTTTTCATCCATTCTACACATCATAATAATCCTTGGCCTTGCAGAATCCTTGGTTCTACAATGTTATATATGACTTTTCGGATTCCTGCTTTTTTCTGAATCAAAATGCTAATGTTAAAACATATAAAAAAGATTTCATACCATTTAGGTTTGTAATGGAACAATCTAATAAAAAAAATTCTTCATCTATCAATTCTGTCTACCTTTCCTTTGCTGATAAAGTCAGTACTGTTAGGGTAATTATTTAACTTTTGGTGTTTTCATAAAATCTGTACTTCTATGTGTTGGGGTTTTTTTCCTTATCAGAAAACTGAATAATCTGTATGTTGAACCAATTTTCACGACTGCTGTTTCATCAAGCTGATCTGTTAAACTGTGTTCCTCCTCAGTTCCTCTCTTCTGATATATATGCCTGGACTTTTCTAACCCACATGTGAACTAGACATAGCCTTTGTTTAATTTAAATTGCAGCAGTGAACTAAAAAGAGCTTTAAAATTTAGGACACTTAGCAATGGATGTCCAACAGTTAGGCAGCAGTTATCTGGTACATTTAAAACAGATGAGGATAAAAATAAAGATATTTCTCTGCTTCTGCAGTGACAAAGCTTTTTGTTAAATTTCTTCAAATATTCTGGCTATATAGGGAACGCCTTAAAGCTTGCAACAATGAAAACTGAAGGAGAGGATACAAATAATTTAACCTAACCAAAAAGAAATAAAATCTTTAAACCTCTTTTAAAGTTCAGGTCTTAGGCTGAAAGATACCATGGGGAGATGACGGATTTGCTGCCACTGAATTAAATTAAGCACCTATAAATTATATCACCTTGACTACACTTCTCTCCGAAATCCTCACATTGAACAAAGATTCATTACAGAATGTCAGCTTGACATGAATTTTAAATGAGTGAATTCTCAACTAGTTTATTAAAAGTAGAATCTAGTTCTTTGTGTTTCTGGAGCAACAAAGAAATATGTTACCCAAGCCTCTCTGAAACATAAAAGCTGCATTATAAATTTATTAAAACTTGAAGTTCAACCCAGCCTAACCAGACTTCTAGGATGACTGCTAAGAGAGAGAGATGAGATGACTGAGAAAAAAAATGTATCGGAGAGATGTCTTCATGGATTGCATTGCTCACTGATCAGAATCAAATATTTTCAATGCAATGCTTGAACTGTGTAAATTGGAAAATTCCCATGACCGTGCCTATCTTGTTGAAACCGTAGTAAGGGAAATTTTGCTACTCCAGGATTTTTGCCAGAATAATTAGTATTAAATAAAACTGAAGAAGTTTCTTTTGTATATAGTTGGCCATATCAACCAGGGGACAAAGAGTTGATCAGAAAATTTGGGATTTTTTTTTTTGTAGCTACAACCTAAACCGTTTTAATACAAAGACTTAATTTTAAAGAGATGAAAATTAGAAATATTTATTTTGCATACAGATATGATACACTAGTTTTCTGTTTTTTTTGCCTGTCAATATAACCCTTACAAGTAATTTAGAAATACCTTTGCAATATTTCCTATTCTGATTTATTAATATTCAGAACAAGTTTTCCTCTGATTAATCCTTTATGTAGGAAGCTAAGAAATGAAATATTAACACAATCTGGGGATGTACTATAACTGCAATTCATTTTTACTAATTAGAAACTTGAACATTTTGTATAAGAAGCTGCATTTTCCTTACATGAGATGGATTTCAAAAATAGCTGCAGAAAGACCACCAATATGGCAAAACAAAAAAATGGGCAAGAATTATTAATAATCACTATCTAAAGTATTTAAAATCAAAATCAGGTGAAGAAATGATGCATCAATCTGCAATGCTCTTTTTAATATACAGGGAAAAAAATTTCACACAGTCATTCCTTCTTATTCTGTATCTTTATAAAAAGACTTCATAGAACACTTTGGGTACCCATCAGAAATGTGGGAAGCTGGTTCTCTTGGCACTAAAATCTGTTATCTGTAAGGTAAAGACACAAATGGAGCTTTTTACTTCACAATATTAAAATATATGGCATTTTTATTTAATATGGAAATATAGTTTATCTCAAAAAGCATTAGTCACTAAATATTTATATTATTATATTATTTATTATATTATTGTAACACAAAATGGATGCTATATAATTTTATTTACAGTAATACTTAAAAGAAGGACCATACTTCAAGGTACATTCTGGAATGTCCCACCCAGGAAAGTATCCTCTGGAGATGGGAACCTTCTGATCACTGAATCCCTTCCACAGTTGCCTGACGATGCCTATTCCTTCATTGAATACTGCCCGTCTTAGGGTCAAAAAAAGAAGGAAGACAATAATTTATTTCTGATTCCATATGCTAAGCCAGTGAAGTGTTCAAACCACTGGAGTCCTCAAGAGGCTAAACTGCTACGTGCCTTTGGAAAAGGGGAAACCAAACGGCCACAAGCACTTGCAGAGTCTGCAATGGTAAGGAGTTACTTTAGACAAGATATGGCCAGACAGTCTTCACAGTTCTCACAGGCCCAAGTGAAGAAGTTATTGAACTATTGAAATATTGAACAAAACACTGATTACTTGAAAAAACCAGGGGTTTGTTTTTACTCTTTTTATGAATACTTCCAATTTTTTGTATGTGTGCGAGCATTTGTGGGGCACTTTTATTGAACCAAATTCAAAAGGGTTTTTTAACTGAACCTTCTTGGAAAATATTGGAAGACCTTTTACTCTTCTGTCTGTGTAATTAGTGTTCAAACCAATTTATAAAGTTCCAGTGCAAGGGCAGAAATGCTATTGACTAGTGTTTTAACTTCATACTGGAGAAGATTCCCTTGTTTCTTGGTCTAAGTACTCAGAGAATTCAGAGTTATTGAATTCACTGACTTTAGACTGAATAAAAGATTTTAGGCAAGAAAACTTTTAAATAAATAACTATAACCTCAAAAAAAGACACTGTAAGTTTACCTATACAACATATTTCTTTGAAAAAAAAATCAAGCCAAATTTTAATTGTGAATGTGTTGAATGGAAGATTTCTTGCTCAATATAAATATAAATTTATATTTATAAATTAAATAGAATGAAGAACAAAAAGAGCCAAACCAACACCAACAACACCAAACCAAAATCATTCCCCTTCATTAGCAGCTGTGAACCCTTCTAATAATCAATTAGCAGAATGGTTTGATAAGAGGAACAAAAGATTATTTTGAAGTATCATTATTGTCATGTTAAAGTAAATAGCAGTTTAAGTGTATGGCACTTGGCAGAATTCCTTACTTTTCCAGCAGTTGTTTGAAAAGAGCATGGCCTGTATTCATATTCCTATTCCATTTGAGGGAAGCTGTGCTATTATGCAAAGTAGCTAATTGAACAAGGGTGAAGACATCTAAGAGTGAAATACTAACACTATCATTGCTACTTCTTTTCTCATTACTCAGAATCTTCTCATTTTATTGACTCCCACTTTCTAGCATGCATAGAATTAATATTTCTTGCCATTAAATTTGGACACATGCTTTTCACTTTTTTTTTAATTTTTTTAATTTTAAATCAAGATTGTAAATCTTCCCTCTTTTTTTTTCTGTGTTTTTCAGAACTCTTTTGTCTATTTTCTCTTTTTCTAACCTAAGCTAACCTAAAGCTTACGTAAGTCACCTAAAAACATTCATTTGTCTGGTCTCTTGTTTCAGGCAGTGAAGGGAAAGAAGTCTTTCCAAGGGGTTATACTTTTCCTAATATATTTCTGTAAAGAGCTTCTGCAAGTACTAATTTCTTTGTATTAAAAGGGACCTAACCATCTAGTTCAATCTTTAGTTGTGTGATAAAGTTGGGTGAGACTAAAGCAACGTCAAGAAGTATTTGTGAAGTTATTTCAGACTGGAACAAAACTGGTCGATCTCCTTGCCTCTAGTTCAAATCTGTCCTTTTTTCATCTTTTCCTTTGAGCAGATGCCACTTTATTCACTATAATGTTTACCACATCACCAGGACAAAATCAAGCAGGCTACCCAAAAAGAAACACCTGGGTCTGTATTCTTGATTAATTTGGGATAAATTTCAATGTATAAGGGACATTCTCAAACATGAAAAATAACATGGAAATTTATACCTCAATTTTAAATTATTTCAAATATTTTTCTTATGTGATTAAATAAATTTAATAATGAACACTATCATCAGTTGTACAATGGTAGCATACTTGAATTTTAATTTGAATTATATTCAAGCTATATATGAATTCAAAATAAGTTGAGCTAGTACATTCTCTAATGTAGGTTAAGAAAGAAAGAAGGGAAAGATCTTCACAAAATTCAATGATTGACTTATTCTTACAGACAAAAGGAGAGGAGGGGTTTTTGTAATGCAAAAAAATAACAAAGAATGATTATCAATCATCTAAGTTATCTGTACACAAACTGAGATATAGAATAATTCAAGGAGACATAGGAGTCATTAGATGTCAGACAGTTCTATCTCATTAGCACAATAAAAACTTAGTTTGATGTTCCACATCACTTGATCATCAGAGAGCAAGATCCATACATAATTGATAAAAACAGAGAAAAGCTAGCGATTGGGGCAAGCACTTATTTCCAAAGCTTTAATATGCCAATGGAATTAGAATTTGATAAAACAGAGAACTTACCTTGTTTATATGATAAAGCTTAAAAAAATAAAGAATGAATGGATGCTAAAGTTGTCCAAAGTTTTTGCGCCCTAAGATGTGCTATTCAGACATATGTTACTATGCATTTCTGAAAAATCCTTAGGGCACTTTTTGGAATTTTAGCTGTGTATATGCTCTTAATTCTGACCTACTCAGTAATAAATGCACTCTTTATGAAAGAGAGGGATGTGTTATTAGATAAGATGTTGAAGAACTTAGCCAGAGGAAAAGGCACACTCGATCTTCTTGCTATCAAAGTTTTTACTGAGAGCAGGAGAATGAAAGAATCTTGGTGCTGGTGACCAAAATTGGTTGAATATAATGTAGATGGCTAGTGTATACCTGAAGGGTCCAGAAAATTCAAAGCTATGGTTGTAATAAAGGAAATATTAAAAACAAAGTATTGAATAAAGGCTGTTTTCCCAACAGTCTGTCTGGTAGAATACAATAGATTACGTCATCAAAACAAGGAAAGTGACCTTTCACAGTTTTATAAGAGACATATTTCAAAATATTTGGGTTGGGGTTTTTTGTTTTTTTTGGTCAAAAACCTAATGCATAAGTTTTATGTTTTAGTGCAACTTTTGTACATAAAGAATGCTTCACATTATCAGTTCCTAGCTTTGAAGATATGACTTTGTATTCCAAAGTCATAAAATCACTGATAGGGAGAATATTTTTCTCTGACCCTTGTGTTTGTCATGAGGCCTCGGTCATTCAACATAGCAAAAGTTAAGCATGTTTTTTTTTTCAAAAAATATTATTTATTTATTTAAAATATTAAAAACATTTTCCTACTGTACTTTGTATTTTGAAAAATGCTTGGAAAAAGTTTTGGAGAAAGCATGACCCAAGTTAGACCATCATATTTTTCAGGTACTTGAAGGAATGCATGCACCATGCGGTTGGCTATTATAAAAGCAGTTACAGTTTTAGGGGGAGTCCACATCCAGCACAAATGGAATTTTTTGAAATAATTTCTGAAATAAAATCAGATTAAAGGAAGAACAAAGAAAAGGTTGCAAAACTCAAACACAAACAAGAAAAAGGTAGATGGATTTTTATAGGAGATACAATTAAAGCAAAAATTAGGCAAAACAAAAATATTTTTGTATCACACACAAGCTTTTAATGAGACTCTCATTCTATAAATTTTACAAGCCTATCATCCTCTGGGTTTTTTTAATGGTGGCCGGTTTTATGCCTCATCCTCTATGTTCATATTGCTTATCTTGTTTTGAATTATTAAAAGGCATAAAATCCCAGCTGACTCTAAACAAGAAGCAGCTGGAATAGATTGGCATCTGTGATGCCAACAATTTGAATAATAAGAAAATAACTTAATAAGGGAGGTTTTTAGTAGCTTTTGGCATTCCACATATCTCATATGATAGTTCTGCATCACTCATTACCAACTGACCATCCAGCCTGGAAATAAATGAAGATAGCTTTTCAAATAAAAGACTGAATGTATTGAAAAAAACATCTCTCAAAGATCATCTTCCTCTGTCATTCTTTTACCTGTTCTGTATGTATATATATATATATGTATATATATTAATTCAAATTTATATTTTCTCTTTGCTGTTTTCCCTTCACTGAATGAATGAATGAATGAATGAATGAATGAATGAATGAATGAATGAATGAATGAAATGCGGCAGTATTACTCTGGGTCACATACGTTGTTTTTTAAAAAGGTGAGGTGGGATTCTGCTACTAATTAGTACTGCATCCAAATACTTCTAACAGCACCATAGAGCTAGACCCAGCTGCTCTCCAATATTCTGCGTCTTTTAGATGCCTATTTTGCCACAACCATTTTTCCAGTTTGAAAAGTAATGATACCAGTTGTCAATGTTTGACAAATATAGACAAAAAGGAATCTTTCATGACAATTTTATGCATCCATTCACTTTCAGGTGGCTTAAGTTTTCAGAAATACTTAGCCCTGGGTCCAGTTTGACAGCATGAATAGTTGAGAGTAGATAAAAATCCAGCTAAATGTGTCTTGTGTTTGAATACTTTGCAGTCAGCTGGAAATATTGTCAATATGTATTTTCCAGATCTTTTTTACCTGATTTCCCTAAGCTATTTTCAATTGAAGTAATCACTGTAATACAAGAGCATGTCATGTATAGACTAAACATGAATGAGAAGACAGCTTTTTGTCACAGAAGCAGGTAAAATGTTAATAAACTTTGCCTGCTATGAACAGTAAAATGTATCCTTGGGAAATTATCAGACTAACTTAAGGAACAAAGTACTCACATTTTGTCTGAAACTATGGCCTTATGTACAGAATAGCAAAAACTGCAATTTAGAGAAAAAAAGAGTTTCATTCCATATTTAGTATTAATTTTGAATGCCAATCAAACACTTCCTTGAGCAGATTGGATACTCACCATGCAATAAGGTACATTTGGAGAGGAACAAACCTAAGCAATTAGGTGCATATATTTTAAGAATACAGACTTTAAAAAAAATAAAAAATCCCCTATTCAGTAATTTTAAAACATAATTTACAGTGATGTAATCTGGGACACATATTGACTGAAATATACAGATCTGACATGTATGTATCTGTTCATCTACCTATCTTCAAAAACACAGTTATGAAGGAATCTGAACATGACATGCTACATTGCTTAGTGTAAGTTAATGTATATTTCATTCTGATAGCAAAACCTAAAAAATTTAGCTATTAGCCAGAACAAAAATAAAACATATCTTCAGTGTAAGTCCAAGGTCTTTTCGAAGACAGCTTATGTTGCTTTGTGATTTTCTGTTTATTATTATGACATCAAAAATATTTAGATGCGACAATAATGATATCTGTAAGTGAATGTGCATATTTATGATTGATTTTGAAGACAGATGCCCAAACAACACAGCTGTCAGGCTTAGAACTTCTCTCTGTAAAAAAACAGTGACTTGAAAGCATATTTAACTTTGCAGATCTGGTAAAAGCCTGACTTTGAAAGTAGAAAGCATGATCCAAATAATCTTTATGGAATTATTCAGTTATCACAACCCATTGTTTTCATGAAAAACATCCTGGAACTAAGTACATCAAGGGACATACTGTAGTTATTTAAATTTTTTTCTTAAAATGAAGTATTTGCCTTTTTAGTTCTCTGATAAGACTCCCTCACATTTCATTACCTGATTGTAGAGAAACTAAGAAAAGAGGGAATAAAATTCTCTCTTTTCATGTAATAAAAAAAACTGTATTAAAACATTCAAAGACACCAGATTAATTCCTAGAGGAAACTACTATACTAAACTATTATACACATGTATGTAAAAAAACGGTATTTGAACGCAATGTATCTTTAAAGAGTGATAGGATAACAACAGCAGATTTTATAGTAACCTATTTAACAAAAGAAAGAAAGTGAAATTGATCAGTTCTAATTAGAGAAGAGAAAAAATAGCCATAATAAATACACTTAACAAAGGAATAAATCACTGACACATGACCACAAAGGTAGAGGCGTACGTGAGTTTCAAAGGGTAAACTATCAATTTTTTTATGATTCAATTTCCTCTAATTTTTCCTAAATGCCTCTGAAGAAAACATCTGTAACACAGGAGGTGAATATGTAGGTTTTCTGGCTTTGCTCTGACCAGGACTAAGAAATAAGAAATAAGTAACTCTATGTGTTTTGTGAAATGTCAGGCAAAAATAAAATAATAATACAAAAACTCTCTCTTTTTAATGAGTCACACTTTGAGAAATAATTTATCATTATGAAGGCAGAAAAAAAGTTAATCTTTTCAACCTGAGTTGATTTTTGCCAAATTATCTCAGTTTGATATAGGGACCATAGTTCAACAGGGAAAAGATGATGCATGTATATATAATTTTTTAATATTTTTTCCTGAACCACTTGATCTTATACAGTAATCAAATTATCCTCTAACAGACACAAAGGAACAGATTTATCTGTTTAAAACTAATGTGACCAGAGACACCTGAGGCTATTCCAGACATTTCCCTGCTGTTGGTAGATATGACATATGGGCTAAAAAAGATTCACTCTGTTTCTCTAGCATCTGTTAGAGGCAAAACTGGATACTTGAGAGTGCCTAAGATATCACTATGATCACTTTTAAAAATTGTAAATTAGGGTGTCTTTCCAAAGAGTTAGCAACTTTCATTACCAAGGTGTAGATAGTGAGTTTCTGAATGAGGAACAGCTGACTTCAGGCAAAATGATTTCTGATAGAAAGAAGAAATAAAAAAAAATAAAAACATCATAGGGTACTGAGTCAGTACTTTCTATTTACAGCATATGATTTATATTTTATAGATTTAGATTTATATTTTATAGTGTGACAAGATTGTAGCAAAGAATCACCCTATTTTATAGAAAGGCTAAATCTTGACCTTGAGATAAGGCATCTCTAACCTTTAGAGTAAGATTAATGTGGTTATCTGTCTGGAAACCAAATGTTTTTATTTATTTTCAAAGCAAAATTGGTTCAATGGACCCTTTCATCTATTCTTCTTTATGACAATACAAACTACAGAAAGATCAGCTGAGGCTTTGAGATAAAAAAATAATCTTGGTCTGTAGGGAGGGGGATGCCAACAGAATCTTCCTGAAACATTTTTAATTACATTCTATTTGTATGGCTTGCATATTCTGATCTCTTTAGCAAATGTTAGGAATACGATTGCTTTGCAAATTTCTGGGAAATTAATTTTAGTGAGTATGACAGTAAATATCTGATATGCACAGATCCCATGAGGAAAAGCAGCCACTAAAGAGAGAGAATGATGTTGTAGGACAGGTAGTTAGGTGAGCCAAGCAGGGGTAAGAGAGGTTGTAGTTTGTTTAATGGTGTTTCTTCACAAAATCTGTTTTATTTCTAGCATGACAAACACTAGGACACAAACATTTTTTGCCATAACAGTGAAAAATCACTTTGGCAAGTAAAAAACTTTACCATGCATTAAAAATATATGTGTGTTTATCTACAGGATATCACTTTATTTTCAAATGGAGAGGGCCAGAGACTCTGTTATATGCACAAGAAATTCTCATTCACTAGTCATTTATTAGTACTCATTATGTTCAATTGTGGTCACAGAGAGTAAAGAAAACTCGACAGTTGAAATGTTACTCTATAGCCTGGATATAACCCCTTCCCTCTTTATCTTTTCAGTGGTTTCCCAGGCAAGTGCTGGCTCTGCTCAGCGAATTTTCCTGCCAGTTTTTGAATCACACATATCCTGCCAGGTCTCTCCTAACACACATCTGCTGCTGTACTGATTCCCCTCAGTAACCTGCTGCTCTATCAGATGCTGGCTGAAGTTCCTGTTCCTGCCAAGGCAGGACATGCTGAGACCATGCCCGGTGGCTGGGCTGGCCCCAGCTGTGGCACTTTGCCATTGCTGCTTCTGCCTGCTTTCCATTCTGTGGCCTGAATTTCCTGCAGCAATATATTCTTCTTTTGTCTCAAAAAGATCCAAACTCAATTCTGAACACACCTGTGCAAGAAGTCTAAAGACTGAGGTACTTTTGTTAATCATGCTGGATTAATTCTCATCTACCTTCCTATACGACTCCCCTGCCTTTAGTTCTTGTCTTGGCACTATCTCCTGATCTGAATAGAAATAAATAAATATAAATAAAAAAATTCTTGGATTTTTATTTTCATTAGAATTCAGCACTGCTAGGCCAATGTCGATGAAAAATAATTGATTGAGCAGTACTCTGGCATGTGCATTAACCCTAAAACTTTTATTAGCAGTAACTTCCTTGTTACAATTTTATATTGAAGAATCACAAAACTGCTGTTTGGTTTTCCAGTTATTAAGATTGGAGAAGTTTCCAGAAGCTGAGAGATCAAGAAGCTATCTATCTTCAAAGAAACTCCACTGTGTGTCAACAGCCACATCACTGACAAAGAGCTAAAACCTTGAGCTGACAAAGCTACAACTTAGCACACATTGCAGCAATGTTATTTCCTACCAAATTCTCTATTAGTAGGAAAAATGATGTTTTCCTGGACATTTTGCAATACCAAATCCTCTTTTTTTCCTTTGAACGAGTTAGTGGTTGCTCAGTTAGTGGTTGTTCAAGTTATATTTGATAGCATGAGAGAGGGGAAGAAACAATTTTCTGAAAAAATAATCTGTGGAGAAAGCATTTTTGGAACAGTATTTGAGCAAACAAATCTCTTATGGAAATCAGTGTTAAACAAAAATAAAATTCAATTACATACACACACACACACACACACACACACATACACACTCACACACACACTGTGTGTCAGGTATACATTTATTTATGTTTTTATTTATTTACATAAAGGGGTAATTTCCTTCAGAAACATGTTTCTGTACTGTAGAGGTCCATAAAGTGTGCACTTTAAATAGCATATAAACCTGTGAAAAATTACAGCATATATTACCATAATTGTTGTTGCTCAAGAAGTTAAAAAATTTAACTTTTCATTATAAAAATCTGCATAGCCACACTTTTCAGGATAAATTCAATTCAGTCCAAATAACACGTCTGTTGCTGTTACCGTCTGGTTTGGGTAGGTTTATTACTTCTGGAGTGCTAGCAATATATTTTATAAGGAGAGATAGAAGAAGAATATGCCCTAAGATTCTATTGCAAATTAGAGTTACTGCTGTCCTAAGGCCTTAGATGTTTTTTTGTTCCCAAGAGGGGAATCTTTTTAATGGGATTCTGTGAAAAATCCCTGCTGGACATCTGGGTCATATGACTATAGGAATTGGAATTGTCAACAGCATGCATTTTAAAAATACATTTTCAATTCTCTCTGTTTGTGTAATGGTTTTGAGCCTTCAGGGTTTCCATTTTCAAATCTTTACTTCTTCTAGCCTAAGTACTGGAAACTATACTCTTTTATTCATGTCAGCACAAATGCTTCTATATCTAAATCATTCTAGAATCTAGGAATCAAGGAAAACGTGCCTGAGTTTATGTACATGCATTTTATAAGTATTTATATAAATAGTATACATATCCATATATCTATATATCAATTCTAAATACAAATATCTACCTACAGGCAATATCTATTAATACTACTCCCTCTGTTCCTCAGTGATAAGTTCCCCAGCATCACCACTATCACTATCACCTTGGAAACACTTTTGGTTCATAATAAAAATCTGTTTTATGAAGTAAATCAATATCAATATTTTGCAATGACAAACAAGAGAAGAATATTGATTTAGGTTTGAAATTTTCCTTTTGTTTTCAGACAGTTTTTGTAGTTTTATAGGTTCATATTATTCCCAAATCATAAAATATCCATGAAAGAAAAAGTCTACAAGGAAAAGATTATCATTGCCAACAAATTATCACGATCATAATACTAATTATGACCACTATTGGATTGCGCCCCCTGTATGCTCTCTGAGCTAAGCCAGAACAATCCTGTTCTCAGAGTGTACCTCTCAGCTTGTTCTCTGTTATGGCAGAAAATAAACTGTTTTCAGAGAAGCATCCATTACTATTTAGCAAAGAAAACCAAAGACTGGAGTTTCATTACTTCCTGAACACATAACAAGTCACAATTTTTTTCTTTATTAATTTCTCTTCTGAGAAATAAATATTTCAGTACTGTCCTTAACATTTTGGAAGAGTAGACAAGATTCCAGGAGTGCAATTTTTTTTGCTCTATCTATAGTATATGAAAAAATTCTAGTTATTTTTCATTTTTTTTTCCCCTATGTCTACTGGTCACAAGAAATTCATCCTGACATTGCTAGATCATGAAGACAACAGTAGCTCAAACTTCCTGTATCTAAATTTCTCCCTTTTTTACATTTGATTTTTACATTATATAGTTCATAGTTTATAGTTTATATTATATAGTTCCTAATGTGTAAATGAAAGGGGGGGTTATTTTTTCTGTGACATATATCCACACACATTTTGGCAAATTGGAGATTCCTAGAGAGATTTGAAAACTTTTGATCTAAACTTTTTGTTTCTGAAAAAAGACTTGACTTCATGTCCTGAAATTAAAATATTTTGACTAATGTTGTATATAGTATTCAGACTGTCAGATGGTGTCTTCCATAATTGATTGCCCTTCTAAAATTTCTTCCAAAGCAGGTTATAGTATCTGATAGGCAATAAATTATAATGAAGTGAGTTTTGTCACTGAATTCATAATGCGTCTGGTCTTTTGGTGTGTAATTTTACAGCAAGATGCCAAAGATTCATTTACTTGAGACTGAACATGTTTGATAAAAAGCTCCTTATGAAAATGTATTGTTTTGACTGCTGGTTTAAAATTGCACATTATGGAGGCATTAAATTAAACTAAACAGGGTAATTGTTGATTTTTAATTTATTTTAATGTAATTTTAATTTTTTCCATGGATTGACTTAATTAATTAGTGATGTAAATGTTAGATTCATTTTGATGGAGAAAAAGGCATTCCAAAGTGAAGCTCTGACAAGATGTTTATTCACTAATATTTAGTCAGGATGGACTTATAAAATACTTTGTAGAGAGTAGTAACATGCGGAGCATAAAAATCATATGCCAGTTATTATTCTGTCAGTATATAGTGTATTCTGAAGATATTGTATATGTACATACACCCTCCTATTTTGCCTGAAACGTCCTTTATTTCATGAACCTCATAAAATAGCATGAAAAAATTCAGATTTGGTATTACTTCTGTTAGATCTCCTCTGCAATTAGTCCTTTAGAGACAAAAACTCTCATTGGCTTCAACTTGCATTTTTTCTTCTTATTCTGCATTATAAAAAGAGAAAAATCCATGGAAGCTGAGATGCAACATTTTCATGTACAAAGATCATTCTTCAATAATTTTTATAGTTCTGAGGTCTAATTTTTCTCTAAACTCTTGATGTCTAGCTCTTTTTCAGCCGAAACTGCAGCACCACTAAGATATTAAGACTCAAGTGTCACCATCACCTTTTGTGGCCGTATGGGCTTAATCTGATGTGCTGTCCATTCCTTCTGAGACAGATCTATAAACAGAAAGATATTGCAATGCTGAAATTCAAGGTGATGAAAAGAAAAGAACCAATGCTCACCCTTTTAAGTAAATTATAGGATGCTCTACTGTATGAAAGTGTGAATGCTTGAGAAGCCACATGCTCGCACAGCTACCACGTGGCAGTGTTTTGCTGAGAAAAGAAGAAACCTCACAACTTTATAAAAGTTGTAAAGCTTGGTATGTTTATTACGGCGCTGGACACATGCGGAGAAAACTCTCCTCAAAAGGCATGCTTACTTCTGAGGATTTCAAGTCTCCTTTTATCCCCCTTCCAAATGCATATGCATGCAGTTTCACAATAGGTTCATACATATTCATTATGCGTGACATTTATCACTAGTTCCTCTTTATCAAAAGAATTCCTAGATCAGGGCAGATCAACCTTGTGGTCCTTTCTGTTTTTTCTCTCTATCTCCTCACTATCTCTGTCCTGTAGTTTTTCCCTTCAGCTTTGGCCTCACAGATTTTCACCTCTCCTAGACATTTTACCTAATTCAAAATGGATTTTTACTCTGTCTCAGCAGTGATTGAAGACTGCCAGAATTCTGCAGTCTCTTTCCTCAGCAGGGCCAGAGGTCCTCAAGGGTTTCCCAGGAACGTACAACTCTGGGTGATGGCAGTGCCCATAACACAGGCAGAGGAGCATTCACAGAAGAAAACATTTAATGAGGTCAAACCTGTACTAACGACAATAAAGGCTGGGACATTTTCTGTGTCATCTTTTTCTAGTTATAAAATAGAACATGTGTTTTGTTATCCAAGAGCACTTCAAACAACACACATTTTAGTCTGAGCTAGTTGAAGGTCCCCAGTTTATGGTACTTATAAATCCCCTTTGTAAAATACTGTGAAATTTTCTACAATGACACTGCTATTTCCACAGATCCCATCACATTTTTTGAGAGATTTCCAATTAAAAGAAATGCAGCAATTCACATCAGAAAAGTTCACTTAGTTTTTGGTGAGATGCACGCTTTTATACGTGTATACAAAACAAAGCATGTGCATGTACGTGCACACACATTTTCACATCTTACTTTTCTGAAAGTGGAATTCCCCAGCAATGTGTTGGCAGCTTACCTGAGGAATGGCAGAGAAATTATGTGCAGCTAGGCCCAATTTGATTATCATGGGGACAGCCCCTCAGTCAGGTCTGCCCTTAGATGCCTGAAGCATTTAGCAGGGATGACAATGGTGAGAGACTTCTGCTTCCTTACTTTGGCAGCATGAAAACCCAAGTATACAGTTCTCCCAAAGCAAATAACAAATTCATGGGGGAAGAACAATCCTGCTCTGAGAACTCACACAATATTCATTTTGCAACCCACATGTAACAGCTTTGAATATTCAGGTTTCAATTCTATGGACCATACAGGCATTTTTAAAATAATCCTTAATTTTTGTATTTCTTTATATATTTTACTATGTGAATGTACATCATACATTACATGCACTAGGTTATTAAGAAGGAAAATTGATAATCTGAGACAGAAATGCAGCATATTTCCTTTTATTTGTGTATTTATATTTCCTCTTTTCAAAAAGTAGTTTTACCTGACATTGTGTACTATGAACAACAAACACTGATCTTGAATAAATTAGAATTTAAAAGGAAATACTGGGGGATTTTAAAATTATTTTTGCTACTTAAACCTTGTCACTCTGACAGTGGGAATAAAAATATGGTGAGGCCAATTTAATCTTTGTGACATAAGCTGAAATGTAATACTTTGAGGGATTCCAACCATTTAACTTGAATTTAAAATTTTGGATTCTAAAGGAAAATTTTTTCAAACAAAATGTCCTAACACCATGATTATCCTACTTTTTTTTTTTAAATTCCAGTCTATTTCTAAGCGGGAATTACTGGGATAAAACCAAGTGCCAGATTCAGCTGTATCCCTGTACAGCCTGCAGGATACAAATGATGGTTTGCTATTTTCAAGGCTTTAAAAAAAAAGAGCCTCCAGCAAATCAACAAACAGTATCACAGAGGTTTAGGCAGAGAACATAAAATCTTTAATTTAGTTCAAGATAAAATCTGCCCAACAAGGGATAGATTAGGAAGACTCCTTCCATAGCTGGTTTGTGCCTTCACCGATGCAGGACCTTTGCTGAACCTCAACAGACCCAACACTTAAGAAAAGGAAAATTAAATGGGTAAAACACAGTAAAAAGTGGAATCCACAACTACTACTAGGCTTTTAATGTTCAGGATGACGTTGATATGGTACTATATATGGGCAAAATTTAAGATCTAAAAAGCTGGACTACAACACCAGAAGAAAAAATAATGGTAAACTTACTTATACAACTTACTTATACATGATTATCTCAGTAGATTGCTCAGTTTCAAAACCTCCAAAAGGGCTGAATCCCAGTCCTTTTTATTGGTTCAGAAATCTGCTGGCAGTGGGCAGTGTGTTCTTTTACTTGACCAAATATTGAGAAGCACTGATCTGAAATTTTGTGAGCCACACACTCTACTCCTCCCAAATGGGACAATACCATCTTTTCCTAGTTGTATTCCAAATTTTCAAAGTTAAAGCAAACTGATAAATTTTCCTGATACCTGATGTTATTTTTGCATCATCTATTTCAGTAAGGATTTCAATATTGTTCCCTTTGTCCTCATTCATTTACTCAATTTTTCTTAATATCTTCCATAATTTTCCAGAAAAAAACTCAAAAACATCCCTATCTGTTTACACAAACTGTTTATCTATGGACACCTGCCATTCTACTACCTTTAAATACTAAGAAAGATGTACATGTTGATTATACTCTCACCATGTGGGTGAAGTACTCATACGAGTAGAAAAAAGACATTTTCATCCTAGGTTTTGAAGGCAAAGGAATTAAACACTGTATTGCCTAAAAATAATCCAGGAAGATCTAAACTTCTTCAGTACAGAAAGTCTCAAGTTGCAATATATATTCCAATGCACATTAATTTGTAGTTATAAGTGGCAAAAGGACACTGACTCAGTACCAAAAATTATATTGACTTTGTGTTGCAGCACAATAAATGTTCAAGACAAGCATGCTGATGGGCTTACACCTGGCCCTCTACAATGTGCTTAATCAATGGTTTCTTCTTCATTTAGCCAATGAACTGAAAAATCAACTGTTCTGAGAGGTATCTAATATAGATGAGATGACTGAAGTTACCACTTCTGTATTAGTTACCGAAAGATCTAAGAACAGAGCAGACATTGAACTTCTGGATCGTTAAGTAAAATGAAATAAACACATATTTTCTATTGAAAATAGTAATAATGCAAAAAATTTCTTGCTGATTTTCTTCACAGAGAACTCAGTATTCAGGCAATAGGTGTTTTCTCAGCAACACCCCTGGGAAAATGCATTCAAGGATTTGTGTCTTGTTTTTTTTGTCCCCTACTTTTTATAAAACCTGGACAATTTCACTGTCCCATTTTCATATAAAATAAAGATACTAGATATGAACCAAGTATTCTTACACTTTGGTTTGCCTAGTTTATTCATTCAGGTGCTAAATAGTGCTGGCTATTGACTATCATTGGAATTCAGATGCAGTCTTACTCAAGAATAATAAACCCCCTTTTTTTTATTCCGAAAATACACATCAGTTTTTAAAATTTTTAAGAGAAAATTATTTTCTAATGCAGTAATTCAAACCCTGATCAAACTGAATCCCCTCTCACCATGCATATGACGGGGAAAAAAATAATATATAAGTGATAGTATTACAAATGTTCTCAGAACATTAACAAGAGGAGTTCACATTTAAAAATATCTCCTTCAGATTTAATGTGAATAGGTAATAATAGGATTAATTATAAATATTTTAAAAGAGAAAAAATTACAGTTACATGAGTTAAGTACTTAGAAAAAAGTACTATGTCCAACTACCGCAGATTTAATTTACAGGGTTTTGTTGCCTTATTTTACTTTTTAGATCAGTAGTATTTGTTCAGTGATTGTTGTGTTCCGATATTTATTTCCCAATTTCTTTCCTTCTTAAGGAGATAAAAATGATGTAAGTTATGGACCAAAGATTAATAGTGAAGAAACTTCTAAATTTCCACTCTTTGAAAAAATAAAAAAGAACAATGAAGTCCAAAAAAATGAAAAAAACAATTGCAATCTTATGAATTGCTTTCTATTTCAAAGTCAAAATATTGAAAATATCATCATCATTTTTTGTTTGTTTGTTTTGAGTTTTTAAAAAAATGAATTATGTATCTGGGGGAAGTGGTTTTCAAGTCCTTGAAAATGTAATCCAAATCAATAAAAATGTTTACAGTACATTTACAGTACAAACCCATGAAATTGGTAACACTGTAACGATTCTCTCCTGCATAGATCTGGAAGTTGATGTGTTTTGAGAAAACCAAAAGAACTTCCGAGCTCTGCAAGAAATGAGGCAGATTGTCTCCACTGATTCACGAATTTTTAGAGTCTTTTCACATCAGGGAATAGAGTGCTTACACACCTGTGAAAGGAATAACCAACAAACAAAAAATAGAATAGAATAAAATAAAATTTAAAAATACTAAAAGGTAAAAGAGTAAAATCAATTAAAAACCAAACATTGGAGTGGGACACTTTAGGCAGCAAATCTTTCATAAAGAACTAACCATCTACATAAAAAACTAACCACCAGTCCAAACAACAGCATAACAAAGCATGGAATAAGTAAAAAAGGACCCTTTTTTCACCCTTTTTTGACCTGGGAAATTACAAATTATAAGAGTTCCTAACCTATATTTAAAGAGTACAGAATTCTTATATATTTGACAATTATAAGCTACAAAATGCAGTTGGGAATATCACCAGTAAGCTGGATGAAGGTCCAAAGTTGCCCTCAGTAAGTGATTAAAAACTGCTTGCCACTTTAAAAACACAGCACAAACATAATTTTGACGGGGAGAAAAGAAGCAATGTTTTTGAAATGCAAGGGGAAAGATTTAGGTTCACTGTAAGGAACAAATTTCATAGGGATGGTGAGGCATTGAAAGAGGTTACTCAGAGAAGCTGTTTAAGCTCCATCCCTGGAAGTGTTGAAGATTGGACAGGGCTTTGAGCAATCTGTTTTACTGAAAGATTTCTCTACCCATAGCAGAACATTTGGATTAGATGATCTTTAGACATTCTTTCAATTCCAAATTGTTGTATGATTCCATGAAATTTGTTTTCAAGGGAGAAAATTGGTGAATATGGAAAAAACAACACCAAGGAAACAGGAGGAAAATATCTTCCACTCTGAAAGTTGGTTTTTGAGTACCATAAAATTTATCATGATTTTCCCATGCATTGTATTCTCTGAGTCAGCTCCAAGCAAAACAGTAGCTGAAGGAAATATAAGTATGAGATAGTCACTGTGAGATAAATGGCATTATTTTAATTAAAGACAAGATTCAATATTCTATTGTATCCCACCATCTCCCAAATTTACCTATATTTCTTTCCCAACCTTCCCTAGATCTAAGCAAAGTTATGTGGAGATTATATGCTATAACTCACAGTATTGACTGAGATCTTGGACTCAGCTCTTAACACAAGGAAATAATTATTAAATAGATAAATCTACACTTTATTCACATTCAGAAGTCATATTCTGTTTGCAATTCCTAAGTGTTATGAGTTGCATGATATAGAAATATTTAAAAGAAAAAGCATAGTTATTAATAATAAAGATAGCAAAGACATGGCAATATTTGAAAGTTTGCTTTTCGGATTCCAAATTTTACAAAGCATTCACAACAGGTTTATTGAGCTTTAGACCCATGATTTCATATGCTTACTAGTCATAAAGTTTCTTTGGTAAAACAAGGAAAAAAGTCTAAACTTGCAATCGAGCAGATGTTCAATACAGTAGTGAGCTATTTCACTGGATACAAGATTGTTACTATTGTTACTTCAGTCCCTCTGGGATAGTTGCTCCTGGCCTTTTAAAGCAAAATGTCTGTTAGAAAACTTCTAAACTCTTTAGTGCATACCTGTGATATGCATAGAATTTCCTATGAGTCAGATAGATCAAAAAAAGTAGTAAAAATGGGAAAATGCAATTGCACAAAAATTAGAGAGGACATGGTACTGAACACCTAAATAAAACAAAAAAATATGTGCAACATCAGCTAGATTACTTCTGTAATCAGAAACATGACATTTATTAAGCTTGTAATGGATAAAAATATATGTGGCCAAATTTGCAAAGATGTTACTAACAGTCATACATTTTAAAAATATTATGTGCAACTTAGAAAATAGGATTTCTTAATTTCTCATTATTTTTAATGAATGCAACAAAGACTTTGTAAATTTCCAATATAACTTGTTTACTGTATTCATCTAAAGAAATTAAAGAAAATGAAATGCTTTAACTTCCCCAAATAAGCAATTTTCATATGTGAAGTTTTTGCTGGACCAATTATTGAAATATTTAACCCTTCAATCAGAGTTACAAACTGATTTCATATATAACTTTGTTAAGCATAAGCCATTTAAAATTAAAATTTCCAATTAGCATGAAAGGCACCAGCTGAATTTATTAGGAAGAAACAAAGAGATGGGGGAATAAATTATGAACATTTGTAAGTAGAATTTAAGTTATTTTCACTGAAGGTTTTAATACTTTATGTATTGGGAGAGGAAGGTCCACTGAATTATCACTGACATAATTTCTGTAGACTATTAATTCACATGGGTTTGGTCACATTAAAAATACTGGGATAAGATTTTGAGTTTTTAGATAGTATTTACTTCAGGATTTGGAAACACTTGGACTATGCAGAAATGGCACATCCTGAGACCTCCAATTAATAAAGAGACAATCAGTGAGGAGGCTGATCACACATTGTGCCTCTGAATAGGCTTCTCAGATGGAGAAAGAAAGGCCTAGGAAAAACATAACCTGAAAATGGAAGAATATGCAAGAAGGGGAATGTTATGGAGTATTCAGGAACTTCATGATGTTTGAGACTGGTAACTTCAGCAGCTGGGCAGCACACACCAGCTGATTTTCCATCTCTCTTTCCTAGACTAGCAGTGACCTCCCTTGTTGAGGTGTGGAAGCCTGTATAAGTGTGCCTTTGAGGGAAGAAGGGATTTTCTTGGAAGCACCTCCACAGAGGATATAGAAGGCTGATCTCTCATCTGCGTGAATATCTAGGAGGCTTTCTCCAATTCAGAGAATTTCTGTTCCAGAAAAACAAACCTCAATACAACGATTCGATGACTTTCTAGTCAAGGATATCCAAGAGGACTGTGACAAATCCCATTGAGTTTTCAACTGGAATCTATATGTTATCTTATTTGGAACAGTTTGCTCATATCTTGTTCAGTAATATTAGATGCAATCTTATCCCTGCTGATAGCACACTTGCTTGTCCCACCTTGATAGGGTAGAGACATGCAAAGTGCAATATTTGGAATGCAGTGTTTCATTCTACAATTACAGACTTCTGTTTTCCATTGTATCATTCAGGGCCAATTTGTGCCTTGCCTGTGAAGTTTGTAATATGGCTTTTCTTCTTGAAAGAAAGTAAATCTGGAATAAAGCAATTGCCTTCATTGGAGACAACCAGTTTTAAAATACAATTTCAGTAACAGCTTTGGAATTCTTAAGTTGTAGAGAACATTGAATGAATTACTAGCAGTTGAAAGAATATGGTATCTTTTTTCTGTCCTGTAATGGTATCTAACCAGAATTTATTACTTATTTTCCAGAAGGATTTTTTTCCTTAAAAATATATAATTTTATTTCGTCCTTCTCACTTAGAATTTCAGAGCTTAAACAGTGAGAAAATATCCTATCCAAGCAGTAAGAGGTTGGGATGGGAATTTCTCTTTAATTTTAGAGAGGGAAAAAGAAAGTATTTGCAGTTAATATAGTGCAAACCATGCTGTTTCCTGATGACTTTGCTGCTTTTCTATAAATATGTTACCCTATAAATGTTACTGCATGTAAACAACTTGAAACAAGACTTCGCTATTAATCAAGCTGAAATTCTACTACGTAAGCAGATATCTGATTCATAATGCAGAAGATATAACTGTCCTCTCTTACTAGATATTACATTATTTCCACTTACTAATAAAATATCACAGATGCAATATCTTATACTGAACAGCCGAAAACTTATTTAAATCCCAGATTTTAATTTGTCAGCAATATTCCACATTGAATTTAGACTAATTTCCAAGTGCACTATGAAACTTAAATTAGATCAAACCAACCTACACCATTTTTTTCCCTTGGAAACTTGCTGGTAGGAAATTATGTTCTTTGTATCTGACCCCAAGCATGGCATGTTATGTATTCTAACATACACCATGAAATTCATTAATATGTAGACCGTGTTAGGATTAATCTTCTTACATTTTCTACCATCCCCATTGGAATAATGCTACAATTTATATATCTTTGTTCATTCAAGGGAATAAAAAATATTGTGAGCATTATGTAGTTTTTGTAACAGAAAGTCAAACATACAGACAAGTTGAACAGAAAGCTTGAAAATACTGACAGCTAGGGAATGTCTTATATTTAATTTTTCATTTATCTAATTGAAATGACATCTCAAACTTTTTACATATAGCTGATATTGCTGTAATGAAAAAAGTTTCCTTGAAAATATGATTTTGCAGTCAGGGAAGGCATTTCCTTGATTTTAGTCCTGTCACATCATTTAAAAATAAAGATAACCTATTTTTATTTTCCCCTAAGATTGCATGAGGTTTAAATGAAGCTGTCATGACAGAAATGTAAAATGTGAAGAATAGTCTAAAAGATTACACAAAACTTTCACTTATGCTGTGGCTCTGCCATCAAAAGCTATTTGTTCCAATTTTCATACTAGCAGATGATGCAGTGTATGTCACCATGAATAGGAAAAAAACCAAAATAGATATGAGAGTGTATGGGACATGGAGAAGAATAATATAGTAGGACTGCTCTAAAATAAGCCCCAAAACAAGAAACCAACAAATAAACCATTTCAATACAATAACCTCCCCCAAAAATTACCCCTCTAGCAGTCCCCAAATTTAAACAAGTAAAATCACAATAGAAGGAGTATGTCTGTCATCACTAGGTAATTGTCATCAGCACTTTAAATTTATTTCTCTCAAAACACACGATTACCTTTCTGACCTGTCTTTGAATCTGGGCAGTTGTGATGAAGGATGAATAATACAGCTGTGCCCATCTGGGTAATTTTGTTTTCACGATGCACTCTCTCACCAAGTAGCACCATTCCTGGTCACACCAAAATGAAACCACCTCGCTTTTGTTCCATGAACAAGATGCTGCTGCTCCATGGGTCATAGTGTTGCTTTAAATTTGTGATAGCTGCAAGCAGCCAATAATGAATATCCTTCATTGTGTGCCTGATAAAGGCACATATCAGATCATTCTCATGCCTAAGCTATCCTCATCCTTATGGATCCAGCAACAACAGGTGGAGTTTTCCAGGACAATATTCAGGATCATGTGGTATCACAGGTTCTAAGAGAGAACAGTTATTTCCTCCAGTCTTAAGGGACATTGCACATGATGCCCTCTAGGAGTTGCTGAAGCATTTTGGCCATTGGCATGAGAGTTGTAGACCTGGTACCTCAGCTAAAGGAGAGTTTTTGTTTTCCTGGAGCAGTGCCTGTCCTGTCAAATGAATCCCATCTTTGGTATCTGAAGGGTGACATGAATAATATGCACAAATCTATATAAAACCAGATTTTATTTGTTTTTCTAATATACACACATAACTAATATTAGTATTTGATAGCATAACTGTTGCTACTATAAAAGTGAAATTATGAAGTGTTCCCTTAGGCCAGGTTTAGGAGGGACTGTGTGTTAAAGCAGTCCTTTAAACTGTGCCTATTTTATCTATGAATTGAACAGTTTTAAATTACAGGAATACTTAACCTGAAGTGTTACATTATTAATTTCAGGTACTTTATCATAACTGATGTTTCCATGGAGACAGGTTATGGATATTCATTGCAAATTATACTGCTAATATTCCATGAACCCTGTGAAAATTATGAGTATTAATTCCATGGATTTTATTTTTGCATTCCTTGATAAATATGTTGTGATGCTGACACTATTCAATTTGCAAGCCAGTATTAGCTACCTTCTTCCAGACTATGTTGCAATGACTCCTGCCAAGCAAGCACTTGAAATATAGTCTCTTTTCCTTGCTAAAACAGCATAAACAAAGCTTTTGTAGGAGTAAACACTGAGCTTCAAAGAATAAGAATGATCTCTCTACAGGTTGTATGTCTAAGCCTACTTCTACTGCAATGTTAAGTTGATGTTTTGTTGAGGCCATAAACTCCATAAAGTGGAAGAATGCAAAGTTCATCTATGCTAAAATGGAATTTGGCCATCATATTTCAAGGGATGAAAGTGGAACTATGTAGCACATAAGTCAGTGACAACTACTTTTGAGATATTAAAAGAAAGGGAATACTGCACAGTTTTCCTTTCTTACATGTATTTTCATTTGGGTTGGTTATATAAAGAAAATTTTTACCAAACTAGAGAGTCAAATCTACAAATCTAATCGATATATATAATACAATATCAGACCTAAGCAGACTGTTCAGTAAAATTAGCGGTCTACATTCTTCTCTACAAAGATATCTCTTTACATTCTTACATATACTGAGTTCTCATTTTACTGTACATTTTAACTAACTAACCAAATAATTGAAAGTGACCAAGAACAGAAATATTTAAAATTAAGGGCTTTTTCTAACTTGATTTGATAGACCTAACAGGTTGCAGATATTATTTTAATGGAAATACTTCTAGAACTGTAATATATTTGACACTTGAAGCAAAGGGTTCAGATGATACTAACATCAACTCTTTTCTTAAATTTATAAAAAAGAAAAATAGTAAAGTAAAACCTAAAATAACAATGCCACTGTCTCAAATATAATAACAATATTTAATATGTCCCTTGCAAAGGGATGTTATGTCTATTTCCTGTGTTGTGTGATTGTTGTCTAGCCAAAAATTTCCTGAAATGGTCATGGGAATACTGAATAACACTGTTATCCATCAATACTTTCATTTTATAAGCATTAGTAACCAGTAAAATCAGTTTAGAAATATGATTTATTCAGCAGGGACACTACTAAGGAGAATAAAAACATTACTGTGAGTGAGAGGTTTTATAAAATGCTATTTCATTGAACACCAATCTCATTATGATTTTCGAAATTCAGAAAAAAATGACATATTCTTCAGCAGAAAGATAAAAATTTCCTCCAGGATGCATCTCAACTGAGAAAAAAATAATAAGTGTGGCTGGATTTCCCTTGTGCTATTAAAGATCCTAAAACCCAGAAAAAAAACCGCTGCTGATATTTTATTTTGTTTTAAAATGGAATTAGGGGGAAAAAAAATATTTCCCAGCACAAAAAGTGCATTGCTTTGGGTAGATTTAAGGGAAATTAACTTGCACCAAATATAAAAGCAATCATAATTAATGTGTTTAGTACTAAAAGTGAGGACCACATTCTTTAAAATAAGATGATATGTAGTTAAGTATATTTACACTTATATCTGAACCAGGATTTACTGTTATAACTATGTCTCTAAGAAAAACTTCAAGGAATACTGAAAACAAAAACCCCAAAGTAAGTGCTGCTGAAATTACATCTGAAACACATCTGCAGGAATAATAAGTTCCCCATCTTCACATCACACACAGTACGCAAAAAACTGCATTTTTCTTATTTTCCATGGGTAGACAGGTAGATTTTTCTCTTTAGAATTCTTAAGATTTGGGGGTTTTATATCTCTGCACCAAGAAAAGCAGACATGAAGCAGAAAAGTGACTAGACATCAGAGTAGTATTCTTTAATGTAAGAATCGTCTGTCTGGTTATTACATCACTTTAACTAAAACTCCATAGTATAGTATATAGTATCTATAGTATCTCTGGATCAGCTTCTACTGGATAACACAGTACAAAGTGTCTCTGCTGATTTTGTTAAACAGATGAAACAGAGGTTTTAAAAATAAAACTTTTGTGAAAGTTAATATCTATTTCAGACATTGTACTGAATAATTGCAACCTAAATTAGTCTTGATTATCCTTCAGTGTATAAATTAAAAAATGGGCCTGTCAAAAGACTACTTGTAAAATTTAAGGTAACACTTCCAGCTCCTTTATTGAGCTCTATATCACCTAGAGGGAAGTGGCTGTGTATGTATGTATAAATACTGTTCATATCACTGATAAAATGTACATGTATTGATTTAACCGATAAAATACAGCTGGATACATTTGCCTTCTACCAAAAAATACTTTTATAGACACAGTCTGGGAGCCTGCATAGAAGAATATTACTCATTCAGTACCCACCAATGCTAGATATATTTACATTTTGAGCATGGGATTAACTACTGCAGCATTTATGCTTAATGGCAGTCATTAAATTTAAGTCTTCTAAATGCAGAAACTCACAGAACCTGTATCAGCAATAACCAAACAAGAAATCTTTTTTCATACAGACTGTCTTCACAGATGGAGAGTTTGCTTCTACTTTAATGTTTTTAGTACTGTCAGATAAGGAGTGCATAATAATTAGAAGCCAGCTCAACTAAATTCTAAAATTTTAACACTAAGAGCTTTAAGTGCTTTTCAGCTCCAAATCATAAACACATAAATTTACTTCCCAAGTGTGGGAGTCTTAATTGGAGAAAGACATGTTTTACTGCAACCAGTTGATGTCTTGGGGAGAATTAACAAAGTCAGCCACTCTTCAGAAGACTTCCTTTCTTCTTTTTCTTACTAAGTAACTGGCATTTCCTATTAGTTAATATAGGTCAACTTTATGAATACTTAGCACCTAAGCTTCCTGTGACTTGAATAATACAGAATATACAGAAAATAAGCAGTGTAAAATGAGATCTGAGTTGATCATGTGTTCACTCTTATTGATTTCTTCAGTGTCATGAAATTGAATGGAAGTGATATTTTCAAAGTATAAAAGTTATCTTCACTTAAATTTTGGATATATTTTTCTTCAACTGGAATTCATTAGACTAAAATGATACTGAAAGTCTGCTTAAAATTCACTTGGTCTCAGTGGATGAATTTCTTAAATGTGGGAAAATAGACATATTATGTATTCTCTTTCAAATATCTTTTTTCAAAGGACACATTTCTGCTATTTAGATATTTTTTAAAGCTCAAAGCCTGTTGATTGAAAACCTATATTTTCGACCAGTAATTTCCAAATTCCTTTTTTTTTCTTTTTGTGAATTGTGAAAAGTAATGCAATTGTGAAAAATGTTGAATTTGTTGTCCTTCTCTACATTTTCCTTCATGTACCATATTCAGCACTCATTGTTTCTATGATTCATTATCATTATTTTTTGACATGGAAATGGTACAGGACATAGTCTAATCAGGTCTCAAAACAAGCAGAGAATGCAAACATAAAATATGTGGAGAAACAACATGTGAGGCATCTTGATTTCATTTATTCCAGATAAATATATTGACTTTTCAATCAGAACTCTGCAATAACAAAATATATTTTAAAACTCCAAGGTTTTCCAATTGAAATAATTAAAGAAATCTGTCAGTGACTGTGACAGACATCTCCGGGAATAATCTTACACTTCCTTAACAGCAAGAAAGCTGACTATTTTGTCCTCTTGACTGAGTACTGTCTTATGGCTATGCCCATTTAAAGCATGCATTTTGAGACACACTAATGTGCAATTGCATGAATGTAAATACATGGAAATAGTACCTCAGGAGCAATTTCGACTATTAGTCCAAGTGAGAGTTAAACACAGGGTATTTGGATGTGCAGTACTGCAAGCCTAATTAAACAGACAATTGCCAATGAAGCTTTAAGACTAGTCCTATTGCACATACAAAATAATTGCATACACAATTTGGCTTTGTCTTGCATTGCATTTCACAGATTTGTTTTTAAATAACAGCTCAATTTTTATGGAACTGCTTTTTACTGCAAAAATTGCGAAACATTCAGGTTTTATTTGGTTTTGTGCATTTGGATTTATGATTTCTTTATTTTCAGTTCTTATATGGCAGTAATTTTTTTCACAGTTAAGAAAAAAACAGTATCAGGGAAAGCTTTACTAAATATCTTTTATGTGTATATTTTCATAAGTAATATTATGAAAATCTTCCAAAATCCATATATTTAGATATACTTTAACAATTGATCCATAGATCCAAAAGAAAAGGAAAGAAAAGAAAAGAAAAGAAAAGAAAAGAAAAGAAAAGAAAAGAAAAGAAAAGAAAAGAAAAGAAAACAACTAATAGCCACAATAAGACAACAAAAAAATC
Source organism: Zonotrichia albicollis (assembly GCF_047830755.1). NCBI lineage: Eukaryota > Metazoa > Chordata > Aves > Passeriformes > Passerellidae > Zonotrichia > Zonotrichia albicollis. The sequence continues at coordinate 77,360,942 of NC_133820.1, forward strand.
AATCTTTTTTTTATTCTGAATACATATTTTTCTTCTATCAGAACATATATGAAAAGCCATGGGAGTGAGGGAAAAAAAAAATTAGGAAAAAATATAATATCATCATTGGAGCAGTGTGGGCTTTTCTTGACAATAAAGGTTTTATTTCAAAATCACTGAGTAACCTGGAGAAAGCAGTTTCGAAAAATGTCTTTTTTTGTGCCAGTACTGAGACAAACGACCTTAGCGAGAGGAAGGCACCTAACCTTTTATTTTGCCATGATGATGCCTAATCACAACATATTTTTCACAGATCTGATAGATTAGACATCAGCTCTCCAGAACTGATCTTCAGTGGAAATTCACCATTGCCCAAGCTTGCCTTTTATCAATACCAATAGCAATCATTGCTTCAAATGATACTATTTTAATCTTTTAATTTAATTTGAACACAGATCCTCAGATCCTGTAGGCAATGCAAGGGAAAACAGCAACTGAGAATTCTTCCCACTCCTTCTCTCCTCCATGGCACTAACAGCACTGATCCCGATGTCGTAATGCAGAGATGAATGTCTATTTAGCCTTTCCAGTTAGATTAGGACTGTGTCTATTCCAGGTTCTGTGTTGTGAAAAACAAAGATGTTTTTTGGTTCTGCCTCTAGAGTTCTTGTTTAAACATGAACAAATTAATCAACTACCTGTTTAGGTAGGAAATGTTCCATTCAAAATTGCCACTGACAAATGTGTTTCAAGAAAACCGTGGTTGTAGTTTGGGTTGTTTTTCATTTCTTGCTACTTACAGAAAAGGAAGACAGGATGAATTAATTTGAGAAAGAATAGATGGGAGAGATGAGATAGAGCTAATTTAGAAGCTCTGTAAAAGTGTTTCTCTCTTTTCCTTATGCCACTTATGACAGGAAAGCAAATGCATACTCATAATAATTCTGCTGGTATCAATGGAGTTATTCTGTGGAATAATTTGACCTTCAAATTCTAGTTTTCCATTTCCTTAAACCCTTTTGAAGTATCAGATACATGCTCTGAATAAACACAGTAATTGTGGTATTTGGTGGTTTAAATCTACTTCTCCTGTAGGCTGAATTAACTTAATAAGTGGGAAGGGTTAATGTGGGGCGACTGCACCGCCTCAAATCACCACTTCCCCCACCCCCTTCAAAGTTACATCAAAGTTAATACTGTTTAAAATGTGGTAACTCTGTTTCTTTGGCAAGGCCTCATTTGAGATTTAGAAAGTGCCCTGTAAAGTCTTCTGTTTTAATGTGATTGATATAATTTTTATTAAAAATAGAGATTTAAAGTATATATACTGATTGGTTTTATTTATCTATCTATAAATGTAACCTTTTATCTGGATTTTTTTTTTAAACACAAATTAAGTGTGAAAAGCTTCTGGAGGTCGTGGGACACTTCTGTCTTTTGAAACACTGATAGACGTTGGGTCTTGAATCCTGTGACACCTCTGCTAACACCCCAGAGGAAGCCACCTAGCCTTTCATCTGTACAGCCAGTGGCCTCCCAGCTGGACTGCCACACACTACACAATATTCAGCAGTTGCAGCAGTGAGGCCAGCATGTCTCCAGGTCCTTTTTGCCTCCTCCACTTCCATGCCAGTGTGTCTGGTTAGCTCCAGAGCTCTCTGAATGGTCCTGGATGTTAATTTTTAGGCAATCTGAAGAGGTGTGAGTTACTAAAGAAAGGCTTGTGTACAGAAGCATGTAGCTCGGGGTGGGAAAGTCTAACAATTTTTGAGTAGGCCACACTATTTGGTGACATCTTCCTGTTTAACCCACAACTTTTCTCATTATGGAGAAAACCTCTGCTTATATTTATTTAGGCCACATTCAAAATACTGTGTTCTAAACTTGATGGAATTGCAAATATTTTTCTTTTTCTGTAGCCCATCAAAATTTTTTTTCCATTTGATCTTTTGAAAGTGATTATATTAAGTATCATTAAATAACCCTCGGCATGTATTGCTATGGTGAACATCTTTTGTTTGCCTATTTGTAGCCTTTTAGCACTATATAAGATATTCTGAGGTATACTGGTATTCCATTTGGCTGTCAACATCTCTCTGAAGTTCTAAGACTTAGGTCTTAGTCTTCCATATATTTGGGACTGCATTTACCACATTTTGGTGAATTCCTTGTATATAAAAACATGCAGAAAAATGTGCATTTGAAATCTACTTGTCTTCTGGATTTTTTTTTCCCATTGGCTGAAATTACATTGTTATCTCCAAACTTACAGATGTTTTGTACATAATTACAACTGTTAGTCAAGAAACCAGCTGTGCAGATCACCAATAAAAGCTGATAGCCAGAAAAGAAATGCTATAGTACATCACATCATTATTTGATTTTTACTTTTCACACACACACTTTTCTTAAGTATCCTGTGTAGTAATGTTTACCTTACATTGTAAATTAGTGCTGCTTTACTTGCTTGTGTACAAGCTGTTCTGATATCCAGAGACATAAGGATCTCTATGTCATTCCCAAATGATGAAAATCCATTCAAACTCTTTAAGATATGTATGGCATGCAGATATATCAGAGATTGGATAGTTATATTAGAGTGTATCATTTTGATCCACCTAATTTTAACATTAATTTTTGGTAGAAGCAAATAAATATCTGGACTACAAGCCATGAAAACCAAACAAAACAAGAACCTAACATTTTGTTTAAGGTCTTTAGATTATTGGGATTTTCCATTTATAAGTAAAGAGTTCTCAATGTAAAATACTTTATAAATATCCTTACTTTCAGAAAATTTTTGTGGTAGTTTTTCTAAGTCCTCCAAAATAGCAGGTTGAGGAATTAAAATTTGCACAGCAAAAAAATGAGTAGTTGCCAAAAATCCTGAGTAAAGGTCATGTCTTATTCATTCTGAAAGAGCAAGAATAAATCCATTATGTAATCTGTAATAATAGATATTTATATTTCTTGCTTACATGAAAGTTATATTATCAAGCATTCTTACTTCTTCAAAAAGAGATTCTATGTCTGCTCTAAACATTAGAGTTGAATACTTTGAAATTCTGGATACAAATGATTTTTTTGTCAGTTACTGCCTCTGCTTTTCAGTACACTGGCATTCACAACTATTTTACAGGAGGAACATAAAGATTTTCTAAACTTATAAATGTATGCTATGTATGTAATTTGAAATTCCTGTTCTTTTTAAAATGAAGAAAAATGCAGCTGAATAAATATCTATCACTTGAACAGAGGAATTTTGTTGTGGAGGTCTATTTATAAGCAATGAATTCACTGCACTCACAGAGCTACTCAATAATATATCTTTGTGCTGCCATACAGCAGTTAGGAGCAGGAAGAAATGATTTTTGCAAAATACTATTTTTATCAGAAACTGACAGAAATTGCATCATTTATACCTTGAAATTTTATTCATAACCAGGCATTCTTCTAGATTTAATTCCTTTCTTGTTCAATATCAAAATACAAAAATAAAGTCAATTATTCTGTTTAACTTCTGTAATAATTGGATTTTGCAATTTATGTAGCCCAGCCATGATTATTATGAAAAACTAATCCAAAACTCTTCATAAAAATTATTATTAAACATTTAGGCTTGCATCAAGTGTGTTGAGATATTCATAAGTTATCCACATGTCTATCTGTATTTCAGTCATAATTGCAGCCACATCATCTGTGCTTGGGAGTGCGGCACCAGCGGACCAGGATCCGTGTACAGTGCAGGCAGCAAAAGAAGACAAGACAGATCCTGATGGCCTAGCAGATTTTATTGATTTGTATTACTATTTCCTTTAATATCATTACCCAAAGACAAATAGACCCCTATGTATTTTGTGCTATAGTAGAGTATTGAAATAGAAAAAAATGCATTTCTTTTTACTGCACATGCATTGAAGTTTAATACATTTGCCTTCTTAAGAAGTTATTAAATGCTAGGTTGTTGGAGTTGAGTATAGAAACAATTTGAAGAGGAAAGCAAATTCATATTATTCTACACTGCTTCCCTTGCAGCTGGGTAGATTCAGAGTATGAGATCCACTACTTTGCATATACATGTCTCTTCCATTGTAGTACCAATTTAAACAGCACTCCCTTGTGCAGTGTGATCAACAGTAAAAATCCTCTGCTTGCATCACACATATTTAAGGGATTCAGCAGGAGACAAGTGACACAATGAAGATAGTACTAGAAAACAAATTTTAGTTGCTAAAATGAGTGATAGCTGACAAGGACTACCAGTAAAGGATCCATTAGGTCAAGGAAAAAATCAGAAGCCAAAGAAGAGTACATGATGTAAAGTAAATTGTTGATAAAAGACATATTCTGGCATTTCAGGGAGACTAAAGAAGAATAGAGGAAGATAAAGGAATTTGCTGTTTCTGCTTCTGATAACAGCAGAAAGAGGAAAGTGAGTCTGTCAGTACAGCATTTTCAACAAATAAATAAATAAATAAATATGACAGTGCTTGCTGGCAGTAGTCTGGCTAAGTTTGATATGTTAAGACATTTTAGAGGAGACTGCCACTGACATTTTCAACCTGCTCTTCTTCCTTACAGGGCTGAGATAATGTTTTTTAACATATTCAAAGTTTGGCAGGCTTTTACAAACCAAAAGGAGCTTGTGGAACTTTTGAATATTACCTGTTTCTGCTTGAATGCTCTTCTTCCCATATGTTTTGTAACTTTATGTTGATTCCATGTCTGGATATCTGGATTAACTGACACGGCAAATCAAAGGAATAATTTGGGTAGTGTCATGTAGTCATGTAGCAGCATTTGAATTATTAAAATGCATGCAACACATGCATGGAGCTGGCATATATGTGGACCATAAGGAGAATTGGGAAATCTGTGGCTGGCAGATATCAGCCACAGGTTAATATGTAATATCTAAGATGCCACCATGTTCAGGCACTTGAATTACACATCATCCTTCACTTTTAATAAGAATCATGTAGGTAACAGATGTAAGCCTCGGTTGCTCCCTAAAATCTCCCTCAAGATTAGATTTCCTATCCATACCAATAGTGATGCTGCTAGGATAGCTCGCTGTGTATTACGTGCAGGAGCAGAACGAGAAGATAAGCATGCTGCAGTATAGTACTAAGACCAGGAGTTATCTGTGAGCAGAGTGTTTGTTTTTTGTTTTCAAGGACCTCATAGGAAAAAAAAAAATCTTTCTTTAGAAAGCTGTTTGGATTTCAGCTCTAAAGCCTCCAAGGCAACCTTTCAGGCAGGCACAATGGCATGACTTATCTTATTGTGCTGTAATTTAGAGGTGATATCACTGAAGTTATTAAGGTCACACACTTCCAAGCCACAGGGAGAAGAAAAAATAAAGAGGTCTAATGAATTATGTAAAAACAGTATTTCTCCTGGAATTACTGTTCCTGTTTTCCAAGTTACATATCTCTCAACAAATTGCACATGATTCAAGATTTTACCAAGACTCTGCATGCATTATCACATACTCCATTTGTTAGAGGAGGTAAAGAATTTATTACTAAAAAATTATTTTCTGTGTTCAGAACTATACTGAGCAGGTTATGTGGTTTTTTGATCTAAGCATTTTGTGTCATCTAGATAATGTTGTCACTCAATCTTGATAATCAGATGAAGTCTATTCTTCCCCAGTTACTTATGCTGTCAATTTGATATCTCCTTTTTAAAACACTAGTTGTCCCAAGAGAGTCAGAGTAATGCCTTTAAAATCTGAATTTGGACTAAAAAAATTAGAGCAACAAAAAGAACACAAATGAAAGAATAGGAGCTTGCCAAGGGGTTTTCTTTCTATCCTAGATGGGTTAAGGATATAAATAACCTTCTGAAGGTGCAATATTTGCTCTAACTTAAACCAGGAAAAAGATAATAATTAACACCTGGTCCTCATTTAGTAAATCATGATGAAAAACCTCTTTAACAGCAGAATTTCTACTTGAAAGAGTAAAGAAAATAATTCTTCACTAGACTACTATACTATTCTTTGTCATAAGCTTTTGCTTAGTTAAAACTGCTGTTCACAAAGAAGCCTGGGCACAGAAGGGAATTTAAAAACCTGGATCATTCACTTTGAATTCCTGTAAAATAAAGGGAAAAAATTTGATGCTATTATTGAGATAGACAAAAAGTCTATCTTAATGAATTTGAAACTAAAATAAAACACAAAGAATATGTTGAAAACCTATCCCCATATTAACATCAGGGAAACTCTCTTGGTTGCATGTGTGCTAGCAAACTAAGCTAGTACAAAGACAAACTGGAATAGAGCCACTTATGCTGATAGTCCTAAACTCTGAATTTACAAAACAACCAATGATGAAGTTGCTCCATGGCCCATGCCTAGTTCTGAAATTTGCCCATGATCTAAACCCATGCTAAAGGCCCTTTTAAGAGCATAACTGGATAGATGGTCAAATTTCAGCCTGAGAAGATTCCTTGCCACTGTTTAATTCACAAGTACAGAAATATCTTAGTTATTAAAATACTAAATTTCAGTGTTTTTCATTTCAGTATTGGATATTTGTGAGCAGACTCTCAATTCCTGTAACAGTGATCCCATTCTGAAATTAGATCCTCACCCCATCGTTCCAGTTTGTCAAGATCTCTCAGAGCCTTCCCCCATTCCAGCAGATCAACACTCCCACTTAAACTTGGTGTCATCTTTGAACATACTGAGGATGCATTCAAATCCCCTTGCCTCAGTCATCGATAAAGATGTAAGCACTGTCCCTGATACTGAGGCCTGGGGAACTCCACTAGTGAGTGTCACAGACATCTTTTCATTAAAATCCTTTCGTTAGGATTTTTCCTGCTGAAGCTGAGAAGTTTCAGCAACAAAATGTAAACAATGGTTATCTCCTGCTGTGGAATGCAACAGGTGGATCCGTGATTGGTTTTCTGTGAATGTTTGGATTCACTGACCACTCATGGCAGAGCTGCTCTCGCCCTCTGCCGGGACACAGAACTTTATTATTAATTCCTTTTCTATTCTTAGCTTAGCTAACTTCTGAGAACTTTCTCTTCTATTCTTTTAGCATAGTTATAATGTAGTATATATATCATAAAATAATAAATCAAGCCTTCTGAACATGAGGTCAACATTCTTGTCTCTCTCTTCATCCTGCAACCCTTGCAAGCCCTGTAACAAGTGACCAGCCACCAATCACTCTCTGGGCCCAGCCATCCAGCCAGTGTTGTGCCAAGCAAAGAGTGCACCCATCCAAGCCACGGGCAGCCAGCCTCTCCAGGAGAATGCTGGGAGAGACAATGTCACATGCATTATGTTAGGTAGACATAAAAATCCTTTACATTAGATAGGCAACATCCACAGCCTTTCCCCTACCTACTGAGCATGTCACTTTGTCATAGAAGCAGAATTTAATACTACTTCTCCCCATAATTTAACTGAAACCTGTATGAATTGAAAGGACCAGTTTAAGGCCTGAACTTTCCTTACTTTAAGCAGTTTGATAAGAGAAAAATATATACGTTAATTAAGGCAGAATTTGAAGACAAATTATTTATATGTAGAAAGGTATGCATATTTCATAGGTTTTTCTGAAGCTAAATCATGCCCTTTTGTGTTTTCTCTTAGATGTGAGCAATAAAAAACCCTGGCATAACGGAGTATGGGCATAAAAGCAATGCAGTAAGTAGTACAGATTGATTTGAATGTAATTACCCTGGGTTTAGGTACATGAGCTTGTTTTTCTATTATCAATCCAGTATAAAACAGAAAAGTTCAAAGCATGGAATCACCTTTGCAAATCCAGCAAATAAAGAGACCTTGAATTGCCTGACAGAAGTTTCCCTTATATTTCATTAAATTCAAAACTTCCTTCAAATACTTTTTAGTAAAAAGTACACCTGTATACAGCATCTAAATTTGGTCTTCTGTAGACAACCAAGCCTATATTTTCTTGGTCCCACAACTCTGTGTTTTCTGAAGAAATATTTTGTGAAATACTGATTTCAGCAAAAAGAAAGAGTTATAGTGATCTTTATACCAAGTAGAGTGTTAATGATATTTTATACCAAGTAGAGAAGAATATCCAGAACAACTGGGAAAAGATGCCAAGCACATACCTACAACTGAGCAAGTCACTTTAGGTTTCTGTATTCAAAGATGTACAATAAACAAGTGTCGTGCCACAGTCCACTCACTGGGTTTAGGGGAACATACTTGGATTTACTCTGGGTGGTGCTCGGGGAAAACAACAGAATTCTCAGGAAGTTCAATTTTTCTTGCAACATTTAGAACATTCCAACTGAATATACCATGTGGCAAATTTTCAATTAGCAGTCTTTGACTTATCCAGACGCAGCAAGGCGCTTAACAAGATACTAACTGGAAACTTTCTTGGCCTGGCTTACAATATCTTTCGAGGAGAAGATAGGAGAACAAAGAACAAGAGAGAGAAAGGGAAAGGGAAAGGGAAAGGGAAAGGGAAAGAGAAAGAGAAAGAGAAAGAGAAAGAGAAAGAGAAAGAGAAAGAGAAAGAGAAAGAGAAAGAGAGAAAGACAGTCACCACTCTAGAATTCAGCATTATCTCAGATGCTTTCAAACCCAGGGGTGGTCAGATGTGCCTTGCAGCACAGGTCACTGTACTTTCATCTGTTCTGGTCTGCTGGGTCCCTCCTCCAGCTGAGCTTATGCTGATTTCAGCACCAAAATCTTGTGCCTGCATTTCACACAGAGCCGGAATGTTCCCAGCTGGCACTTGCAGCCGACCACCCCCATTACAGCAGTGGTCACAGCATGGCATGAGAAGACTCAGGGGTGCCGGAGGGAGCAAAGCACTGTCCCACCTATGGCTGGGCTTGCCCTGCTGCCCACCACCCCCAAACTGATTGTTTTAAGCCAGTCAGCCTCTCCTGCTGAGTCCCCCACAATGAGGAACTATTGATACAGTCTATTTTAGATGCCAAATTTCGGACAAGATGGATTACATCCTTTAAGCATCCATTTTATTGTGAAGGGATTCTATGCAACTAATCCAAATATAGGGTATTAATATAACTTCTAGTTCTTTCATTGTGTTTATTCAGAGGGGCAGATGCAGATGAAGAGGTCTGAGTATAGCAAACTGTTAATGATTCTTAGAAAAGTTATGGGTTTTTTAAAGCAAGTATAATTAAATGAGGACTTTTATTTCAGGTGCATCTTTGAGCAGAGGATCTTCTGCTGTTATTAAGAATGATGAGGAGAGATACAGCTTCAGCCTGTCTCTGATTGAGCAGGTAGGAGCAGAGGCATGACATGCTTTGGGATGTTAATTCTTCCTTCATATTTATGTCAAATCAAGTTAGGAAGATACTGTAAAAATGTCTTTTCTCTGTCAGATACTGATTTGGTATGTTCCAGGAAATTAGGTCTTATTTTTTTAAATTACCTGTGTGCCCATGACTATGAATTTCACAAAGTCATTTTCAAAGGAAATAGAAAATGCTATCAACATTTAATTTCTGGATCATTTATTGCATTTTGCCTTATGGAAAGGATGTAATAAAAGAAAATTTCACATTTGAGATGGATGTGGAGAAATTCTCTGACAGCTGCTTTGTACCTTTGTTACGTAATGCTGGATTCTAACTACTTTATTTACCTAAAATACAGATATCTAAGCTTCGCTAGTCAGCTAGAAAATTAATGAACAAAAGTAAACCCATCTAGATGATAGTGATGATTCATTTTACTTCTCTTAGACACCTCTGTTAATAGATATATCTTACCCTGGAGGTATGTATTTCTCTGACATGACTATGAAGAAAATTTTTCATGACTTCTTTGGACTTAAATGCTTAGCTGTTAGACATCAGAATTAAGTTACGATAAATTTCACATCATGTGAGATGAAAATAAACAAAAAAAAAGACATGAAACCATGTAATTTGTCATTTTTAACCATACATATATAATATTGCATTTATCTATAGTGTGTATTTATAATGGTATATATAAATTTACAAATAAGTTTCTATTATATATATACTTTGCCCTTAAGAACTAGAAAGATTCATTTACTAACTGCTATTATTCAGGAAGATAAATAGATTTCTTTTTGCGTAGTTATTCACATTAAAGTGTAGCTAAATCTTGCAGTACTCCTTGTTCTAAAACAATTGTATGGGTGATGGTACAGCAGTTGGCACAGCAGTTCCACCAGCATCACGTCTGTCCAATAGAAGTGGTGACTTTAAAATACATTGTTTTTTTGAGGTTGTGATTAGTCACGGTCACTCTCAGTCAGTTCATACTTTTCACTGGAGAAAGCTGGTTCTAGGAACAGACTACTGCACAGACTGTCTGTGTGCTAGCAGATATAAGTAATAATTAATGTGGTAAGAGGTTACCTCCACAATCACAACAGAGCACAGAAAGACAATAGCGGGAAAGGGAGCTCAAATGATATTCTGCCCTCATTACTGATAACCAGGACAAAACAACCTTTGTTTAGCAATAAACTGGTTTTGAGCCAAGAGTCTGATAAGAATCAAACCCTCCAAAGTGGGATAGTTTTTACCATGCCAGTGTCCTCTCTTACACAGCTGTCCCAGGTCACAAAACTTCCCCCTGGGAAGGTATAGGGACATTCATACATAGGATTGAGGGATTTTACCCCTTTCTGATGGAACATAACTGTTTAACTATGTTGGGGTGAGAGGCAGCTGTCATGTCTTAGAAGGGATCATAAACCATCAAAGATCCCTGAAGTGCCTCCAGACTCATTTCTAGGGCCTTCCAACTAGAGGACTTCACATGATCCACAGTGTTTCAATAGACAGTGCAAAACTTCCTCCCCAGGGGAGGTACCTGGGCATTCCCACTTGAACCTGTTGAACTTCGTGGTTTGGGAGCTTCCTCCATGCCTGATGGATCAAGAGTGTGACCAATGGATATAGAAATTGCAACAAACAAACCTTGTTGCTGGATTCACAGGTGATGTCTTTGCTACCTGCCCTTATCCTGTCTTCTTCTTTCTTTTCCTTATATATTTTTTAAAGTGATGTCTTTATACTTTTATACAGATAATATTCAAAACAGTTACATATCTCCTTTCCAATGCAACCAAATTCTTCTAAAACAAGCTTGCTGTACATATATATATATAAACATCAGTAATTCAGCGTCATTTCAATTTAATCTACCCCAAGGGATAGGTTATTGACAAGAACCTCAGATGCCCCACCTTCAGCAACACGTGGCAACAGGGCCACATAGTAGCTGAGTGGTGATTGTTTCAGCAATGCATATGATTTAATATGGGATGTTTTGAGGAGGAATGAAAGGAAGGAAAAATGGATTAATGTGATTTGGGGAGGGGCAAGGATGGATAAATAAATGAGTAAGGGGGTAAAAAAGCCCAGTCATGAGTCAATAATTTGCTGTTTAGTACATTTGTATATTTTCACTCTGGAAAAAAGAATGTGGATGTGACCTAATCACAGCCTTCCAGTACCTGAAGGAAGCCTACAGCAAAGACAGAGATGGACTATTTGCAGGAGCCAAGAGAGAATAGATTCAAACTAGAGTAGAGTAGATTTGCACTAGATATTAGAAGGAAATTCTTTACTGTGAGAGTGTTAAGGCACTGAAATATGTTGTCCAGAGAAGTTGTGGATGCTCCATCCCTGGAAGTGCTCAAGGCCAGGTTAGATGGGGCTTTGAGCTTACTCTGGCCTAGTGAAATGTGTCCCTGACCATGGCAGAGGATTTGGGACTAGATGATCTTTAAGCTCCCTTCCAACCCAAACCATTCTATGATACCATGATAGATGTGGTGAACGTCTGACCAAATACATGTGCCTACTGGTTGTATATGCTCAGCTTTGCTACAGGTTGCACCTGGGAGCACAGAGCTGCAGCAGCCTCACCTCTGTCAGGTTGTTGGATCTGGCCCAGTGTTTTTCTGTTATGATGCCCACTTTCTTACGTGGCTTTGAAGGTGAGCTCTGCTCCACACCTGACTGCTCAGATATGACCAGGTGAATGCACAGATATACTTTTATTAAAAAATATCCAGGTAAGCACCCACAGCTGTAGCCCTTCCCCAGTGGCTCCACTGTTCTTTCTTAGAACTTATGGTATGCAGTATTCCATCTGTTTTCTACATGAATAAAGTGAGGATGAGGCATAATGGGGCATCACTCAGCCTTTCTGAAATGTTGCCAGCATTACCCTATGTTGTATTTCCATTTGTTTTACAAAAATAATATCTTAGTTTTCCTATCACTTTTTATACAAAGAGCAAATACGGCATTTTCTGTCCTTGGGATAATCCTTTCCTCATGCCACTTCCATGGTCTCTTCACATTTTAAAATTCAAATATTGGTTCTGTAAAGAGAGTGTTCCAAAAATACAGTAAAATATTTATTATTCACATTTTAAAGCATCATGTGAATTAATTAATTTAGATTTATTTCAAGTAGCATATGTCTCTTGAGCCATTGAAAATACAGAAGTCCTTCCGTATATATTAAGGTTTCTCAAAAGTCTAAGGAAAATAATGCAACAAATAAAAAGGAATTCCATAATTATTGCTGGTAGCTCTTAGCTACTGTAATTTATGATTAAAAGTACTAGATGTCTCCTACATATTTATAGTAGCAAATATTATTTCAGCACTTATGAATAATAAAGACAGGCATGTTTCCCATATGACTGATACAAATTCATTACTACTCTTGTTAAAATTCGAGTTAGGAACTCAGAAAGCTAATTGTGATTACTTTTTCTGTGCTAAGTGAACATGCAAGGATATGGCAGTTACTGCTTTAAGCTTTTAAAGTTTATAGACATGAAGTAGAATAACAAATATTTGATACATATTAAATAATTTGTGGGCGGAAAATATGCTTTATGCAATTTTTCCTCTCTCCCTTCCTCAGTTCACTCTTTCTTTCTTTCTTTCTTTCTTTCTTTCTTTCTTTCTTTCTTTCTTTCTTTCTTTCTTTCTTTCTTTCTTTCTTTCTTTTCTTTTCTTTTCTTTTCTTTTCTTTTCTTTCTTTCTTTCTTTCTTTCTTTCTTTCTTTCTTTCTTTCTTTCTTTCTTTCTTTCTTTCTTTCTTTTACTTCTCTTACACTGAATCGGATATAGAAGGAAGGAAGGAAGGAAGGAAGGAAGGAAGGAAGGAAGGAAGGAAGGAAGGAAGGAAGGGAGGGAGGAAGGAAGGAAGGAAGGAAGGAAGGAAGGAAGGAAGGAAGGAAGGAAGGAAGGAAGGAAGGAGACATAAAATAGGAAAATAAGAGCTTAAAGCAATGCATAAACCAGTTGGTTATTACTTATACTATTGTTAATATTGTCCATTATTTGTTCCATTAAAATAATCTTATTAGGAAGCCATGACTGCCATTATTCTTGCTTATTTCTTGAGATATCCCAAATGCTTTTTGGGATCTGACATAAAATTCTGTATTTCTTTCTCCATCTCATGCAGCTCAGAAGGCATGGAATGTGAATTCCATGGTTATTGCCAATGGAGAAAAGACACTCATGAATGAAGCAGTGCACTGTTAGAAAATGAATTAACATTCAGGAACAATCCCCACTGTTATAAACACAAATAACTGATATTCTTAAAAAAAAAAGAGAGGGTGAGAGTGACAGAAGGACAGTATTTTCTAGTGTTTCTAAGCAAAACCAAAGCAAATAGATGATAAGTAATTTAACTCTGAGTTTACAAACTGTGGAATTCAGAGTCACTAAATATTTCACATTTTTATGGTTTGCAGCTGTGTTTAAATAAATCTATCTAATTATATTGAAGACTGCATTGTAATCACAGGCTAATCCCTTTTGCCTGCCCAGAACATGATAACCGCGAGCTTCACTGGGTTATTAAGATTTAAAAATAGAGTGGGTTTTGGATTTATCCTAAGGTTCCCTCCCTCCCTTCCTTCCTTCCTTCCTTCCTTCCTTCCTTCCTTCCTTCCTTCCTTCCTTCCTTCCTTCCTTCCTTCCTTCCTTCCTTCCTTCCTTCCTTCCTTCCTTCCTTCCTTCCTTCCTTCCTTCCTTCCTTCCTCCCTCCCTCCCTCCCTCCCTCCCTCCCTCCCTCCCTTCCTTTTCTTTGTTTGTTTGGTTTGTTTTGTTGTTTTTTTTTTCCTAAATATGATTGGCTTACTGCTTCAAAAGAATCATGTTTATGACCTTAAATTCAAAGTAAGAAAGACAGATAAGTCAATTCTTGACACTTTCCCACAAAGACCAGACCATCTGGACATTCTGTGTTTGTAACAGGTGCTTCTGGGACTTAGAGCCTAATTCTGGCCCAGATTCTGTTCTGTATGGGTGACTCCATTACTGTGTGCAACTGCACATTGCATTAATTGAAGGGATTCAGAAAGGCCAAGTAAAGTAATTAGTCAGTTGGTCATGCAGAAAAGAGACTAGTGGCTTAGTGCCACTGAATGCTGAATGCACAGATGTACAGCACCATCAGCTTTTGCTCTCTGTGGTACTCTGCTAATCTCCAGCAGGTAGAGCAAAGATCTGTCTTAGCCCAGGTTTTCAGTCTCCTGGAAGCAACAACATAAATTTCATATCCACTTGGGAGAGAAATCATAAGTTTGAATGACCTAAAAAAGAAGCTACATCAGCATAAAATTCTCAGAATGGTAAAAGTGCCAGATGGGCCAAATATAGCAGTTAGGTTTTTAGGTTCCAGTCTGAGTTTTTAGCTTTTTCCAGCAGCAACTGGCATATGCAATACAAGCTGTAAAATGGGTGTGATTTTGATTTTATAAGCTTATTTTATGAACTATGCTGTTTTTCTTTTCCTGTACTTTGCATTTTTTGCAAGCCTAGCTATTTTGGGGTCACAGTTTTATCAGAATTGTTAGCTAGTGTCACCTGGAAAGTTAAGAAAATATCTGCTCTGCAACTCATTTGCACTGAGCAGTGAAACTAAATATGGGCAATGGGGGCATTCAAAAAAAGTTGTGAGAGTAGTTTACAGTTCAGTTTTTGTGTAGACTGAGGCAGGAACTCAAATCCTTTTCCTGTTTCTTTCACAGATGCTGTGTGTGTTCTGTTTTGCTGTACATCCCCTCAGAGTGGGTGTCATTAAAAGGTTTGGATTGCTGTATTTCACTGCATTGTAAAATTTATAGATGAAACCTTTATTTTTAAAAGAGTATTTTTTACTTTCTGATCAGGGCAGCCAGAATTAAGAACTGGTAAACCAAAATCAGTTTGCCTAGGTGTGGTGGTTTGACCAGGAAGGAGTGGGAATTCTGGGAAGCTGTGGTCAAACCAATGAAGGTTTTGGGTTTGAGACTGGCACCCGGTGTAGCCAGTGGGGTTTGGACACACCTCCGAGAATACGCAGGGGTTAAAAGCAGGGCATTGCCCTTGGCACTTTCTCTTGGGACGTCGCGGCGAAGAGGTCAGATCTCTCCCCCGTCCAGCCCAGCCGCTGCTGCTGGGCGGGGGAGGAGCAGCCATGCGGTAGGCCCGGGGCCTGGACAGAGATGGGGGTTGAGGGGGCTTCGAGGATGGAAGGGTGGAAGATCCCAGGGAGTCAGCCCTCGGGCAGCCATCCCCCCCCAGGAGAGAGAGAGAGAGAGGAGAGCCGGCGTCTGAATGTGATAGCAGCCGCCCAGGAGGAGAAAGGGGAGGGAAGAGTGCAGCCTGGCCGGTGGAGCAGCAGCACCTGTGGGAGTACCAGCATTCTACCAGCATTCTGAGATAGACAGAGACTGAAAACTTTTAACCCTTTCTTTCATGATTGGGGCCTTGCAAAAATGCTAATCCTCCTCGAAGCTGAATAAGAAGGGAGATAAGAGATGAGATGAGACAAGGACCTGGCCCGAAGAACGTAGAGATGATTGAATGGGGAGAGATGATTTGGAGTGGCCTTTTGGCTGGACTTTTCTTGTAGCCATGGACTCAGTTGTTCCTGTGACACAGACTGCATTTAGGGGGAGGCAGTGCCTCAAAACCAGGAGGGTTCATTCGTGAGGACCCCCCGGCCCCAGGGGGTTGGAAAAATATGGGGGGGACAGATGTCCCAAAGCAGAGACTGTGCCTTTTTGGAGTGAGACAAGGCATCCTTGAAAGACAACCCTAAAAGCAGCTCTGGTCCATGCCGTCAGTGGTGAGAGCACTGGGCATGGAAGGAAGATGTCACAAGCGGCAAAAGGACTTTTTCCGGGAGGTGCCGAAGTGACAAGGAAGCACACGAGGTTTCAGTGTGTTTCCAGGAGAAGCCTATGGAACAAGAAGGACTCCTTTCCTCTTCATGAACTGCAGTTTGAGTATACTAAAGTGTGGGGCCAAGGCTGGGCAGTTGATTTGGGAGAATGTATCGGATTGGGAAAGTCAGGGAGTGGGGAGGAGGAAAGTTTTTTTGTAAGGTTTTCAATTTCTTTTTTTTCTTTTCCTTATAGTCTTTCCCTATTTTCCTATAGTTTAAGTAATAAAGTGTTCTTTATGTTTAAGTTAGAGCCTGTTTTGCTTATTCCTGGTCACATCTCACAGCAGACACCAGGGTGAGGCATTTTCATGGGGGGGCACTGGCTCTGTGCCAGGCTCAAACCATGACACTAGGTCATTATTTTCATTATCATGTTAGGTTTTACACACATTGTCATGTTGAAATAATCCTCAGCAGCATGCATTGCAATGACATAATCTCACAGCCTTCAATCATAGACCCCACTGCAAAAATTGCTTACAATGCTAAGATAAATATTATATTTGAAATATTTGAAATATTATAAAAACAGCCTTCAATCTTTACTTTAGTCATCTTAGAACCCTGTATTCACATTCTCTATATTTCCCATGTACTTTGATAACTAACCAGCAGTGTGATCCACTCCCTCAAAGGCAGAAAGGCTCTGCAGAGAAACTCAACAAATTAGAGAGATGGGCAAATACCAACAGTACAATGTCCCATAAGGGCAAGTGCCAGATTCCTCACCTTTGATGGGGCAACACAGTTTGTGTCAATAGACTGTGGATGAGAGGCTGTCAGGAGGGCAGCACTGCAGAAAGAGACTGGGGTGTCCTGGTCAGTGGCAAGTTGAGCATGAGCCAGCAGTGCCCTGGCAGCCAGGAGGGCCAACCCTGTCCTGGGGGCATCAGACACAGCATCACCAGCCAGGCAAGGAAGGGGAATGTCCTGTTCTGCTCTGAGCTGGGGTGGTCTCACCTTGTGTATTGTGGGCAGCTTTTGGTGCCACAACATAAGAAAGACATTGTGCTACTAGAAAGCATCGAGAGGAGGGCCATGAGGGTAGTGAAGAGGCTAGAGAGGAAGCCTTATAAGAAGTGGTGGAGGTCACTTGGCTTGTTCATCCTGGAGGAGTCTGAGGGGAGACATCATCAGAGTCTTCAACAACATCATGATGGGAAGTGCAGGGGCAGCTACCAATGTCTTCACTGTTGTGACTAGTGACAAGACTCAAGAAAACATCATGACGCTGAGTTAGGATAAGTTTACCTTCATTTCTAGTGGAGTAAATAATTATTGGTATAATTTCAGCAGTATTGTTTTAGTCCAGTTCTGGAGTGCATCCATAAAATTCCCTCCTTTTCTAACCTGAGATTATTCTTTCTTTTACTATGTAGATTGAGGAGGAAATATGGCCTTAGTCTTTATCACTTGTTGAAACTGACAGCTTTTTCCTACTACTTATATTTCTAAATTATAAAATAAGGGGACCTACATTTCAAAATAACCAGTGTTACTTTCAACTTTATATTTTAATATGGAAACAACGACAAGAGCTACCGATTTACATGGGCTCCCTCTTTTTAATCACTATGACATTTTTAAAGAAGCTGAAAAAAATTAACTGAACCATAATATTCAGATATATCTTGCTGATAAGCATGGAAGAAATAAGATTTAAATAGTTCTTGGGGACTTAAAGTGAGGTAAAAAGCCTGGGAAAGATATATGAACCCAAGATACTGATCTTGTTTGATATTATAGGTTTCAGTATTACTCATCTGCATTGCCTATTTAATTTGAGTGAGCAGGCAGGGGAATCAAATATCCTGGAGAAAAGGATTCGGAGGGCTGATCATCTTGTAAAGTTTTCAGCGGGAATTGTATATATTCATCTCCTGAGATTACTGAACATTTTACATGCCATATTTCAGTCCCCTACCTAATTAACATAAAGAACAGAGCTGAGGGACAGTAGGAAGAAATGATGTGATGTGTGTAGTGATTTAAACAGAATTGCCAAATTTAATTGTAAGCTCACTGGACTTTTTTTAATATCCTGAGAACATAGTGCATGATTAAAAAAGCCCCACATATCAGTCGCTTTGATCGGATAACAAATATTGGAAACAGGTGTATACTTTAGTTGGAATATTGTATTCCTCTGTTCCTCAAAATTCATAAGGAGTAGACAAGTTACCAGTGTAATCTAAGATGTTCATGTGTCTGAAGTAATTTATCCTCTTTTCAAACAAAGCAAAGCGATTGTCATAAATTACATGGATCCTGTTTGAGCTGGAAAAAAGAATGTAACCTGGGAGGCAATGAAGATTGCAAACACCCTACCGTCATGCTCTTTTATTATTTAATTCTCTCTTTTCATATGCATTTGTTAAATATACTCAAATATTTGGAATTATGAATACTAATGCTAGTCTATTTTGAATAATATAGAGACTGTATATTGTTTCATCAATGGAATTTCTTAAAATTTAGAAATAACTACAGTTAACTCCATATTTGCACCAAGGTAGCTAGAAGCAAAAGCTCACTTTTAGAGTCTATGTATGAAAATATTTCATGGAAGCCATCAATACCATTGGCAAAAAAAAAAAATTAGCCAGACAGAAAATAATGTTTTGAATTAACATAATGGATGAAGAAATATTAAAAAATACCCATGAAAATAAAGACTGACTTGCTAGAGAACTCTAGACATACAAACCCTAATGCTTTAGTTCATATGGACACAACTTATTTGATTACCATTGCCTCTTAATGCTGTGTCACTGCTGCTATGCCTTTTGAAATTATATCATTGAGGATAGCCTCACTGACAGGTCTGTCATGAGCTGCCAGACAGCAAACTGATTCAAGGATAACACAATGGTAGCTATTGCATTATTTCCTTAATTTATCATAATTTTTCTGCTGGATACTCCACAGATATAATATAGTTTCTCTGAACAGCTAGAATATGTGTTTGCATTTGGCTGTATGTATAAATGATATGACTGAGCAGCATGTTAACTAATTGTTTAGTGTTTCCAGGTAAACACCAGACATATATCCAAAACATGCTTGATTTTAAAATATTGTCCTTTATATTGAAATTAAATTTATAAAAATCCTACTTAGTCTGTACATTTGCTCCAATCCAAACAATATAACATTGTTGCAGCAGGGTGGAATAAGGAATAAACAACAATTAAAAGTGTTTATTGCTACCTTACCTCAGTTATAAACAAGTTAATGAGAACAATTGACAAAGTTTTTGGACTCTGAAAGGACTCTAAGAGGAAGTAGTATAATCAAGTTAGCCTTGTGAAATTTAATCTGCTGAACATACTTCAGCACATACAAAAATATACAGTGTTTATCAAATGTCAGTATTGATTTACTGTTATTTTTATTTTAGATTTAATACTATATTTATTTATGTACTTACTTACTTGGACACTGAACCTCTATTCTCTGTTCCATGACTACTGCATATGGAAGGTAGAATCACCTTCCCTGAGTGGTGCAGCTAAGTGGGAAAGTATCTGACTCAAAGGATAAATATTCTTTGAGGAACATCAGCAATTTATCACTGCTGCTCCCACTCCTATTTGCCATCTCCTGTCATATGGCATGATTTAACTAAACTGGAAGGAGAAGCTGGTCTTTCAAGAAGACAATCAAAATTTTCGGCAAAAAGAACAAAGTTGTTGTATTGAGAACAAAGCCTACTATTAGGAGAATCTAAGTGTCCACAGACAGAACAAAGTCCTTTGGGAACAGAATAAAATCCTTCAAAGGAAGCATAAGGACTCTTCAGAGGAAATAAAGAACCTTGAGAAACAGCAAAAGTCTCGCCAACAAAATAAAGCCCTCAGAGAAGATATTAAGTCTCTCAAAGGATATGAATGAGCATTTGCATTGAAAGAAAAAGCTCTTCACAATGAGATTTTAGCTTTCTGAGAAAAACACAAAGCCTTCAAGGACCATCTTAGAGCTCTTCAAGAGGACAACAAAGCCATTCAGTTGGAGGAAAAAGCTGTTTGTGAAGAAAAATTCTCCTCTCTCAGTGAGCAGAAATTTGCTCTGCAAGAAGGGAATATGCCCCTTCAAATAAGAAAAAGGCCGTAGGAGGTTAGGAGAAAGCTCTCCAAGAACAGCACAGAGACATCTATGGATGGAATAAGATACTTCAAGAGAAGGAACAATGTAATATAACTGAAGAACCAGGTGCTTTGGGAGATTTTGCAGCAGGACTGAAGAGTTTAGAAAAAACAGTATTTTTGTTGTCGCCCAAACATCAGCAAGTAATGGACGAAAAGAGGCATCAAGCAGCCTGTTAGGCTTAGTGCAGAGGTCTTGCAGAAGTGCTGAAGCATGGATGTTGGTATTTCAGATCCCTGAAGCCTAGTAAATTAATGTTGCAATACATAATGAATATCTGTAGATGTCTGCTATACTGAGGTATTGAATATTAAAGACAACAACTTATTTTAGTATTTCGAAGGTTAGATTAAGACTTTTTACCACAGAATACTAGGAGATATTATTAGAAAATGGATTCTGATATAATTAATATTAAAGTCATATACAAGTGATCTTGTGACAGACTTATTTTTTGCATCTAGATTAACCAGTCATATAACATTTCTGAAAATAATTGGTATGAAATACTTTCAGAATATGCTAACAAATTTTTTCTCTTGGAGGTTTTCCTTCAAAGATCCAGTTTTAACTTGAATAGTGGGAAAAATAATGCAGTGTATCTGTGCTACTAAAAAAAGAAATATTATGAAACAAGCTTGAACACTGTTTTCCTGGACAGGCACTTTTCTCTACTTCTGCTTTGTGCAATTTCAAAGCCAGTATGCACAACTACTGCCAAAAGCAATACTTAGATGAGCCAGTGTTTGTCTTTAATGGTATAGGTTCCTCAAATGTCAGCCTCGTAAGCTTTGTACCCTTTGACACCTGTACATGTATTTATGTCACATTTCAGTACCCATAAAAAATATTGTGCTATCGTATGATAAAAATACTGCCCTTGTGGTGTGCAAAAATATTATTTCAAAATCTTGAAACCAAAAAGACCAGATCAGAATAAAACCAACACATTGAGACTACCTGGTGTGCATTCAGGAAATCAGGGACAAGAGCTCATTGTGTGGATGTGACCAGTCTGCTTTTATTAAGTCTAACCACAACCAGACTGACACACAAGTGGAGTACTCGACACATGACCTTGAGTCCAGGTCTTTGGAAAATATTTCTTGTTCACCCAGAAACTCAGTTAGCAAAAAAATATGTTAAAATACAGAATACTTGTTAGTGTAGAAACAGTAGGGGTAGCAAAGAAAGTTTTCTAGTCACGGTTCCAAAATATCAAGGAGGAGGAGTATTTCAGGCAGTAGAGCAATGACATGTGTAGTAGCTAGCACATTTTATTTCTTTTGACAAATGTTAAACTCTTAATAATTACATCTCTTGCCTAAAGACCAGATAGGCTTTGTAAAGTTGAGCACAGTGTTGTATTAGCGGACATCACACTAGAGAAAACTGTTGCAATTTGGAAATATTGCACTGGAGAATAATCAGGAGGTTTTTTGCTTGTACAGATGATTTCCCAGTAAGAACATTGACAAGACTAATTTATCCTCAGATTAGAGATTTTTTATTCAGCCCCTTCATTTGGATATAGACACTTTATGTTAGAGGCATTGTCAGCAGATGTCTATCTTGCTTGTGATCTTTTTTTGTGATCTTCTTTTATGATTTGAGTGATCACAGAAGAGAGAGCTAAGGAGAGATGAACCGTGGACTACAGATCAGTATATAAAAGTTTTTATGAATGTAGGCTAAATTATGCAACTGCTTACATAAATACTGTATAGTAATTGTTGAATATCATATGAGCTAAAGAAAAAGCAACAAACCTCTATAACCATAGAAATATTTAGGTTGCATATGACCTTTAGAGGTCACTCATAGAGGTTACCTTACATAGGAGGAACATTAAGCAATGCTACCTTAGAATGGGGGAAGGAAAATGCATCTGTCTCCAGTATTTGCCTGGTTCCTCTGCTTGGTTCCTTGGTCCAGTACTGGACATATCTGACGGGTCCTAGGTGCAGAGAGAGCTGGCAGAGCCACAGCATCTCTGGGGGATGTGGTTTCAGGGGGAAAAAAATGGTGAATGTACTCTTCAAGTGTCCTGCAATTTCTCTGGAGGTGTTTTTTCCATTTTTTTCATGTCTCCAGTTACAGGTTCTCTTTCCTGAGCAGGCATAAGTCAGGGTGCTGGGAGCTCCCTCGCCTTGCTGAATGTTTAATTGAAGATGAGTTGTTTATGGCAGTGCCAGAGCTTGCCAAAGCCTACTGGTTCAGAGAAGTTGAGAGACTTCTCCGCAGAATGCACCTTGCAGCTAACAGAAACCCAGCCAGCCTACCAGTTATACTCAATACAGTGTTCCTATACCTTTATTACATCACCAGTAGGAGAATGGTTCTGTCCCCTAGCCTGGACCTTGTGTCAGATAACTTTTTCAACTAGGTATAAAATGGATATGTGGGTGCATTTCAGTCATGGGTTTTTTCCTTATTGGATAAGCAATTACAGTTTCTGTGCCTTGCGACTCACAAAATACCATTTTCTAGATAATTTTTTCTTCTATTCTGCCCATTCAGAGATGAATTACAGCAGGTTTCTTGGATAATGCTCCTAATCATGATTTGCAAAGTCTAATGACTCATAGTTTAGTCTGCATGGCAGCAGGAAATCCTAAGGGTTGATTCACACAATAGATAGAGGAATTTGTGATTGCAGTGGACAGATTTTTTAAAACTTTAATGCAGAGGCAAATTGTTTTCTGGACAAGGAGTCAGGGCAGTAAGTTGGGGTAGTTAAGACACATTCTGAGTCAAATGTCAGACTCATCCAAGCTAGACAGTCCTGGTACACACATAACTTAAGTGATAGCTTATGCTTTGTCCCAGATGGGATATCTATATAAGGAGCAAACCCTTACACAGAAAAAAGACAGAATTTGCTGTTGTGCAGCAGAAAGTCTCAGCCTTTATTTGTTACTAACTGTGTGGTGACCAGCTGAGGGGAAACTACCACCTTCCCCATGGAAACTAGACACACATAGCTGTGTGACCTGTGAGACACTCAGACAGAGCTTGCTCCTAAACTCATGGCTCCCCATACCTGTGAGGAGAAAGAAGTCTTTCCTGTTTTCTGATGGTCTCATATCCAAGTATTTTTCAAGTTCTGTTGAAGTATATGAAAGTGTTCTTCTAGAGCTGCTTTCTCTAATTTTTTTCTTCCCTTGATCCCCTTGGAATTTTATGATGTGTTTAGTCAGAATATGAGACTGTGATAATAACTTGGCAAGATTATGTGCTAGTGATGATAATATGCCTTTTGGAAAATACTGCATTAAATTCTAATTGCATTTGGGTGTATTTTAATTCTGGGATCGGATACTTATATAATGAAGAAATACAGTGCTTTAATTTGTCTTTATTGCATTAATATGATTACATTTACTTGCATACAAATAAATTAATTATTCCATAAATACATTATGTTTAAAACATCACAAAATTATTGTGTGTAATTAAAAACTTCAAGTATGATTAACAGTGTTTCAAAGTATTCTAAATTAGCTGTTTATTTCCTGAGAAAAACTGAACACCACTGTGGTATAAGAAGTGATGATAAAGCTTC
Source organism: Zonotrichia albicollis (assembly GCF_047830755.1). Taxonomy (NCBI): domain Eukaryota; kingdom Metazoa; phylum Chordata; class Aves; order Passeriformes; family Passerellidae; genus Zonotrichia; species Zonotrichia albicollis. Next base: position 77,384,850 of record NC_133820.1, read on the forward strand.
AGCTAAATCTGTATATTGATAGATTAGCTTTTGTGTGATGATGAAGGTCTTGGCTGTAACAAACAGAATTAAGTCCTGGAGGTTTGGTGGGTTTACTGTGATTGGACGCCAGGTATCCATCAAATCTGCTCTATTACTCCTCTCCACTGAAGGACAGGGGAGAGGAAATATAAAAAAAAGTTTCATGGGTTGAGATAGGGACAGGGAGAAATGACTCACTGATTACTGTCACAGGAAAAACAGACTCAACTTGAGAATAGTAAATTAATTTATTACTGATCATATTCAGAGAAGGATGATGAGAAGTAAAACAAATCTTAAAAACACCTTTCCTCCTTCATGGGCTGTACCTCCTCCCTGACAGAAGTGCAGGGACATGGGGAGTGGGGGTTATAGTCAATTTATCACGGGTTTCCTGTCACTGCTCTGTCACTGCAGTCCTTCCCCGGCTCCAGCATAGCATTCCTGCCAAAGGAGACAATTCTCAATTAACTTCTCCAGAGGCAGTCTTTCCCACAGGCTACAGTTCTTCATTAACTGTTCCACTGTGGGTCCCTTTCCTGTAACATCCAGTCCTTCAGGATCAGCCTACTCAACATTGGGGTCCTAATAGTGTCACAAGTCCTGCCAGAAAATCTGTTTCAGCATGGTTTCCTCCCTTCATGAGTGCACAGGACCCTGCCAGAAAGCTGCTCCAGCATGGGTTTCCCAAAGGTTCACAGCCCTTTTTCAGGTATACATCAGCTCTGGCTTGGGTCTCCACCATCGACCTCCACAGGCTTCATGGGGGCAGCTTTACTCACCACAATCTTCACAACAGGCTTCACGGGAATCTCAGCTCCAGCACCTGGACACATCATCTGCCTCCTTTTCACTGACCTTGCTGTTTCCAGAGTTGCTTCTCTCACATATTCTCACTTCTGTCTTCTCTCAGCATGCTTAAATCTGCACAATTACTTCCTCTTCCTTCTTAAATATCTTATCACAGAGTTGTTACTACCATATCTGTCTCAGCCTTGACTGCTTGCAGATCTGTCTTGTAACTGATTGACATTGGCTCTGTTGGACATGGGGGAAGCTTCTGGCAACTTTTTAGAGAAGCCAGTCTGCACCCCAATCCCTCTACCAAAACCTGGCCACGCAAACCCAATACAAGGAAAGCCCCCAATCCCAAAACCCAGTTACCAGCAGTGTGCATCAGGCATTAATACTGAGGCCCATGCTGCTTAACACCCTCATTAATGACCCAGAGAATAGGATGGCATGCACCCTCAGCAAGTTTGCAGATGACTTAAAACCAGGAGGAGTGACTGATATTCCCAATGGTTGTGCTGCCATTCAGATGAATGGACTGGAGCCTTGGACAGATAGGAACCTAATGAAGTTCAGCAAAATCAAACACATATTTCCCCAGGGAAATTCCTGTGGAGGAATAAGCTCATGTACCAGTAAACGCTTCCTGCTGACCATCTGGAAAGCAGCTTTGTAAAAAAAAAAACTGACCTGAGGCATTGGCAGACACTGAGTTGAAAAGGAGATGTCAGTGTGACCTTGCAGTACAGAAAGTTAATGGTATCCTGGGCTGCATTAGGAAAAGTGTTGACAGCAGGGAGGTGATCCTCCCCCTCACTTTGGATGAGGCCACAATTAAATAGTGCATCCAGCTCTGGGCACCTCAGTACAAGAGAGATATAACTTTATCAGAGAGAGTCAAGCAAAGGGCTACTGTCTCTCGGTTTAAGTCATTGAGTAGAGGCTGGCAGACGTGGAACTGTTCAGTTTGGAGAAGAGAAGATTCAGGGGAATCTTATGGATATGTATAGATAACTGATTTGAGCAGGGGAGGAGAGCAGTAAAGAATTTGGAGCAAGACTCTTGTCTGTGTTATCTAGTAAAAAAAACCAGAGGTAATGGACAGAAATTATGATATAAGAAATCCAGGGACATTTTTTATATTATTAAAATCTCCCCACTTTTTATTGTAAGAGTTATCAGCTTTTGGAATATGATGTCCAGTGAGATTGCAAAGCTTCCAGTTTTAGAGATATTAAAAAATTTAATATATTGGACTTTTGCTTGGGCAACCTCTTGTTCTTTGAGCAGGGGGCTGGACAGCACAATTTGCAGTGGCCCTTTCCAACCTCAACCATTCTGGGATTCTTTGGCTTACCATTCCAGCCATCGAGACCACTGATGTTTGCTAAGCATCTTCTAGTCTAACCCGAAGGTTTCTTTCCTGCCATAAGGTTTCTTTAAATTTTCAATAAGAAGACAAGCAGAAGAAACTCAGAAACAAGCATTACACAGAAGTACAGACAAGGTATTTAAAGAATGATGCTATTAGCATCAGCATCATGATCCAGTTCAGATCAAGGTTAGAAAAAAAAACATTTTGTGATAATCTTTTCCACTGGGTGTTTAACAGCTATCTAATTGAATGGGATTTGAATTGCAACTTTTACAGCCACAAAAAAAAAAAAAAAGGTAAAAGGAGAGAAATGCTACTAGAAGTCTTTAAATGCAATTATAATATGCAAGGTGTTCAGTTTTAAGATCTTTTGAAAATATAAGCCCTTTAACTTGATCTTTTTCTATATTATTGTTTTAAACTTTATCCCTTTTCCTTCTATCCCTCTTATCATTTTTCTACCATGTTTAAAAATATGACACAAGGGATAACTAATATAAATTGAATCTGCCTTATAATAGATGCTTTCAAGAATTGTGAAATTCCCATATCTATTGGTAAACAATATTTTTTACATGTTTCCATAGCCACAAAGAGAAAGATGAGTTAAAGGGAAAGTAGTTGCATGAAAATAGCATTGCAATTTCCCTTATCAGGGTGGTAAATTCAATGTCCTGCTCAGTTTCTTTCCCAGCCATCTCTGTACGATTTTAATGTGCATGTAGTTGACTCATGAACTTTTGGAGCTACCTGCACAGACACTTTTAACATACAGGAGGGGATAATTTTTGGTAACACATTGCCTGACTGTGCTGGTTTTGTCTGGGGTAATTTCCTTCACAATGTCTGGTATGGGGCTGTGTTTTGTGTTTGTGCCAAACACAGAGTTGATAATACAGAGATGTTTCTGCTATCACTGATCAGAGCTTACACAGAGCCAAGGCCTTTGCTGCTCTTCCTGCTGCCACGCTGGCAAGGATTGTAGGGGTGCATGGGAGGTTGGGAGGAGACAGAGCTGGAACAGGTGGCCCAAACTAGTCAAAGGGATATTCCAAACCATATGGCATCATGCTCTGTATTTAAAGCAGGGGAAAGAAAAAGGGAAGTATGGGAGGATGTTCAAAGTGATGATGTTTGTCTTCCCAAGTCACTGTTACATGTGATGGGGCCCTGCTGTCCTGGAGATGGCTGAACTCCTGACTGCCCATGGCAAGCAATGAATTAATTCCTTGTTTTGTTTTTCTTGCATGTGTGGCTTTTGCTTTCCCTTTTAAACTGTCTTTATTTCTACCCACGAGTTTTCTAGCTTTTACCCTTCTGATTGTCTTCCCTATCCCACTGGTGGGGGAGTGAGGAAGCAATTATGTGAGGTTTGGTTGCTGGCTGGGTTAAACCACAGCGCTCATGGACATATGGAGAGACCTGCACAGAAACTTTTAATATGCAGGAGGGACATTCTTTTGGTCGGGTGAGCTACATAAAAGATGATACTAGCTGCAGAGACTGCAGGCACATAAAACCAAGATAAATATGCTGTGAGTATAAGACACAAAAGAAATAATATCAAATGCTAACATTGGAGGGAAATGTGCAATAATCTTATTTATGATCATTCAAAAAAATATGTTTGTATTTTGAATTCATTTTCCAATGAAATATATCCTTAGAGAGTGCTTCCAGATGATGGACAATTCTGTAGTGCCAAAACCCTCAGATTTGACGGCTGTGTGGTGACCAAAATTATTATATTATAATGGGAGGAAAAACAGTACAAATTTCAAATATCAGCAAAGTCTTACACATTCTGAAGCAGTCTTAGGTTCTCAAAAATTATCTCACTATCCAGAACCCTTTGAGACATAAAAGGAAAGTTAGAGGGCTTTAAGGTCCCAGGAAGGGGTAGCGCCACTAGCAGAATCACAGCAAAGACACAGAGAGATGAATGCACATCCCTGCAGCTTTACTGAAGAAGAAAACATGCCAAGGAAGATGAAAGTGCAGTGCTGTAGAGGACTTGTAAGTGTTTTGCAAGGAGTTTACAGGAAAAGTAGATCATTAAACTATGTAGGGAGGAAATCTTCTGAAGGGCATTACCTAAAAGCTGTATCTCTGCGCATTAGTGAGTTTCAGTCTCAAGCTACTCAGCATCATACACTACGCTCTCAGTTCCAAAAACAGAACAAATGAAATCCTCAGCTTGGTACCCACCATGAATGACCTTAGCTCTGTCAAGTGTTTGCCATGCAGTAGTGAATCTAATAAAAGTCAGAATCTTCCAAATGCGAAAAATAATTGCTAGAAGAGTCTGAAATGTATTATCAGCTGGTAAGCAGGAACAATTTCTTCTGGATAAAAATTGTATGCCTTTCTTTGCACGGTAGAAGAGATCCTCTGTTCTTGTCAGATGTTAGGGAAACTTGAAGTTACCACAGCAGAAATGTGTTCGGCTCTACATTTAGCTCCTACAAAGGAGTCTTTTAAGAAAGTTTGTGCCAGCTTAAGGCAAAGCAATGAAAAAATAGTTTTCTGTTAATTGTGCGGAAAAAATATTTCTACCCTTTGAAAATACTACATTTTCAGTTGCCCCAGGAGATTTTTTAAACTAAGTAGATATCTCATTCAAACATCCTCATGGCATCAACTTGGAACATTAAATATAATATAATATAAAATATAAAATCAACAGGGGCCCCAGAAGGCAGAACTATCTATTAGAATAAGGGTTTGAGGCTTATTAAAAGGATCAAAATATTGAAAGTCAATAAAATGAAGACAATTGATGTATAAATTCAATATAAAATCTCTTTGTACTAGGGAATACACATATCTTGGTTGGCAGAGATGCAAAGCTTCAAAAATTCTCTGAGCGAGATGCATAGTTTTCAGTTTCTTGCCTACAGTTAGAGACATTGGATATGCTTCAGCTCAGTGTACCCAGGAGTTAGTAGACATACTAACTTTTTAAAGGCATAACTTAGGATGAATTTTAGGAAAATGTTAAATGGATGGGTATAGCTTCCACTGAAGTTCCACTTGCTGGTTATTTTACCTGAAGCATAATATTAACAACACCTCTGGGTGAGGAAAGCTTTTTAGAAACAAGCCAAATAAAACCAAAACTAGGCAATAAAATAAAGTAAAATAAAATAAAATAAAATAAAATTTTAAAATAGGGTTCGTTTCATACAGTTCATATGGCTTGAAAATTAAAAACCATGGGAAAAAAGGAGGTGCTTTAGTCTAAGGCTACCTACAGTTGAAAAGTTTTTCTTAGATCTCCTGTGGAAGAGCAGAGAATTTAATAGCTACAGTTTTCTTGCACAATAAGAGTTAGATTGATGAGAAAGTTATCTAGCAGTCTCAGGACATCCAGTGTCTACATTTACAATAAAATGTTTCAGGATGGCCCACTTCCCTGGGAAGCCTTTCCCCATGCCCAATCATCCTTTCAGTGAAGAAAAAATTTCCTTAACATCCAATCTAAATATTCCCTCGTTCAGCTGTTTTGCGGAGAAAAGAAGAAACCTCACAACTTGTAAAAGTTGTAAAGCCCGGTATGCTTTTATTACGACGCGCGCCGGACGCAAGACTCCCCAAAAGGGCATGCGTGCCCCTGGAGACTCCGAGTCCCCTTTTTATCCCCCCTTCCAAATGCATATGCATACAGTTTCAAATTAAGTTCATACATATTCATTCCACATGACATTTAGCACTAATTCTTCTTTATCGAAGGAATTCCTAAGTCGGGGGCAGATTGACCTCGTGGTTTTTCTGTTTTTCTTTCTCTGTCTCCTTGCTGTCTCTGGAACGCGGCCTCTCCTTCAGCTTTAGCTCCACAGACCCTTCACCTCTCCTAGACACTTTACCTAGTTCAGGATGGATATTCTGTCTCATTCCCCCCTTTCCTAGGAAATAAGTAAATTCTTTTACTTAAGGAAAATTTCCACGACAATAAGTGTCTTTTAGCGCTTTACCATGTACATTCGGCAAAGAGGTTAGTACAGCTATTCGTTGTAGCATTCTCCAGTTCCAAATTAACAATGTAATAGATAATCCTAAGCTTATCCCAACTAATATTAGTAAAACTAGAATAGGGTGGCACAACTTATCAAAGATTCCATTTGCAGTTGGTGATCACCCAAAGATCACATCTCACCAGTGATTATCCGTATTTTATTCTTTGCAGAACTCTGGTTATTTCTTTTGTACCATGTTGGACAGTAATTAAGGTTTTCTTTCCACTTTCTCGGATTTCTTTCAAGACTTCTAACAGGTCTTGGTGCTTAATTAATTGTTTTACCAATGTAAGGTTCACCCCGATAGGGGTAGGTGGTAGTCTGTGATACATTGTGTAATTGGCTGTAATCAGCTGGTGGGATGTTACTGGTACCAAATATGAAAAATTACACCCAATAATCTTAACAAAATTACAAATACAAATACAGAGATTAGAATGGTTTCTACTAGACAGAATAACATCATTGCTATTAATTTGTACAGCAGCACAAGCAGTTCTCAAACATACACCCTTTTCCAGTATATACGAGCACAGTTTTCTGGTCAGTGACTGGATGAATTTCAAAGTGACAAATACTCTGTTCAGTGTCCAAACACATCCTGGGCATTAGCAGTATTGCTTTCACAAATGAATCCCATTTGTTCTCTAGTAATGCAGGATTCTAAGTTTACTACTTGCCACTTTTCATTCATCTTTTTGTGCCCACACTCTATGTTCTGAAGGATAGAGTGTTGTTTCTTCATGGTTTAATCTTAGGGCAATGATGGGATGGATAACATAAACAGTGGCATTACATATGGTAAGCACAAAGGCAGTGGCCACATTAGAAATAGGATCATAGGTGAAATTCACCATAATCCACCAGGATTAAAACTTCCTTTCAAAATCAATTGCATTATCTCATTCAATTTTCTGAATTTCAGCCCCTTTCTTATATGATCAAAGCTGCTGTTGCTTGTATCTATAACTGTGCTTGTATACAACTGAAAGCTAAAGACACATTATCTTGAACTATACTAAGTGCTTCTACTATCAATTTGTGGTCTTGGTCCCCGGCCTGTTCATTCTTCTTTACTTTGGCAGTACTTTTGAAATCTGTCACTGGCTAGTTCCTAATGCCAGTAGAGATTACTATAAAGGCTGCTTCAATTTTGTTAGGCTACCTGCTGCAGCAGCCAGTTTATTCATCAGTATTTCTGAATCAATTCTATTTAAAACTCCTAATCTTGTCCCTAATATGCCAGTTAGATGTTTGTTATGGGGAACAGGAACTGCTTTCTGTCCATGATCATCCCTCCCTGCCAGAGGGATGTGCTGGGCTCCTACTACAAATTCAGACATACTTCACAAGTGTATCTGACAGAGGTTTAGGTCATACTTGAGACAGATGTTTGTTCTGAAATGTAGAGACTTCAGGGAATCTAACTTCTCTCTCTCTCCCTCCAAAGCACCTGATTTCCCAGATGTGTGGCAAGCAGGAATGTCTCTCCTGGTCACCCACCTTGCCCTTAGCAAAGATTAAGCTGTGACTGTGTTCAGGGCAGAAGATAATGGAGGGGAAATCTTGAGAGAAGAGCCTAAATTCATTGCCTACAGGCTGTATCAGGGTGAAATTACACCAACTGTCTGATTCACTTAGGTTATCACAGACTTCCTGGTGTTCATATACACCAGGGGAGGTTCAGACACTAATTACATCTGGTCTCTCATAAGCCATCCTTTTGATGACTAAGCACTTTACTTTGATTTCTTCTCTTCAGATTCCTTGAAGTGTTCACAGCTCCTGTTCTTGCTATTCTTACTCCTCACATACTTGATTCTCGTGGATTACTACAGTAGATATGTTTAATATAAACCTTCTTTATCTCAGAAGGTTTTCCTATGGATCCAGTATACTGATTAAATGCCAGGGACCAAGGCCATTCAGTATTGCTTTGGGTGGAGGTACTCTCTAGTTCTAAAACTTCAGTTATAATTCCATACAAAACAATTCTGTACACTAAAGTATGAGCTACTCCCGACCGCAATATACTCATTTTGCCCGAATAAGTTTTAGTCTCAGTTCACTGTCTCCTGGTGTCACTCCTGAAGGGGCTTCTGGGCCTTCTTCACCCGAGAGTGATGGATCCAGCATTCTGCTCCTTGATTTTGATTGCAATGAAGGTGGTGAGAGGTACTTGCAGTGGTCTAGTGGTCTCTCCCACTGTGGTTCCGAAGTCTTCTCTGTAAGAGACTTAACATATACATCAACCCCAGGCTATCCAACTCCCTGCTCCGAGTTCCAGCCACAAGTTTCTCAATTACTCTGAGCTGTTTGCTTAATGCCACCATGTAAGTGGACATTCTGGACATTCCCCTTGTATTCTATTGTCTTCTATAAGGCATTCCAAAAGGATTCAGCATTCCTTTAGCTCAAAAGGTTTAGTTTGAATTTGCAATAGTGCTAGTGGAAGAGCTTCTTGCCCCAGTCTTATGATTTGCTGCTTAATCAAATGATTCATTCTCTCCCCCTGGCCGCTTGATTGGGGGCGGTATGGGGTGTGAAGTTCTTAATCTATGCCCAGATGGCTACTAATCTGTTGCACTATTTTGGAAATGAAAGGTGATTCTTTATCTGAGGATATTGTGGCTGGAACTCTGAAGCGTGGTATTATCTCTTGTAAAAATGATCTGGTCACCTCTTGAGCTTTGACAGTTCTGTGGGGAATGTTTCTGGCCACCCTGAAAATGTATCTATTAATACCAGTAAATACTGATACCCCCCTTTCCTTGGGAGTTCTGAAAAGTTGATTTGCCACTGCTATACACGCCCATGGCCTCTCCCAGTCTGACCAAGTTTTGGCCCGGGGGTATTTTGAGGTTAGTCTGGAGGCAAGGATCATATTATAAGCTCACCTGAGTGATAGTGGCATATAGATTCCTGACAATGATACAACAGTCCTTTCAATCAGATGTGTGTGTTCTAGAAAGCCTGTGGGAATTACTACTCCAAAGTCAACACTTCATTCCAGTGCACTCTGTATCACTCGCAGCCTCGGTCATTTTGAGAAAGGAGCCACACTCTATAAAAGGCTTAAAGTAATTAGGCCCTAGTGTGTTTTCTAGTGCCCTTCCTTCACTAGTAACCACGAAAATGGGAGGGGATTACTAGCTCTCTTTCAATGGTAGCCCACCCCTTGCAGTTGTACGTCTCTTTTGATTAGTATTATTGTATTATGGCTTACCTTCGAGGAAAATCTGTACCTCACCCTTTGCTGCTTTCTTTGCCTCTCCATCCGCCAGCTCATTTCTTTCCTCCAATTTTAAGCTCACTCTCTGGTGTGCCTTAATATGCCTTTTCAGGTAACTGAACTGCTTCCAGCAGCTGGATTGTCTCTTCTTTCCCTGTGAGGTCAGCAGTCCCCTCTCCTTCCAGATGGCTCCATGTGCATGCACAACTCTGAATGCCTTTTGCTGTTTCTAAGGCATGGGTCCATGCATTTATCTCAGCATTCTGTGCAGAGGTACCTGTTGGTAAGTGTCCAGACTCTATTACCTCTCTGCAGGTAATCACTGTGAACTTTGCAATGTCGCTTTCTTGTCAGTGAACCAGGTCTCTGCATCGTCCGGAGGAGTGTCCTTTAAGTCTGGGCGGCTGGAGTAGGTAGCTTCAGTGGTCTCTGGGCAATCATGGTGTACTGCTTCTCCTTGATTCCACTGAGAAAAGAAGCTGGGTTGACAATATTAGTCACCACTATCTCTCCATCATCTTGCTCTACCATGATGGCCTGGTATTTCAGAAACCTCTCTGGTGAAAAGCCAGTGGCCACCCTTTACTTCCAGTACTACAGACACTGTGTGGGACACTAGCACAGTCATTTTTGTCCCAGGATAAACTTGTGTGCCTCTTGAATGTTCAGCACAACTGCTGCTACAGCTCTGAGGCAACCTGGCCATCCTTTGGCTGTTGCATCTAGTTGCTTAGAGAGTAAGCAACTGCCCTCTGGTATGGACTCAAGTCTTGAGCCAATATTCTCAGAGCAATTCCTTGCATGGAAAAATAGAAAGAATGCTTTACTTACATCTGGAAGTTTCAAAGCTGGAGCTGACATGAGGGGACTCTCTAGCTGGCGAAAGGCCCGTGTGGTGTCTCTTGTCCACTGGAGATCTCAGTTCCCATTGGCAATAAGAGCATAGAGGGGTCTGGAGATTACCTTCTGTTTCACTACCTTCTTTGAGACTCTGCATCCTTGGAGTCCTAGGAAATTCAAAAGGCTTACCGTCCAGGCTTCTCTCGCTTCCCTCGTCTGAGTGGCTACTAGAAGATCGTCCATGTACTGCAACAGCCTCCTTTCCTCTTGTGGAGCTTCCTGGGACTCTGGGTCTTTGCAAGCTGTTCTCCACTCGGAGTGGAGAATTTTGAAGCCTCCAGGCACATGGACTATGTGAGCTTGTGTTTGAATGCAAAAATGTTCTGGCTGGCTTCGTGGATAGGGAGGCAAAAGAAGGCATCTCTTAGGCCTAAAACAGTGAACCAGGTTAGCTCAGGTGTTAAACAAGGTTAGTAAGGTCTATGGATTTGCTACCACAGGGTACAAATTCTGTGTTATCTTATTGACAGCCCTTAATCCAGTACTACCAGTTATTGGACTGATTCCTTCCTTACCTTCCTTTTGAGGGTACTACTCAGTTCTCACTGGTTGTGTTCTTTCATTAAACTTGATGGGGGAGCATCCCATGGGGGAGCATCTTTCACTCTCCCTGGTGCAGCAGAGGCCCATACCCTTGAAAACACTTATTTACTTATTCTAATATCTCCTTACTAATGTCTTTCTTAATTTCAGTGTCTGTTAATATTAAGCCTAACATCTTTATATTATTTGCCTCCAGAGCAACCCTTCTCATTTGAGAATGTTTAGCAAATTGAGCGAATTGTACAAAATCTTTTAGGTACACCTAGTACACATGTTACTTGAAAGGTTTGCAAAACTATGCCTTTTCAGACTGGCCAGTTGTTCATTCCCCACACTACAACATAAACATTCTCCACAGGTACTAAAGCTTTATTTAAAACTGAACACATAACCCTTGTGCTGACAAAAATTCTTCCCTTTTGGGAAGGTTACCTTTACCCCTCCTCCCTTACCTTGGGAGGAAGCCTTTACAAATAATATGTACTCATTTTGCGAACTGTGATTGCTTCGCATTTCAGCGTGATAATCCTTGCCTGATTTCATACGTTGCTATCTTATGCTGCATGCTGAACAACATGTTTGATTTGCTTGCTTTCTCTTTGCCTTGTTTTCCTTTTCAAGGGCCAAGACCAGAGAGCGGTCTGATCTCACAGTCTCTTTTTCATTCTGGGTGATTTCTTAAAACAAAAGACATTTCAGCATACAAAAACTATCCCATTTATCTTCCTATTATAAAACAGTACTAACAGCAATGAAGCACTATAAATCTTTTTATTTTCTGAGCTGCTCTTACTGGCAACCTCCTCCCAATGAGCCCCTCCCAAAAGGGGCTAATTTAGGAACCTGTTTGCTCTGGTCAGTTCTTATTATTTATTTCTCCTTGCCCTATCTCGCTTCCATTTGGACCTTTTTACAGACCTTCACAGTAGTTTCTCAGTTTTCCTCCTATACACATAGCTCCAGGTGGCAGGTATCAGATGTGATTCCCACACACAAGCTCTAAGACCTTAGGTTCTGAATCCGCTTGACCAGAAACCTTTAATTTACACTCGGGGCGTGTACCCTGACACTTATTGGAACAGCAAAACAGCAATACCAGTGTTTCTCATAAACACCGCACTGCAATAATACCTGCACATCCAGCTTTTGCCCACAGGCCATTCCCGTGTTCCCTGGGGAGACAGGGCAGCCAGAGCTGTCCCTGTGCCCAGGGCGCAGCCACTGTCACCTCACACAGCCTGCTAGCCTCTTGATGTACCAAAGGCTCCCGGAAATTGCTCACAAAGGCAGGCTATTCGGTTTGTTACAGAGAACCTTAAATCCCTACAGCAGATTGTTTCCAGTAAAGACTTACTGCAGTACCAACTGAAGTCTCATAAATCTCATAAGTCTCATTAACTAATTCATCTCATTCACCTCTTCTATATAAACTCTGTTTTACAAAATATCAGTCTTTTCTAGTTCTCTTCTTGCACAATCTAATTAAGCACTGTGTCTACTTACACACGCACTCACTCCCCCCCCCCCTTATCTCAAATTCACTAGAGCCATGGCTTGAATTACCATGAGGGGGAGAATTCTTGGAATTCCTTTAACTCACTTTATCGAAGTTAAACATAAATCACCGTACTATAGTTCTCCTATGTAAAATGCTACTCTTGTTGCAACAAAATCTTAAAATCTCCACAAACACCACTATACAATCTGAGAATCAAATTACCACAATGCAGCGGAAAAAAAATCACCACACAAAATCACTGGGAAAGGGCTTATTTCGCAAAGTGCTCACTTTTCTCAACACAACACAGCACACCATAATTCGGCATTTACTCAAATCAATTTTCCTGGACACAATCAAAATAACAGCGCACAGTCTAGAGATCAAGTCCAAACATCCAAGGCAAAGGAACTCTCTGAGCTCATACTCACGGTTAAAATGTACCAAATCTACACAAATCACTACATTCAAACACGATAAATACCATCACTGACATTCCTCCACTCGCTTCTCCGCGGGCACTTCTCTCCTTGCCCCCGCAGCCTGCTGCAGCCGGCGCCTCTGGCCTCACTCGGCTGCTTCAAACACGGGGAGTACTGACCCATCCCCGCACTGTAGGGCACTGTAGATTTACTCTCTTTTATACACCATACACATATCACCTGCACGATCACAAACACAGTGCACTGGCCACACACATTAACCATACAGCAACACAGTGTCCGGACATCACACACACACAAACAAAACACACGGGCTCACCCGTTCTGCTCCATCAGAACTATGAATCCTCAATACACACATACACGGGTTCACCCGGCTTACCCCCAAAGCCGCTAGCGGTCTGCTCCATCAGAACGACGAACCCGGCCTCTAATACAGCTGCTCTATCAGCTGAACCCCGTCTCTAATACAGCTGCTCTATCAGCTGAACCCCGTTTCTAATACAGCTGCTCTATCAGCTGAACCCCATCTCTAATACAGCTGCTCTATCAGCTGAACCCATGAACCCAGACGTCTCTGGGTGGTTTACTCCCTTTCTCTCCTTCCTCCCCCCCCCCTGGGGCCCCATACATACCGTATTCTCCTCCGCAGGCCAGCGGGTCGTTGTCTGTCCTCGCAGGTGGCAAGTTGAGACAAGCGGAGCCCCACCAGGAAAAAATCCTGGGGCGCGCCTTGGAGGTCCGTCTATCCCCCCTGCCCCCGCGGGGACAGAGAACTCCTGCCTGGCTCGCCAAAATGTTTTGCGGAGAAAAGAAGAAACCTCACAACTTGTAAAAGTTGTAAAGCCCGGTATGCTTTTATTACGACGCGCGCCGGACGCAAGACTCCCCAAAAGGGCATGCGTGCCCCTGGAGACTCCGAGTCCCCTTTTTATCCCCCCTTCCAAATGCATATGCATACAGTTTCAAATTAAGTTCATACATATTCATTCCACATGACATTTAGCACTAATTCTTCTTTATCGAAGGAATTCCTAAGTCGGGGGCAGATTGACCTCGTGGTTTTTCTGTTTTTCTTTCTCTGTCTCCTTGCTGTCTCTGGAACGCGGCCTCTCCTTCAGCTTTAGCTCCACAGACCCTTCACCTCTCCTAGACACTTTACCTAGTTCAGGATGGATATTCTGTCTCACAGCTTGGGGCCATTTTCTCTGTTCCTGAGAGGTCCACCTTAGGAGGATTTTTCAATGTATATCAATATTTGAAGGGAGGGTGTAAAGAAGACATGGTCAGGCTCTTTAAGGTGGTCTCCACTGTCAGGACTTCTGAACATGAGGAAAACCTCTTTTACTGTCAGGGTAACTGAACACTGCTACAATTTGCCCAGAAAGGCTGTGAAGGCTCATCTGTGGAGATTCTCAAAAGCCACCTGCACACTGTCCTCAGCAAGTGTCCCAAGGTGTCCTTGAGCAGGGTGGTTACACCAGGTGACCTCCTAAGGTCAACTCACACATTCTGTGATTCTGTGAGTGTACGATGAGCACTGTTGTGTCTCAGAAGTTCAAAAAGTAGTAAGAAAATAAAATGAAGGGTGAAAAAGTTCTCCCCAGATCTATATGGAAAGAGGACAAAAACATAAGTTGGACCAGAGTCTGCGGAGGGAAAGATAAAGATCAAGAATGATGTAAGTATTGCTAACCTACTAAATACATGTTCTTTTCTTGTTTCAATAAAGATGATGATGCATGTAATACCATTGAAAATGTAATCGAAAGACAATAAGAAAGAGGAATTAGAAAATCATATGTGAGATGTAAATTTTTGTCTATTTGTAATGATTTTATTGAATATCTGAAAAATCTATGCCCCAACTACTTAAAGAACTAACATATTAAATAAGATATTAACAGATCCGGGCAATATAGTAGGAGAAAAAGATGTTATTCATATTAAAAAAAAAAAAAAAAGAAGAAAGCAGAATGAGACAATATAGCCAGTTACTTTATTCTAAGGATCATGTTTTGGGTTCTTTTAATAGATTTTTTATTAAGGACATCAGTATTATCAGAGACAGAAGGAAATGAACAATGATATAAAACATAAATGGCCTCACTGAAGACATATCACATTAGAATTATTAAACATCTCCCCTAATAGAATAATTTCCAAGATAAGGTTAATTGAAAAGACTTGATATCTAAACAGCATGATACTATCATAAAGTTCAAGTTGGAAATCTTTCATCGTTTAATAAAAAATTTATTAAACGGATAAAGAGAAAATTTTGGCCATTATTAAATGCACGCTACTGAAATGAAGGGAAGATTGCAGAGTTTCTAGGGTTCAGTCTTTTAATAAATATTTATAATTCTCCTAATTGGCTGTGTTTTCAAGTATAGATCCTGAAGTCCATGCAAAACACAAAGTCCAAAATTTTGACCAGCCCTCTGAAAGGAAAAAATTGCATTGAATATTGATATCACAGAAATTTTGTTGTATTTGAAGTACATAATATATCCCTAAATCAGGGGTTGATTTTTTTAGGGACCATGACAGATGGAGAGAAACTGTGATGACAATAATCTGCTCATTTCTCAATGAAGTCTTAGAACTTATAAATAAATAAATAAATAAATAAATAAATAAATGTCTGGAAATCTTGGTAATATTTTTACAGAAGGTAATGTTAGTCTACCTGTAGCTGTATTCATTTCTGGTCACATGTGGTCAGGAAGCACAAATTTGAAATTGAAGAAATGAAGATGAATGGAAAATATATTTTACAATGTGAGAATAAAAACCTATGGCTAGCTTAGCCTAGTAAGAAAAGTATTGAAAAGCATGGTTCATCTGAGTGGGAAACACAATGGGAGGAGATCTATTTAAGTACAGGATCTGTGGACATACACTACTCATAAACAAATTATTAGCAATTATTACAAAAGTACTTCTCACTGTAAAACAACTCCGTGATCTGTCAGCCATCATAGTTGGATGCAAGGAACTCATTGCTTCACATGTCCTTAGATGCACTTCCTGTAAATGGTTTTGTTATTATTACTGCTCTTAATATCCAGTATATAGGTTTATTTCTGGTTGCTGAACAAGATTAAGAGATGCTCTACTTCTTACCTCTCATAGCATAACTTTTCTTCTCTCTCATTGCACTTGCATCTCCAGCTTCTACATTAACAAGAGGGAATGACCAATACTTGGTTTCACATCACAGGGTTTTGCCCTTGGACCATATATTCATGTGATAGTTTACAAGTAGTCTGTGTCAGTTGTATCATTCCCAGGAAAGGCAGATACTTTCTAAAGAGCCAGTCCCTGAGGACCCTTCATCTGCAGCGCTGATGGTGTGCTGTAGATGTGTCCCAGAAATGACTTTGTTTATGATTCCACCAGGAAGGAAATCACTTGGGCGCGCCACTGCTGTGCCCAAACACCGACTGGAAGACTACAGATAACAGGTGCAAGGCAGATTCACACCTGAAAACAACCTGACACAGATGCAGATATTGGGGATATGTTTGCACACATTTTGTAGGTAGGCAGGAGTTTGCTTTACTGGCACTCAGTGCTCTGTAAACAGCTTCTGCTGTAGCTGAAAAAGTACCTTGAAAGCAGGCACAAGAGAAGTGACAGGAAAAATAAACCAGGCCTTCTGTAACTGAACATCTTCATCATCATAAATTTTAGTAGTTACCATGGTTTAGCCTGACTAGCTTGAAAGAATTTTAAGGCTCAGTATTGGACCTATAAAAGGTTTAGGCTCATGTCAAGAGACTTTAAGTAGATGCGCATTGCATTTTTGAAAAAGAAAGGTTGTTTCCTTAATTGAAACCCAAATGAACTTTTTCTTTTATATTGAGTATAAGGAAATATTAAAGTATTATAAAGTTTTCTGGGAGGAGAAAGGAAACGTGTAATATATGTTGTATGTAATGTATGTATGTAATATATTATGTACGTTCTATAAACTTATGGAACATAGATGACATATATAACAAGGTATTTTCTATAAATACTTCTGATTAAATGTGTACTTTATTCATATCTGTAGTTACTGAGTATCATAAGACATGCAGTCTTGTCTGATGATTCCATCTGCTACTCAGTATTAGTTATGGATTGAAGGGTTTTATTTCCAGGCTTAGAATTTAGTGATCTATACTTAGTGTGAAGTCTCTATTAGAGAAAATGAAGCCTGCTGATGTTTTATTTAAAAGAAAGAAAAATAATCTATTTTCTTTCCATTCAAATAATAAAGCCCAAAAAGCCAACGTATTGAACACAAGTGTAACTTTAAATACAATCACGATTACTGTGAAATTACATCATTAAGGAAAAACATCTGTTTAAGTACTTGGATGAATTGTGGCCACCTTGGTCCTAAAGGGAATGTTGATAATATCTGATCTGCAGATTAAAGGTGCAAAAGTCTTTTCTGTATTGCATCAAATGACAACAATTCTCCATCATTTCCATGCAAAAGGGCAAAATTACAAATTCATTCCTGTCTAGACAGAAGAAATAATGTTTTTTTATCTAAATTGTCTTGGGCCACTGCTAGGACGTTCATGGAAAAGCTCTACTACTAATGAATAAAATACAATTTTTTTACAATTAATGAGTCATAGATATTTTAAGTGCTGCAATTTGAGGACAGAAAGCTATTAGATTTAGAGAAAGAATGGAAGAAAATAATGAGATCAGAGGGGTGAGCTATTTTGGTACATGAGAAAGGTTGTTATTCTAATTCAATATTTATCATGCAGTAACAACTTTTAAATGAAGAATCTAAAGTAAAGATGCTTGAATCTTGGATACCATCTGGAAAGTTCAGCTGAAGAGAATTAGGCATAAGGAAAGTAACAACATTAATATGTGAAAATATGTCTGTAAGACACATTTTTTTAATTCAAAACAGGGGGAAAAAAAGCAGATGGTAGAATTTGGAAGGGAAGATTAGAAATTAACATATTAATGGCCAGATCCTGCAGTGACTGGAATAAACAGAGCTTTCCCATTGATTTTAATGAGAGTAGAATAAAGTATGTCATCAGAAGTGGTGAGAAAAAGTTGTAAACATAAAAGACCACATTCTCCTGTTGAGGCAGTTTTCTGCTTAGAAAACACAAATTGAACTTCAAGGGGCTAAATATAACCACAGGCCAAGCCCTCTAGTCAGGGGAACAGTTCTCTGGAAAACAGTTAACAAAACTACCTTCATTTCTGTGGATTTAAATGATTTTTATGAGGGAAAGTTGTGGCACAAGCAGATACACATTTGTACATAAACCAGGGCAGCCCTATACATAGATCTTCAACAAATCTAGGTATCTCAAATCAAGAAGGAAGAACTAACTCCCCTATAATCGTGTGTTCTCTCTACAAAGTTCAGTTTGAACAAGACAGGAAGATATAATTACTGTTATATTGCAGATCACTGGTTTACGACTATGTGTACCACACTCTACTCTGCATTTACAAAGCAACCTCTTCTAGGTCATGGAGAGATATGACCTCCTAAAGACCCCAAAGGCATAAGCTTGTATTTAAGCACCTAACAAAAGGTGTAATTTAACCCACAAAGGGCATGAGGAAGATTTTCTCAGATATAAACCTTATTCTGTAAAGCAAACACATTACTGAGAGTGGAGCTGCATTTTCATATTGAATTGATCTGTTTTGCCTCTAAGGGTCATTGCACTGTGCAAGCAAAGATCAAGGGATCAAATGTTAAAGAAAATATGATTGCATAACATAGTTTGTTATTTCAAAAAAAATGTAGCTATATACGTTATTTACTAGTCCTTGGCTTTAATTAAAAACAAATAAAAAGGTGAATATAAATGGAATTGGGAATACTGTGCTAATTTACATCATTGTTTAATTTCCTGAAATACAATAATTAAAGTAAACACTAATTACTAAAACTATTTTTCATTTTTAAAGTGCAAAATGTACTTATTTCTCAAGTAGCCTTATGTTTTTACAAGAGCTCTCTCTTGTGGCTATAACTGTTTCTGCATTGTAACAAGTTTGAGTATTTTGAGGAGCACTTTAAAAATATTTTTTTATTGCAATTTGAGGTAGTAGGAAAAACAATATCAGAACTCTGTCTGGCTGAGCAGCAGATAGGGATAATATAACTATGAATCTGGAGAAATAGTTCTTATTCACCAAAACATAGGCTGTTGAAAATTATTTATTCTATTTTATGCTAATAGGAAGGCTTAAAATAATAGCCAGCCTAGACAAGATGGCAAAAATTATTGCTGCAAAGCAAAGATAGAACAATCAAAATAGATGTAACATATGGTCAGGAGTACTGGCTACACAAGACTGAAGATCTCCTTAAAAATAATGAAGAAAAATGACTAAAATGCTATTGCTTCTGCTTCTTTTGTGCAGTGGTTTACCTCTGGTTATCCTCTGCAAAACAAGGATATACTTGTAGCGAGAGGCATTCAGAAAGGGATTTGAGCCAAGTTGTTCTGTGATGTTGTGCTCAGAATTGGTCATCTTATAGCTGGTGCTCGTTTAAATGAACTATGCTGAGCGCCTGCTCCACAGCATCTACTGACTGCATTCATGCCTGACCCCAAAACTTTTACCTGCAACTTCTTCATTCTCATAAAAAGGGACTTCTGGGAATCCCTTAGTGTAGTCCTAGATGAGTGAGCAACCTCCCTTTTCTGCCCAGAATGAAGGGATTTTCAGTAGTACCTCCGCTGATTAGGAGAGAACAGTGCAAAACAGCTTTGGGAATTGGTGTACTGCAGAAAAGGTACTGTGATTGCCATCAAGGATTAGGCACTTCATGTTTAATGCAGAATTTGGACATTTGAATAATGGAGGGTAAATCTCTGTTACAGGGGGAAAATAGATGTCTGGAGTTTAGTACTAATGGGAGTTACACTCACCAATGTTTGGCAAGTAGATTAATTACTCTTTACTAACCTGCTCTCATCAAATGGTGATGAAATGTCTTTAGGCAGGCTATGGGACTTTTGTTTGATACGGCTTTTCTGCTTCTCAGAGGCATGTACTGATATGTAGCTGCAATAATAACAAATGATAAATCCAGCTTTCAATTTTCCCCAGCTCACTGCTATGCTACAAGGTTTTACTGACTCACTTATCAATGTTTAGGAATACTTTGAGATCCTCAGATGGAAGATGCTGTATCAAAAAAGGTTATTGTCTCATGAAAGATATCTGAAGAAATGAAATTTAAAATATCTGCAAGTTCTTGCATGAATTTTGTATATGCTTATAACTTTCCATACAGCTAATAAAGGTTTTCCTAAAAAAGGCAAAAAAAGTTACCCTTGAAATCAAAAAAGCTGTTCTTGCAAATTAGTCAAACTCTTTTTAAAGTACACCAGCCTCTAGTTTGTATATCACCAGAAGAACATGATGGATGAAAATCTTCAATCTCAGGAGCTAAAGCTATGTCAATAGCTATGTCAGATTAAACTAAAGTCAGAAACCTTTCTGGGCATGGGGTGAAATTGAATGACCCAAATCTATTATTAAATGCTTTTAACAACAAAAAGAGAGTGGCTACACATAAAATGCCAAAAAGAGAGTGGCTACACATAAAATGCCAGCTGACATTAAGACACAGTAACTGGAATATTCAACTTTCTAAACCATATCTATGAATTAGTTAAGAGTTTGCTATTTGGCTCAGGTCAAAAATATTCCTGAGAATAGTCTAAGAGCTTAAAAATACAGACAATTGCATTGCCTGCCTGGTTCTGTTTAAGTTACCAACATAAATGCAGTCTAGAAAGTGATTGTGCATGACATAGATGTAAATGCTGAGGTGACTCAAGAGTGGAAGGAATTTATGGTGAGATTTAAATATTAAAGCTTAACAAACTAACTTGAAAGAAACATGTCATTACATTCTTGGATTACAGTAATTCCTTTATCAAATTTGGAGCGAAAAAGACAAATGGACTTAAATATAACTATAGTTGAGTTTCTCAATGTTAAAAAAATGACATGCAAAACAAGTAAATTTAATGTCACAGTTCTCAAAATACACTCTGATTCAACAATAAATAATAACAAAATGCCAGCAGTTTTATTTGAATGAGTAGTTTAACTGACTCCAGAGCCTAAATTCTTAGGGATTTAACATGTGAAAAAAGTAAGACTGACAAGCCTTAGCCCTAGGCTATGTGAACTCAGCATAAAGCCATGGCCTGGTACTACCAATGGCATGTCTGTATTTACTGCACTGCAGGACAATGCTCTCAGCCTCGACCTTCTGGCCCTGATGTATCACTCTGCTGCACCTCCATGTGGCACCTCCTTGGTGTGGGGAGATCATTCACGGGATGTCCTCATCTCTAGAGGAGGACAATGAAGAGATCCAAGCCCCTCTCCAGTCACACACAGCTTTTCAATGATGTTCTTCCATTTCCAAAAGTGTTTCTGATTCAGTTTGGAACTGGACACTAAATTGGGGAATAAGAAGTGGGAAATAACACTTCTTGTGAAGAAATTACATAAATTTGGAAGCTTGTTTTGGTTGCTGCTAGTAGTGCTTTCATTAAGTCAAGGACTTCCAGTTTCCCATACTCCATCAGTGACCAAATGCTCAAGAAGCTGGGAGGGAGCACAGCCGGAAATCTGACCTGAACTGGACAACATGATAATCCATATACTAGGATATCATTCCCAGTATATATAAACTGGAGAGAGTTGGCCAGAGGGGCTGTTCACTGCTGGGGAATGGACAAGGCAGCAGAGGGTCAGGGGAGTAAGAGGCTGGTGAGCAATTGTATTGCTCATCTCCAGTGTTTCCTGGGTTTTATTCTTCTCTCACTTTTTTCTTTTTCTTTTTTTCTTTTTCTTGCTATTTTAATTATTAAACTGTTTTAATTTCAACCCATGGGTTTTAGCTTTGTTTGCTGGTCTCTCCCACATGCCAGTGGGGGAGGTGGCAAAAGTGAGCCAGCAGCTGTGTGGTGTTTAGTTGCTGACTGGGGTTAAACCACAAAAAGTCCTTTTTGAAACACAAAGTGGGGCATGGAGGGTTGATATAACAACAGATCTGTCAAGAGCATGTTAAAACATCTTTTTATAAGTATTCATAAGTTGAATATTTGCTGGTTATAATATTTTATTTGCTCTCAGAGTTGTGCTTGTTCTCAGAGCTACATTTAACTTGCAGTGTGTGTTCCTTATCACACTATTGTGCTATTATCACCTCTGGGTGCTGGACTAAGGTTATCACGTTGCTGAACTTTGCAACACTGCCTTATGATATGATGGAATTACTGATCCTGACACTTATCTGGTGCTTGCACTCGGCATTGCCATCAGCTCTGTACTTCGGGAGCCATCTATCGGAAATGGTCAATAATTACACTTCTACCTGCTCGGAGAGAGTCTGTAGAGGAGACAGCCTCCCATATCTTCTTCTTCACCTGCAGGACAATTGCAATAGTGTTTAAGAATTTTGAAAATTTTGAATTTCCTTGGGATGTTAAAGCCAACATAGTCCTATTGCTAGGAACTATGAATGTGGTTCAGCTCTTGTCCATGGTTTAGCAACTCTCTGTGACTGCTCCAACCCCTGTGACACGCACTGCAGCTACACAAATACTGGTGATGGGAATTGTGGTTATTCAAACCCTGCTTAGGGAGGGCACTGCAGCTACTCAGACTCTGGTGATGAGTGGTGCAACTGAGCCAGAGAACGAATCCATGCTAGCATCAGTAACCTCTGTCTCTATAAGCAGAAATGGACATGAAAGTCAGCTTGCTGCTTACTAAGGAGAGCAAAACATGGTCACTACAAGAACAGGGGGAAGGAAGCAGAACAAGAGTTAAAACAAAAAATTGCTGTCTCTGAGTGTGTTATAGGATAAGTGAAAAAACTTCAGCGTGTTATCACCTGGTTTGTCTGATGCTGTGCTATCAAAGCCGACAGGTTGCCACTCGAGGGTAGAGAGATCAAACAGATGGCATCACTTGCTAGGGAAAGAGGCTTTGATAAGGCAGTTGGAAAAGGGACACAAGTCCTGAGTCTCTGGAGGCAACTCCTGTCAAGTGTGAAGGAAAGGAAACTCTTTCAAGGAAAATATTGTTTCTCACACAGATAAATGGGCCACAATAGAGAGAGGTATCTAGCACCTGAGGGAACTGGCTGTGATAGAGATGATCTATTATGATTGAAACAGTATGCAGTCACCTGCAGATCCAGATGTCCAATGCAGATGAACCATGTGGTGGAAATTCAAACAGAGCACACAACTGTCACATGCCAACCCAATGGCAGTAATGACCTGGAGAGACAGAGTCATGTATTGTCCCTCTAACTCTGGAAATGTAAATGAAACCTCTCTTCTTCCTAAAAGCTGGCATCTTGGCAATGGAAAAATTGTCCAAAAAGTGGGGAAAAATATCCCAGGGGTTCCAGCAAATCAAAAGAGGATATGTCCCACTTCCCACCTGTATGCACTTGCGTCTCAGCTGTGAACAGTATTTTTTCCTTCAGGGTGAGGATATAGAAGGTACGCATCATACAGTCTCCTTCCTGTTTGGCCAAAGAGACAACATAAGGAGGTGGGATGGAAAAACTACCTCTGTCCTAGAAGCATAGGTGTGGGAATCACAGGGAAAAACAAACACAAATGGAAGTCCTTCCAGGGAAGTTGCTGCTCCAGTCTCCAGTGGGAAGCAACCCAGAGAGTGTAGAACTGCTAATATTATTCCTGATTCTATGGGAAAAGATTCTAATCTGTTTTTACAAAGGTAAGTGGAGATTCCCATGATCAGTACTAGTGAGGCCTGGCCTCCAGTCGGGTGGAAGAGAGGGACAACCAGATTTGCTGGTATGCATGGATTTGATGGCCTAGTACATCAGACTTACAGAGATAAAAGGGCCCAGTTATGTACTGGTGCACAATGTACCCTTATGCCTCAAAGCTATACAGGAACAGGACCCATTTGTATTTCCAGAGTGACAGGAGGATCTCAACAGCTAAAACTATTGGAAGTTGAAATGAGCCAAACTAGGAATGGGTAGCAAAAGTATCCCACTGTGTTGGCCCAGATGTTCCATGAATCTTTGGCACAAACTAGTTATCTCAGCAAAGGGTAATTCAAAGGCCCAAAAGTAAACCATTGGATTTTCAGTATAGTTGCCTTGGAGATGGAAGAAAATAAGAAGCTGTTCTGCCTCGTCTGATCTCTCCCTTTTGTTTTGGGGTTGCTGAAAGCAAAAGGACCACAGGTGCCTATCATTACTAGCACAGGGCACCAGTGACAGTGTTGCACCAACTGAGACTTAACTGGAGAGCCAAGGAATGATCAGCAGGACCCACTCGCCCTGTAAGTGTCCCACGTGGATGGTGAAAAAGTCTTACAGTGTATGGAGTTTGTCAGTTCAGCTTTTGAACAATTAATCACCTCCCTTCAAGCTTGGCTTGAGTTTGATAGTCCATCCAGCTTTCCATTCATATCATGGTACATCTCTCCAGTCCTTCCTGCCAGTTTGTCCCCAAAGGCTATGTGGGATGTTGTCAACTAAGCAATTATTCACTCAATCTTAACTTTTTAATTTTTTTATTCTGGAAGTTATTCTGTTGTTTCCTTTTTCATTCTTTATTTCAGATGGATACTTGGAGACTGAATACTTTCCCATGAGAACTGAGTCATAGAAGACACAAGATACCTCAGATTTTTCCATGTCATTTTCAACTATCTTGCCAGCCATGTTCAGCAGAGGACCTACATCTTCCAAGAACTTCCACTGAACTTCTGATCATGAAAAATAGCAAATAAAAATGCAAAAATAAATGAAATGTACATATTGTTGGCACTTCAGGTTTAAGAATTCATGTGTAGGTTTTTTCCCTCCATGTGCAAAATAAAGTTTTCTTATTGTCTCTCTTCAAAACACCAGATGTTTATAACTTCGTACTTTAAATGTTACACCTTGGTTTTATTTTCAGCTGTAATCATGTAATGTGATCATAGAACAATAAATAAAGACATGGCAAATCACAAGGTTATATTGTTAGACCAAAGCTTTTTCTGCAATGTAATTATATGTATTACTTCACTGAAATCTTCTGCTTTAGAAGACATGTAACTTGAACTCCTTCTCATACAATGAAACGTGAAACAAAACAGAATAAAAACAAAAAGCAACTCAAACAATAACTCCCTATTAAATAATTCAGAATATTTGGAACAGAATTTAAAAGTAATATGCCTGAATCAAGACAGTCAAAAGACATAACATCTTTTGTAGAAAAAATTATATTTTTCTTGTAATTCTTATGACTTTGAGCCAAGAATGTCAACTCTCTAAACTAACTATATAATTGTAATTGAATTTATGCATGGAACTGTAAAAACCAGTCTTCCCTTGTTGTGGAAATCAACATCAGATTTTACCAAAAATGAAAGGCTTGTGAGCTGAAATTCTGTGAATGGAAATTCAGGATTTTTAAAATTATAATTATATAAGCTATCTCTTCGTCTGAGCAGTATATATAGGATAAATAATTTTTTAGGTCCTAATAATTTTGCAATCTTTATGAGATAAAACTGTCTTTTAAAAGCTGATCCTTATTGCTAAAAAGTAAAAAATCATAGCAAGTTAAGCCATTAAAAGTGATGGGATATTTTTTCCTTGCTGCGTAGATGAAAACAGGCTTTTTTATGTCGTATGAATATCGTGAAAGATAAAACATCATCTGAAGTTTAATGAAGGGCACACAGTGCAATAAAAGTGTTAAATTAGCAACTCCTCTACTTCTTACATTTTCTTGTTTGTTTCCTATCAAATATTCAGTAGATATTTAAAAATTCTTAATCATTGTTGTCTTGATGCTACATAACTTTTTTAACACCCAGCCAGCTTATATAGCTTGTCTGTTCGCAGAGCAGTTTGTGAATGACATCTCTCATCTGTCATCCTCTAATATGAAAACATTAATGGCCTTTAAAGTACATAGGCAGCAAGTAAGGTATTTATGCTTCATCAGTGGTGGATGTAGCACTGATTTTATCAGTGTGAAGCAGAGCATAAGAGCAAAAAAGATTGAAAATTAAGTCGGAACTTTGAAGGAATGGAGGTAGAAAATGAGAAACTCACCAGTGATAAATGGAAGACCAAAAAGAAAAATTACTTCTGAGTAAGAAACTACATAACCCCCCCACATACAGACCAGACCAGACATTCAAGAACATGCAAAATGAAATTACAGTTGCAAAAGTTCACTTTGTGGATTATCTGTTTGATCTGTTGTAAGCTGAGTAGAAAGAGAAGAGGAAAAAGAGGGGAGGGGAGGTTTGGGATGGGAAGGGAGGAGAGGAGAGGAGAGGAGAGGAGAGGAGAGGAGAGGAGAGGAGAGGAGAGGAGAGGAGAGGAGAGGAGAGGAGAGGAGAGGAGAGGAGAGGAGAGGAGAGGAGAGGAGAGAGGAGAGGAGAGGAGAGGAGAGAGGAGAGGAGAGAGGAGAGAGGAGAGAGGAGAGAGGAGAGAGGAGAGAGGAGAGAGGAGAGAGGAGAGAGGAGAGAGGAGAGAGGAGAGAGGAGAGAGGAGAGAGGAGGAGAGGAGAGAGGAGAGAGGAGAGAGGAGAGAGGAGAGAGGAGAGAGGAGAGAGGAGAGAGGAGAGAGGAGAGAGGAGAGAGGAGAGAGGAGAGAGGAGAGAGGAGAGAGGAGAGAGGAGAGAGGAGAGAGGAGAGAGGAGAGAGGAGAGAGGAGAGAGGAGAGAGGAGAGAGGAGAGAGGAGAGAGGAGAGAGGAGAGAGGAGAGAGGAGAGAGGAGAGAGGAGAGAGGAGAGAGGAGAGAGGAGAGAGGAGAGAGGAGAGAGGAGAGAGGAGAGAGGAGAGAGGAGAGAGGAGAGAGGAGAGAGGAGAGAGGAGAGAGGAGAGGGAGAGAGGAGAGGAGAGGAGAGAGGAGAGAGGAGAGAGGAGAGAGGAGGAGCTGAAGGGATGTACAGCAATGCTATAGTCCAGCTGCCTGACCTGTTCAGGGCTGACTAAAAGTTGAAGTATGTTCTTAAGAGAATTGTCCAAATGCCTTGTAAAGACTGACACTGTTGGGGCATTGCTTACTTCTCTAGGAAGCCTGTTACAGGGTTTGGCCACCCTCTCAGCAAAGAAATATTTCCTGATATCCAGTCTGGTTTTCCCCTGGGGCAGCTTTGAACCATTCTCATGCATTCTAGCACTGGATACCTGGAAAAGCACCTTTGTCTCCACTTCAGCTCCTAAGGAAGATGTAGAGAACTGTAGGAGCTGTGACGTCATCCCTCAGCCTCCCCCTCTAGACAACCCCACAGAATATTCCTCAGCCACAGAATATTCACAGGGCATTCATTTCAGGTCTTTCCCCAGATTTGTTGCCCTCCCCTGGGCACAATCAAGCACCTTCACATCCATATTAAATTGTGGGGTTCAGAGCTGCACACAGCACTCCAGGTGAGGCCACACTGATGATGAATACAGAAGGATAACAATGTCTTTGGCCCAACTGGTTATGATGTTTTTGATGCATCTTGCATTTTGATGTTTTTTGATGCAGGATGTGGACTTCCCTCCTGGCTTTCAGGGCACACTGCTAGTTCCTGTTGAGCTTCTGTCGACCAGCACACTCATTTATTCTCAAATAATATCTGTTCCATGAAGAGATTGGGGCTCATTCAGCACAGCCTCACAGACTAGCAGCAGCAAGTGCTATAATGTGGGGGTTTCTGAAGTAGAGATGGGATAAACTCTGTTAAACTGCCTTATGGACATACGTGAATTTAGTCATATGTGTCTAAATGTTCTGATCGTGCTGTTGTATATATTTTAAAAGGTGTTTTTGTTTACAAATAAAACCAGAAAATAACTAGACTTTCTTTGGAAAGATTTTCTTCCCAAATAGCGTGGTAGAAATAGAAATCTTGACATTGAAATCTTTACTGGGGCTTTATTTTCTCCCATAGGTTTTGTTGGAAAGATGACTCAGAACTAATGCACTGAAACCCACTCTAAGTGCTTTTTTTGAATGAGCATTATGTAGTCGCAGTGTTTTACTGAAATGTTTGGTCAAACGTCCACCAGATGTCAGTACATACTTGCACAATCACGGGCTGTGGAATGAAGATGTTTTACACAAATCTGGTCCTGATACATAGTTCAGAAGTGCAGTGTTGCATATGATTGATGCTGCTGCTGCTGCTGCTGCAAAAAAAAAAAAAAAAAAAAAAAAGAAGTGAAAATTAGTGTACTTTTAGAAATCCTTATACTTTCTAAATGACAGATAAAAAAATAGAATTTTGATTCTGAATTTTTCTATATCAAGCACTGTGGCCGCTAGCTAGTTACAAGTGCTCTGAGATTTCGTTTGTGAAAACAGAAACTATGTGGCAGAGAACTGCACTGTAGATATTGTAGCCATTAATATTCTTAAATATGAGAGATTAGGAAAGAAAAAAAGAGCTATTCTTATTCAATCACAATAAATGAAGACTAAGGAATAATTTTATGGTTGCCTTCAAATATCTATACTGTCTTATAGTGTGGAAGAAGCCAGACTGTTCTCGGACAGGTGCAGCCATAAGATATAGGACAAGAGATATCAGCTGCAATAAGGAAAATCATTATTTGTCAGGAAAAGCCCACAATCCACAACTGGGTCACACAATGCTTGTTGAATCTGTCTTCAGATATGAAAAAAATCAATCAAAGAAGATAATAAGCAACTTCATCAAACTTTGAAGTTAGATCCAGCTTCAAATTTGATGTGACAGCATTTGTAACAGGTGAGCTCAAGAGGTCCTCTCCAGTCTAAATTATTTTCTGGTTTTATTTCAGTGGTATTTCAGAAGCAGGAAACTTAAAGGTACATGAAATCTCATTAGGCTCCAGCCTGTTGTCAGATTTTTTATTTTTTTAAGATAATTTGTGGAAATCAGACTCCTGACTACAACAGTCAGCTATATCTTTAGTATCATGTGGTTGGCAGCTGCACTGAGATGTCTCAGTGATTTTCTGTAATTTTTTTGTATGAAGCATCTCCATGTACAAAATTGATGGTCATGAAAACACTTCTCAATGACAGTTTAGTTTTTTAATGTCATCATTTGGTTTCATATCATCATAAATCTGAAAAGTTTATTTCCTGACATAGTATTAAATACTCCACATAAGTCCAGTGATTTTTGATGACAGCTTTAGTTAGAAAGTGTTTCAGGGCATAGCTTGTGTTGTTGGAAGAGTTTAATAGAATGCATTGCAACATCACCAAAATAGAAAAAAAGGGGGCCTAAAAATTTAAAGAAACAAGAATTTTCTGAGTTCAATAAGAACAATTAAAAAATAATTTTAATGAGAATTACTCTCAATAATCAAATACAATCTCAGTAATTAAATATTTTTTTCTGAAAGTCTATAAAAGTACTACAGAATAATTGCATTCCCTTTCACTTTTTCTGCAAAGCTTCTCCTACAATTTCTTCAGATAAAACTTAAAATTTTCAATACACAATTACTTTCTCATAATTTTCCAAATTCTTTGAATGATAGATGACTGTCACCCTCAACAATCTTATAATACCTAACATACAAACTAAGACAATTTACTTGTTATGGCTTTAAAAACAGTGGCACGTGTCCCAAGAAGTTTCATAACAACACTTACCTTGGTTACAGCATGATACTACAAGTGCCTGTGTTGGGGGCTTGATCCCTGTATGGGCCATTCACTTAAGAGCTGGGCTCGATGATACTTGTGGGTCCCTTCCACTCAGAATATTCTCTGATTGTAACATTCCTATGGCTTTCAGTTTGCCTTTTGTTTATTTTTATGAATGAATATTTCATGCTATACTTAAAGCTACTATTTTTTTTCACAAGAACAATCAAAACCTTACACGACCTAAGACCTGATACACAAGCCCTAACTGAAATGCAGAAGAAACCTAAAGTATTTTCTTCTAGAAAGAAATCAAAACTATGTTTCATGTATTATTTCTGAAATAATAATATAATTTTCTTGATTCCCTGTTTTCTGCTAATGATCCCTGGAGGCACCAAGTGATGTCCAGAGGCCTAAGGCTGTTCAGCACAGCAGTTAAAATGTTTCACACTGGCTGACAACAGAGTGTGTTGTACTCCAGGGATGTATTGATATAGCATCTAAAGGCTTTTGTTGGCAGGCCTCAGGCAAAAATTAGAGATGTGAGGCTAGTGTCCTGACAAAACCAGAATCTACTTCCCCACAGGGATGGGTCCCCACTGGTGCTGTATAAGCTGAGACCCATTTTATCTCATTTATCATGTTATTCTGTTTCTCAGGAATCTAGTGCCTATCTGCTGAATAGTCAGTAGCCAAAAGAAGCATGCTTGGGTATTCATATTTTATGGTTTGGAGATAGAAAATGTTTGGGAGTATTTTTGTTTAATTTTCTGCAGTTTTTTGGGGGGTTGCTTTGATTATTTGGTTGATTTTGTTTTTTCATTGTTTTCCACACCAATATAGTTGAAATCCCACATGATTACAGTTCAGGGCACTTCATCATCTTGCTTATCTGTATAAACAATCAGAGCCTCCTTCCTTATTTCACCCTGCAGATACAGCAGTTAATGTTTGAAATGCTTTTATATATTTTACTTCACTGTTTATGTCAGACCAGTTTGCTTTTACTGTTTTCAAGAATATTCTGCCACATAATAATACTCTTATTTTATTATTTTATAAATTCCATCACATCTACAATACATTTATTTTCTACCAAAAGGAAGTTTCTCTGAAGAATTTTACAGCAATTACAAATATAAAAGTCTAAAGAGTGAAGTAGAGTTTAGGAAACAGGAATATTACTTGCTTTTCAGTGATATCTTGTACCACACAGGTACATTTTATGTGTCTTTAGAAGTAATTAAAAATGTGTACAAATAGTGCTCAAGTGAGATGAATTAGACTTAATAAAATAGAAAATCTAGTCAAAATATTAAAATTTGATAACTTCATTTTGAGAGGTAACATAAATAAGTCAAAGAAAAATGAGCCAGTTATTATAGTAGATTGTAATATGAAGACTTCCAGAGCCACATTATGGTAAATCCCAGTTTTATTTCCTATATTGTAAGAATGGGAAAATGGGTCTGCATGCTGAAGTAAGAAAGAGGCATTTTTTATTGGCATGACATTTAATGTCATTTGGTGTAAAAATAAAACACATCACTGTTTTCTGACTGCTGAACCTGGTGACTGTAATGGGAGGGATTGACAGCTCAAGTGAGAAAATATGCCTATGCTTTGGACAGTATGGGGGAAAAAATATATTGTTTCACAAACATTCTGTGCTCATTAGGATTCCAGCTGTATAACAGCCAATTAACAGGACTATTTGCTTGCAAACCAAAATATCATATTTCTGATCCTCCAGGCAGAGAGACTGTAACAGCAACCAAGGTAAAGGCCTTCCCAAACACCAGTGTGTCCTCCAAAACATCCTTGTGTGGTTTAAATTGTTAGTTCTGGTTTCCTTCAGACTCCATAATGTCAAGAATTAATCAAAACTTGGTAATCATTAAGGATAATGAGAGATCACTTACTGATGCTAGTAACAACCTGTCAAAAGGACATTTTAACATTGACAGGTTTCATTTCCATTTCTAAATCTATGGGAGCAGCTACAAGACAGTGCTTGTTTACTGTTTCTCATTGAAGTGATTTTATAGCCATTGCTGTATTCCACATTTTGTGTTAAAAGAATTGCAGAATGGAGAGGATTAAGTAATAGAATTGAATAATAATCATTCTGTATGAAAAAAGGAGAAAGAAAATCATGCACAATTACTGGAAATAAAAATAGGATTTAATAATACCAGACAGGATATACCCATAAATGGTTTAAAAAATTAAGCAAAGAATAGGAAAAATAGCTAAAATAAAATATATATGATAAAACAATATATTTCATTACAGATAAAATGCAACACAAACTGTAGTTTCACAAGGATTTATGTAAACAGAGACATCTGAGTTCTCACGTACAACTCTTAATTCAACTGGCACATTATACAAAATCAGGAGTACCTGTTCACAGGGATCTGGGACCCCTTTAACCTGGGGGGGAAAAAAAAGCAGAAATATTATTGCAAAAGAATAATCAAAAGCTATAATCATTGAATGGTTTTCAAAGATTGCAAAAACTACCTCTGCTCCATAGTCCTTTACCACTCCTCTGTAATTCTTCTTGATGAGCCTCATACTGCTCCTGGCTGTATCTCTAGTACCTACACAAAACTTTAGCAGTGAATAATAGTCAGAGGACTGTATGAAGCTTGGTATGCTCTCAATGAAGTCCCTGAAACATGCCCCTGTCTCAAGTAAGCAGCACACCTCTTACACATCACATTAGCAAGTAGGCGTAGGCACACAGTTTGTGCTAATTGGGAGTGGGGCTGCAGCCAGGCCTCAAACCTAATAGGCTACAGCTGTGAAAAGCAGGTGACCAGCACTGAAGGTAATGGGACCTGGAGAGCCCAGGTGCACTGAGCCTCATCCCCAGTGGGCTACAGCTGTGCAGGGCAGGTGAGCAGCATTGGAGGTGATGACAGATGCAGTGCCCAGCTGCACTGACCAGTCTCGAGAGAGAACAGAAGAAATGCAGGTATAAAGCATGTAAGATAAAGGGTATAAAAGGTTGGACTGATAATAAGGAGAGGTGATGTTTGAAGCCTTCTGGTGTGGTCTGGGGCTATTCTGTATGGGCTGAAGCCTTTTAAAGTTGTGCGGTGATCCTCGGTGTATTGTGGCTGTCTCAGCTGCGGCACACGCTGAGACAGATATGTGCCGCTGTGACTCTTGGAAGACAGTTATCTGCTACTCCAACTCTAATGATAAAACTAAAATAGAGCTATTTATAAGTTTATATAAGTCCATTGATTAGTGGTTTCATTGATTATGAAACCCAGTGACAGTTCCCATACCACCAATCCTCACACACTTATCTGCTGCATGTCTTGCCCTCTAACACTCTTCATTTTTTCTCTGCAGGGAAACATCAGAAATGGTTTTTGCTTACCAAATTTTCATCTAACAAATTCTCTGCTTTCTTGGACTGTAAAAATATTTGATCTTGTGGAACAAGCAAAAGCTAATGAGAAATGAAACCCCAAAAGAAATATCAACCACTTTGCAATGAATAATAACAAAAATTTCTGAATGCAGTTTTTTGCAGGTATCATTCTTCCTCTGAACGAACTGTGTTGAGAAAGACCTAAAAATACTGATAAGTGCATGAAGTTGGAGAGATCACATACAGGGGCATTATTTCAAAGTAATATATACACGTGTGTTAAAAAAGAAAACAGTATTTGAGAATATTGGGTGAGAAGAGAGTAAAACTTAAGATTATAATAACAAGAGCATCAGCTGCAATAATGATAGTAGTAATAACTACCAGTTATTTGTAGAAACAGTGAATATTAAACTGAACTTGAAAAAAAATTCTTTCAAATAAGCTTTCACAGCCAATAGAGTCTCCTGTGGGAAATGAAGTGTGTTATTTCTCTTGAACATTTAAAACTAAATCAGGCAAAACTCTATTGAAAACTTGACAAGGGGTAATTATGAATCACCAGACTGATGAACCATTTGACATAATACATCTTCTCCTCTAGTTAAATTATATTATTCTGTTACTTAAATTATGTTCCTTCTCATTTCTAAGCAGAATTTTTTCTTGTCTTGAGTGTTTTATTCACAATTAAGATGCCAATCATTTTTGTTTGAAATGGCAGCTTTTCTTATGAAGACACATTTTTTCATTTATGTATTTGGACTTGACTGAAAATAGCTTTTATCAGTCTATTCATTCTGTAAGGCTCAGCAGACATGAATTTATAGTGCTGTATCATGCATGTGTTTAATAGAAGTCACTGTTAAGTATATTATTTGACAGTCATACCTGCATTTGAAGCAAAGTGTTAGATATTTGTCAGTTTAAAGGAGGATTACAAAATAATTTTTTTTGTTGGTCCTTTTATGAATTTTACTAAATCATGAAACAGGCAATTATTTGTACGGTTTAGAGATAATACTAAGTCATAAAATCAAAATAGCTGCAATCTGGTTTTGTTCTCACAAAATCTGTATAATATACTATTACTATTTTCTTTAAGAAAGATTCAGATTTCAGTAAAGTAGCACAAGTTCTTCAAGAACAAAAGTTAGTCTCAATACACTGAGGCCAATAAATGACTGTTGGTTCACTCCAGCCAAAAACTGAGCTCAAATTTTTGATTTTTCATTGCATAGATAACTTCTGAAGTGTGAAGTCAACTGACTAAATTAGATCTTTCTGGACTGGGATTCATCTTCCTAGAGTTAAAATATTTTCAGTACATATTCTACATTTAAAGCAACAGCTCTTTGTCATTTTAGATTTGTCTAATCTACTTTAGGATGAGAGGACTGGTATTTAGTTTGATTGACTATAAAAATCAAGTAAGGTAATAAGTTCTGGAATTTATATTGAAAGTAGCTGAAATTTAGTGAAAAAGTAGAAAACAAGTAGTCAGATATAAAAAAGTTCTTCCTGTGTTTTTTCATAAATCCGGAAGATGTATCAGGAGATTAATCTTAGTATAACAGGCAAAAGGGGATTTAAAGAGGTTCTGGTCCAACCTCCTGGTAACTGCAGGCCAGCTGTGGGGTTACATCAGGTTTATCAGGCTCCAATTTAATCACAGCTAGGAATCCTTCAAGGCTGGATACTGCGCGGTGTTTCTGGGCAATTTATTCAATTGAGAATGGGGGAAAAGATGCTCCTTATATCCAATGTAAACCTGACTCATTCAGCTTTATGCCCTTCATCTCAGATATTCTTCTCATACACTGCTGTGCAGAGCCTGGCTCCATCCTGTTGGTAACCTCCCTGTAGGTAATGTCAGGAATTCTGTGAGATCCTGCCACAGAGGTTTGTCTCTGAGCTGAACCAGCTTCTCTCTCACAGAATCTTCCCATGGATGAGTTTCTCACCCTGACCAACCTGCCCTCTGTCTGATAAACTTGCTTCACTTTGCCAATGTCTTTCCTGGAATGGGGGGGTCCAAAATTAGTCATAATTTTCTAAATATGGTCTGAGTGCTGAATGCAGGAAATAAGCCCCTCCTGTTATCTGCTACCTCTGCTAATACACTCCTGGAGACTGTGGGCTACCTCTACAGCCAGGCCACATTGCTGGCCAACATTCAGTCACTGCCTGCCAAGGACTCCCAAAAGGGATGTGCGTCCCATTTTCCGCTGTGTGGGTCACTAGCCTTTCCGGAGTCTGTATTGATGTCAGGGGATCTTCTCCCCCAGGGATGGGACTTTCTGTGCTTGTTGAATTTCATTGATTTCTCCCTCCTATCTGTCCTGAAAGACAGCCCTGCCCTGAAGCATATGCATCCTCCAAGATCCATATCACTTGCAGACTTGCTGATAGCACTTTCTGTCATCCCCGCAGGTCACTGATAGAGATGCTGAGCAGGACAGGCCCTAGCACAGACTTCTGCAGCATTCTCTAGCTACTGCATCCTAGCAGAGTGCAAACCATTAATGATTATCTGCTCAGCCTAATCATCTAGCCAGGCCTTTCTGAGCTTTCCCATCCATACTATAGCACCCTAAATATTGTGGGAGGTTGTGTTGAAAGGCTTGGTTTTTCAAACTACACCTTCACTTCTCCCTTCACCCCCAAATTCAGTCATTTTGTCTTAAGAAGCAATCATTCAGACTTATCCTTGGCAAATCCATACAAACTCTTCCCAGTAATTTCCTTCTTTGTTGCCACAAGGTGTGTTTGAAGAGGCTTCACTCAAAAATTCTTCCAGGAAACAAAGTGAAGCTACAGATAGCAGTGTAAGAACAAGTGAGAGAATGGTTTTACATCTCTGTCTCTCAGATATCCCATATCTACATCTGATCTAGAAACTTTTACAGCCAAGGCCTAGAAACAGAAACTCCAGGTGATTGATTGTTTACTTTGCAATGCCTTAGAAGCAGATAAACTCCTCTCCAGAGCTTTCTATTGCTCTCTGTTGAATAGAAAAGGACTTTATGTTGTCTGTGTAAGGCAGCTAGTGTGGGATGCAGTTCATAGACTCTTAAAAGTAAGACTGGACTTGTCTCCCTGATTATACCAAATGAAAATTTAAGAAGTCAGTAGTTTTTCTCATGTAGGGGTATTGTGACATATAAGATGCCCTAGGTATGTGGTTATTCATAACTATGTATAAGGCAGGACTTATTTTTGTATTTGTATCCCTCTCATGTGGCAGTTGATGGTCAAGATACCCCAAGGCATCTCAAAATATAATAAACAACAAAGTCTAGAAAATGAAAGGAGTCACTAATCAACAATTAAAGGATCCAGAGAGCCATTAGCTTAGTCTAAAGTTGAAAATTCTATATGCAGATATTGACATTTAAATTTCTAAAGTCTGAAGATGCTTTTCAACTCTAATTTTCTCATGTCAAAGTCAAAGCAGATGTATCTCAACTATAGAAATCCTAAGGGCCATTAATGTTGCACATCAACCCTCAATACTTCTAACTATGACCTATCACTGAAAATAATATACCATAAAATGTTAATCTTGAGATAAAATTCTTCCCCTTAATTCCCCCTCATTTGAAGGATCAAACTGACAATTACCTGGATCCACTCAGTGG
Organism: Zonotrichia albicollis; assembly: GCF_047830755.1. Classification (NCBI taxonomy): domain Eukaryota; kingdom Metazoa; phylum Chordata; class Aves; order Passeriformes; family Passerellidae; genus Zonotrichia; species Zonotrichia albicollis. The sequence goes on from NC_133820.1 coordinate 77,421,368, forward strand.
GGAAAACCATAATTTTTTGAAATTCAAAAATGGAAGATGTCATATAAAATCACGGAGTTATAGAATATCCTGAGTTGGAAGAGACTCAGAATGATCATCAATTCCAGCTCCTGGCCTTGATCAGCACCATCCCCAAGAGTCACACCAGGTGCTTGAGAGTGTTATTCAAATGTTTGAACTCTGTCAGGCTTGGTGCTGTGACCTCTTCCTTGGGGAGCCAGTTCAACCACCCTCTGGGTGAAGAACTTTGTCCTACCATATAACCTAAATCTCCCCTGATACAGCTTCAGGCCAATACCTCACATTCTGTTGCTGGTAAACAGAGAAAAGAGATCAGTGCCTGCCCCTCCTCTTCCCCTCACAAGAAAGTTGCAGACTGCAATCAGGTCTCCTCTCAGTCTCCTCTTCTCCAGACTGAACAGACCAAAAGACCTCAGCCACTCCTCATGTGGCTTCCCCTCAAGGCCCTTCACCATCTCTGCTTTGTCTTGGATGCTCTCTAATAGCTTAATGTCTTATTCTGAAAGCCAGAACTGCCCCCAGCCCTCGAGGTGAGACTGCCCCAGTGCAGAGCAGAGGGGACAGTCCCCTCCCTTGCCTGGCTGCGGTGCTGTGCCTGATGCACCCCAGGACACAGCTGGCCCTCCAGGCTTTGTGGCAGTTTACCTTTGCTTACTAGAGAACTGGACAGGGGCTTAAGACTGACAAACAAGTAGAGTAGCCTTCAGATCATTAACCAAAGTAATGCTGCTCTTAAAATAAAAAAAAAAAAAAAAACAACCAATTTTCTCCTTAATTTTGGGGTTTACTGTAGGGTTTTTTTGTTTTGTTTTTTTTTGTTTTGGGTTTTTTTTTTTTGGTTTTTAATGCTTTTGTGTAGTCTAAATTGTGGAGTTGCTGAGAATTATTTGTAACAAGCAAAAACTTATTTCAAAACAGAGTGTGATTTAAAAAAAAAGTCATAAAATGTAGACATGAGGATCTATGTTCCTGAGATGTTATTGTTCTCCTAGAGAGGGTGGATATGAGCTTTTTTTCTTTTCTTTTTTTTTAAACATTTGGAAAAGTGATTTAACAACATATTTTCCAGCTTATTGTAGACAGCAAAATCAATTAATCATAAAGCATCCTGAACAGAAGAGATTTATGGATCAGCATTTCTTGGGCTATGGTGGCCTAGAAAAAGCTGATATGACGGATGTGGAAGAAAACCTGTTATCAGAACAGTATCAATCTTTATGAATTTAGCTCTACATCATGCAATATATCAGTTTATTCTGAATCTTAGCTTGAGCAAGCCAAAGTTACACTTCATATCTATGACAGAACATATGGAAGGCTGGTCCTTTATATTCCAGATTTCTCTGAAGTAATTAGTAAGCATGCTGGATAGAGCCCTTACCATAAGACCTGAAGAAAACAAAGTACGATGGGGTGAAATAGAAAATTGTTCTACAATGACTAGTGAAAAGACTTGAGACAAATATGTAGGAGTAGACAGTAAGCTTCATATTGAAAGAAATTCATTAATGGAATGCCATGAGGGTGTTAGGGTGCTGAGTATGGGCATATCTGGCAAAATACGCATTTTATAACTAATGATTGGGAAGAGGACTACTAAAGACAAAATTTATGTATTTTGTCAAGGGCTAAAGAGTTACTGAAGGATTTAATACTAAGGATTTATCAGAAAATAGAACGGAGTCAAAACATTGTAAATATAATTCCCAAGAAATTCATATTAAAAAATATAATCCAGCTTTCTTGAACATACATTGAGTAGCTCTAAATGGGGCTTTGTGACCAAAAAAATCCAAAATTACTTTATCCAGGAAAAAAAGAAAATAAAATATAATAATATGTCTATGTTGGTACATAATAAAGTGTATGCAGTTCTGACCCTCTACCTTTAATAGAATCCAGAAGGTATGAAAAGATATGAAAAAATATAAAGACAGCAAAGATGAAAACAGGCTTGGAAACGCTTCTGTAAAAACAGCAATTAGAGTAGAACTCTTAACCCTGAACAGTAACAACAACTGTGGAATCTATAAAAGCCTAAACAAAATGTTGCCATTCATTTTCTGGTTAAAAAAAAAACTAGTTTCTATCAAACAGAACAAAATCACTTATTATAAATACTGTATGTCCTGGCATTCGTTTGGGATTTATTTTAGCTGTATGGTCCAGCATATCCACACCAAACATTTGCTGCTTTCATAAAGTTGGTTTCCTAGAGAAAAATTAATTGCCTTCCATACTGCTGCACTGTTTAGTATAGGGATGTATTTACATACTAAGTAAAACTGATACGAATTAATTTGGTAAGTGACAAAGGCTGAGGGAAAGGCTGAGAGAAGTTCTTTATGCCTTCTTTGCCTCAGCCTTTGCTAGTGAGACCAGATATTTACTGGGCACCCAGATCTCTGAGCAGAAGAAAGGGACAGGGGTAGAATGAAGCTCCCAACACAAATTTGGGTGAGGTTGTTGATCTGGAGGGTAGGAATGCCCTGCAGAGGGATCTGGACAAGTTGGATCTATGGGCTGAGGCAATGGTGTGAGGCTGAACACGGCAAAGCACAGGATCCTGCACTAGGGTCCAAACAACTCCATACTATGGACCTAGGAATGTGTGGCTGGAGGAGGTTGAGTCACTATCCCTGGAGGTATTTAAAAGACTTGTGGATGTGGCACTTAGGGACATGGTTTAGTGGTGATTTTGGACAATAGTATGACTTGATCTTAAAGGTCTTTCCAACCTAAACAATTCTTTGATTCTATGTGGCAAGGTCAGCTGCAGATATAAGAAAATCACAACAACACAGAAGGAACAAATTAGTAACAGAATAACTCCAAAATTTTCTTCTGTACAATTTTAGATATGTATCTTACACACTTCATTTCTTATTTCTATCAGGTGAGGTTCACCACTGACATGGATATATTACATTGCATGCAAGAGATTTACGAGGGGCACAAGAGAGCTGCTTTCTGACCCAAAAATAAGGGGAACGTAAGTCTCTCCTATTAAAATGTCCTCCAAAGCTATTCCCATGCTGAAAACCTAAAACCAAGTCTGATATATTTTTTGTCACTGAAAGTACTTTTAGAAGTTATGAGTCACTATCCTTCACTTGGAAAAAAATTTGTCTTGAGTTCACGTAGCTTCTATTCCAAGTGTTTCCTACAGAAAACTCATTATACAAATGAAATAATAATGTTAAAAGTAGACAAAAATTAATTTTCTTCTTTAAAAATCTTTTTAAAATTGGAAAAGGGAATTGGACTCAAACTTTTTTAAAAAAAAGTGCATATATTTATAACAAACTGGCTTTTAACATGGATGTTTTTCTTTTGAATTCTTTACAAGACCTTTAACAGAAATATTACTGCAAAGCAGACCTCATAAGTTATCTAAATAATAATAACAAAACCAAATTTTGTTCAAATTAATTAATGTTTACTGGTTTGACCAAGAAAAAGTATGTACGAGCTGATTTCTTAGAGAGAACAATTATTAAATGTTCTACTAATTTGTGATAGGTCTGTATCTCTGTGTTCTTGCTGTAATTATTTTTGAAAACTTAATATCTTTTTCATTTCCTTTAGAAAGTAGAATCTTAAAAATCTCCTGAAGAAAGGGCCTCTAGTAGAGCATACTATCACAACAAGAAATATTACTGCGAAATTTGCTAAAGACTGAAATGTAAATGAAGACATCTAAAAGCTTCTAATTTTCTGGATGTATCCATTAAATAAAACAAGGAACAACAACACGATCTTCTGATAATTTCTTATTTAAAAACACACTTGCATATTCTTTAATAGTTTCACGCAATTGTATTTTCCTATCTCTAGTCTTGACATTTACTTAATATTCTTTCAAAACCACACAAAATCATACTGCAAGATGGTGAATTGCACTTCAGCTAGGTAATCCTGCAATTTACATCAGCCAAGTTCTATCTGTTTATCTCTCTTTTTTTTTGGTGGGGGTTTGGGGTTTTGTTGTTTGGTTTTTACCCCCAATTTCTTGCTATTTGAGACTACTGGATTTTTGGAATTAAAATTGGCTGTGTTGACACTGTGAAAAAAAACTTATCCTTTCTCAAATAATAACATAAATTGTTCAGCTAGTTGTTAGTATTTCTATATTTCTGAGAAATCCAAGACGCCCAAGGCTGCAAAAGCAATTGAATAATTTAATCAGTGACATTTAATGTACTGCTTTGGCATTCTTTAAAATGAATCTATTTCCCACACAATTGCAAATTCTGATGGCTCTACAGATTGTTCAACAGTATCTGTAAAGAAAAAGCTGGATCTGAAGGAGCAGCTGCTATTTTGTAGCCCTTTGAATAATTACTAGGAAATGTATGAACCTTTTCCAAATACAGTAGTACAGTTCACAAGACAATCCATGTCTTTGTAACTAAAGGCATACTGGATAAATCCCTAGTCCTCCAGCTAGAAAATAATAGAATTTCTTGTGTCTGCAGTCATCAGTTAAGGTCTATCAGGGTGGACTGGCCATATTCAACTACAGAGAACTTTGCCAGCGAGTCTCTGTACCCTCAGGAGCAATCATCACTTTTTTAGTACTTTTTCAGTTAAGTGCTATATCACAACTCACTAGGACAATATACCAAAAAATGTACATTACAAATCCTGAAATGACATTTGAGAGCATGCAGTGTTTTTCAGGGCACATAATTTGCTAATCTGCATGGTAAAGGGAATAATTTGGGGCTAGTTTTTCCATTTTGTTTACATGGAGGGTAATTACATGGAGCCTGGGGAATTAACTTTTCTGAGATCTGCAGTTGTGTTCTGTCTTAAAGATAATGTGATTCTTCGTTTAAAATGACAGCTTAAGAGCAAATAAGCATGCACTGCAACTGACTGGGAAACGAGAACCCAAGAACAGACTTCAGATACACATTACCTGATGGTATGGAAACCCACAGAAAATTTTAAAATTCTTCTATAAAATATTAAAGTACTAATAAATAAATAAATGTTTTTTTAAAATATTATGAAATTATATATGATTTCAATTAAATTATTTAGACTATTTTTATTATGTTGTATTTTCCTGTACTTTTCCAATCTTTAAGTTTCACCCTACAGAGGTAGGATATCCTGAGACTAATTGAGAGATTTCATAATTTATGTCTGAAAATATTTATACTTCTGGGATTAATACTCATAATTGTAGAAAGCAAGATTATACTTCTGAATTGTGTTGAGAAAACTCACCAAGAAAATCTCACAATGGTATGATATGAAAGTATATTTTATTTTTTATATATGTTGAGTGAAATTTAGCAAACTTCTACATTGCAAGATTAGACATTATTTAGTGTTTTAATTATGTCGCCATTTCCTCTGGCAATACTGTATTAAAATTTTAAATAACCAAAGGGGATTTTCCCTTCTGTTTGCTTAAATAAACAGCCATCGGGAATTTCTACAAGATTCATCATCATTTTCATTTTGTGAAGCAAAATTATTATTCAGCACAGCAGGAGATGTAGAGCAGAAAAACTTCTGAAGGCTTCTCCTCAAAGAAAGAAAAACATTCAGCATGCCTTGCAGTCACTTAATCAATTACAGTGCTATCTCCATTGCCAAATGCATTTTGAAAATAGAGAAATAGGCACCTTAGAAAGACATGACAGAAAACTTAGTGCTTAAACATGATCAGATTTCCTCTCCAACTGAAAAGCCATACCTTAGACTGATAAAGGTGAAAATTAGAAAGCTTATAAATTTAGATCAGCCTGACTATTATAGATAAAACCTGCAAAAGTAACACAGCACATAAGACAACCCTCAGAATGACTGGACAGTATATATCAATGTTTGCTTATCTGGAACTTTTGTGTGCATTTTTTGACTAAAAGAACTCTAGATAAGGACTGGAAGTTATGGTGTATGCTAAATAATATGAAAGTATTGGGTTGTAGCAGTAAGTTTACACAAATGAAATCAGAAAAGAGAGTGTCAAATACATGACAAATCTGGGTCATTCAAACTTTATGGTGCAACCATGAGATCTTTCTGAATTTTCTTATTCTATGCTTAGGTTATACATAGATTCAAGGATACTTCACATGCAGTGTCACATGTGTGTGCTTTTTTCCTAAGCACCACAGTGAAATGGACAGCATGTATTAACGTGAACTCATGGAAGGAAAAAATAAAATCCGAAACTGAAAATGCTCTGCAGCTCTTAACCATTTTGCTTGACACCTGCAGCTGCTTGGGATTCAGAGACCTGCAGGGAGCCTCTCAGAGATGTAAGGATCTTCTTCAGTGCTTTTCATTTTATCATGACAAAAGAACAGTCTGAACAGATATTGCCTGTGTATATTTAACAGACTCAACAGAAGCACAGCTTACTTTAAATGTGATGACAGAAGATTGTCTCACCCAGCTGGGGTATGCGCATCGGAAGGGCAGATAACTTATGCCCCTCAAAGACTGTCATTTCTGTCTTCACTGCTTTTTTGGATAAAGGGTGGCAATCTATACATCTCTAAGGTACATCTTTCTTTCCTTATTGAAATAATCTCTTCAAGTGGTTTGGAATATTAATTAGTATCCCTATGCAATATTCACTATAGCTACATCTGTACTGATAAATGAAGTGAACCCAAGGGGCACACACTCCCCTCACAGTCTAGCAGATCAGAGGGGTTTCCAGACACATTTCTCAGGTAATCTCTAAAGTGAGATGATCAAACTACTGGACATTTGGCCCTGAGTCCTCTCAGACTTGTGGCATTCCTGGAACCCTAAGGTATAACTTAAGTTTAAAATATCTAAAATAAAGTAACACATTTCCTCCCTTCCTTGCTGCCTTCCTACTTTGTCTGTCTGCTCATCTGCCTGTCTTTCTGTCCACCTGTCTTTCCTTTCATCTTTCTTGCTCTCCATCTGTTTTTGTTTCAATCTTTCTTTCTTGTCTTTTTTCTTTCTGTCTTCATCTCACTGTCTGTTACCCTTCCTTCTCCTCTTCATTTTCTCCAGCCATTTGCTTTTTCTTGCCTTCTTTCTGCACAGCACTCTTACTTGAGAGATAAATCATATGTTTAGTATCCCAGGGCAGTTTCTTAGTACAATTCCATTTGTTTCTTTTCTCAATGGCTTCTCCTAATATATTTCTAGGAAATCGTGGGCAATGTTGTAGAGACAAAAGCACCTACATCAGGTTGAAATTCTTTTTTACTGATTTTAGAGAATAATTTTTGGTGTGAACTATATCCTCAAAGTCATCTTTTTGTGATTTGTTTTGTCTTGAAGAAAACTACCATGCATGCAACATGGATGGTGGATTGCCATCATCAAGAAAAACAATTACAATGAAGAAATTTGACAGTGAGTATATCTCTAAGTTATCCCACCTTCGTTTCCTGTAAGCAGAGTGTGATGTTGTCAGCAGGGGCAGTTACACTGCTAAGACACTGCAATTCTAGTTTTTCTTTCATAGAATCTGGAACAGGGCAAAGAGAAATGGAGAATGAAGATGTGGAGTCAGGACATTACCAGCCAGTGGAAACATTTAATCCCAAATACCTGGAATTCCTGTTTGGTTTAGTATTTTTTGTACTTCAAGGTGAATTTAATGCACAAAACAGATTTACAAAGACTATACTTTTTTTTTCTTCCTTCCTACCAATAAAATCTTTGCTAGTAAATATCAAGTTGCTGCCTGAGGTAAGTATCTGAGATTTCAGCAAACATTAGAGGATCCAGAAGTAAGGGTAAACATCATTCCAACATTTCTGGCTAAGCTGTGAGGTTTTCTGAATTATTTGATTTGTCTCTGAACATATCCCACAGGTAAAGTAGGGCTCAGGCATCTCAGCAGGAAAGATAGTGTAATATATTCACCCTGGATCATTAAAACTTTGAAGCAGTGTATTCTTTTACCCACTCTTGGTCAGGGATTAGAAAATATATTATCACTTCTGCAGATTCCAAGCACTGTAGCTACTGTTCTATTCATACCTTGAGGCTTTCTGTCCCTGAGGATACCTTCTTTACGGAAACTATTGATTTTTTCCTTCTGATGTACAGTCACTCACAAAGTATTCCAGTCGTCTGTTTGCCTGCATGACTTTTATGAAGGGAACCATTGATTTTATCTTTTTTTGTAATAGGTTTTTAAAATAGTTCTTTTAAAAGTTACCTTTCTTCCTCTTCTGTGTCAGTAAAAAGAAGAAAAGTAAAGAATATAGAAAGGAACTGTGTTGCCATTGAATTTATGATGCATGTGGGATCCATATATACAGAATTTATAAAGCTGTTACACAAATTGCCTGCAGTTCTCTGCAAAACAGACTATTTTGTGAGGAAAATATTCTCTATAAATAAAACTGAAATTAATAGTTAGCAGGTATTCTTTTATTTTTTTTCTTGTGTAGTTTTGTAATGGCATAAATTAAAAAATCCTTTTGTATAGTTAGGACTTGCTCACTATAAATTTCTATAAGTGAAATTTTACATCAATATTCTTGTTAGATAAAAATCAGAGCTGTAAGCTTGTGTTCAATTTTAAGTCAGGCAAACCACAATCTTTTTTTTCTTGTGGGATTTTTTCCCAACTCTCTAGAATGCCTCTTTAGAGCCACTGACAGTACATTTGTTCTATTGATTTTATTCTCTCCTGACATGGATTAGCATCTTCTGAAAACAGTTTACATGTACACACTATTTTGTGTACCAAAATAAATATAAGCTTTCATGTAATGATTAGTTACTTTCTTACTTACATGTGCATGTGTTTGTATGGATGACTTAATGTGTACTAATTACTTTTGTTGATACATACAGACCTGATAGTTTAGCAATATTTTTTGGTTATGAGTGAAAAGGAAGGATGAAAAGTCAGCTGTGTCATATTTCAGAATCAAGCCCAAGGACTAACTAAGTAGGCAGATCAAGCTCCTTTTACACTTATCTCTAAGAGTTTTTAAAAACAAAAAATAGAGGTTTTATATATATACATTTACAGTATTAAAAAATTTTTAGTTAAACATTATAAATCTTTGTCTAACCACTCCAAAATGCTATAATAAACTTTAAAACAAGTAAAAATACCACCATGATTTTTTTAGAAGAGTGTAATCTTTGTCATATTATTAGATGAATTACTGTGTTGCAGCAGATTACATTGCAAGGCACTGATACCTAATACAACATTGTATTGTAGCACAAGTAATTCACATAAAGTTGCCATGAACAGTATTCCTATTTGGAATTGAATTCATTATTCTTATTATTAATGAGAGTTAATGAGAGAGGAGATTAATGAGAGTTTTCACATAATTTGCAGAGACATAAGAGTTTTGTTTGGCAGTTTGAGCCACTGCTTGTTTATCCATTGGCTATGAATGTGATCAGAAAATTCTGTTGGAGAGATGCATATGACTCAGATAATATTCCAGTTTGTTTGCAGAAACTGGTAAGTGTTCATATCTTCTGTCCATGTCACAATTTCAACTTTAAATGCAAAAAGAGAACTTACCTAGTCACACAGAATTGAGGATATTTTTCATACTTACCTGACACTTTTATATGAGAATAGAAACACAGAAATAGATTAAAAAATCACATAAAGTTCCTCCAAAGATAGGGTCAAATACTAATGAATGGATAATCTAAGTACAGATATTTGGTCTGTTTAAAAAGTGCTTAACTTGCAAATGTAGTCAAAGGAAAGAGGCAGGTGTCTTTGATGGTATTTAATGGAAAAACCTACCTTCCTGTTTGATTCTTACTTTTCTTTTGTTCCCTAGGTTAGACACTTAGGCTCAAGGGAAATGGATTTTTATAACAGAAATTGAGTTAAGTACAAATTTTTGTCCACATGACGCACTATTTCAAGCCTTTAATGTTCTAAATGAAACATTTATAAGATGTCATAGTAGAAGCAGTACAGTAAATGCTAGTTTCCTTCTGGGAGAAACAATTGGATTGATATGGGTATGCAGTATTTTTTCTTTTTTTTTTTTTTTTGGTACAAATAATTCATCAAGGTTAAAATATACATAATTTGTCCTGTTTGTTTCAATGAAATTGTACACAGGTTTGAACCTACTGGAGACATTTCTGGTTTTTTGACAGTTTGTCACTGCCTTTCAAAAGACTTCAAAATAGGTTAATAATATCCTACAAAGATATGAGTGAAAGAAGTGACTGAATTTGCTTTAAAAGCCATGAACTGCGGAAATTCATCTGGGAAAGACAGCTACCTGCACATTTTATAGAAGAAGGCTAAAGTAATTTGCAAAAAGGCAATCAGAAACTCTCCAGTGAAATAAGCCCTACAGAGAATTCTTCAAGCCATTAAGACAACAGTAATTTAACACAATTCAGAGTAGAAAGGCCCTGCTGTTCAAGTTATTGTCTATCTAAAGTTATTTTAAATTGTAGCTTGTGTGGGGATTGTAGCCTTCTTAAAGATCCAGAGTCCTAACACATTGGGAGTTCTTGTGAAAATGCACATTTCAAGAGATGCAGAAATAGCTGCGTTTAACAAAGTTGACAAATTAGAAAAGCATATAATCAGAAAATGAAAAGAAAGAGAAAAAAATTCAGACCTCTGCTTCTACTTTATTTTATGCCTCAAAAGGCTGCAACTTCACCTGTTAGGTATCTTTTTATAAGTGCTGTATCTGTGCTATAGGGTTATTAATCTCTCTTTGCACTAATGAGAATTGTTGAAGTCATTTGGTCCAAAACCTTCACTGAACTGTAGAAAGCCTTCCTTTTCACAGAATATGTTGAATGTCCATGAAAATAAACAGGTGATGAACAATTTACCTGATGATTCAGGTTAGATTAAAGACCTGTATGCCATTCACCTGTCATGTAGATAAATGAAAAATAGGTAGATGGTTAGAACAGTAGGTCTTCTTACTCATAGTGAACATTGTATAAAAGCAGAGTTCCATCCTGAAGTTTAGGACATGCTCATCCAAATTGCTGTGGGACTAGGAAATAATCACACAAAAGGCTTAAATATTTGCTCAACTTTCAATGTGAAAAATCTTTACTACTGAATGGAAAAAGAAGGAGATACATTAAATGATGAAAAGGCCATAGTAAAACAAACCTAACAACTGAGTTCTAAAAATATATTTTTATCCTTAAAATTAAATTGTATTTTATTATAAAAATAGTACATACCCTTCACTATGAGAAAGACACATAATTTTCTTTTTCTTTTAACTAGATAGCTCCACTAAGTGTTTTCCACCTAAAAAGAAAGAGACATGTCTCACAACAGTTTAACAGGTTTTTTCTCATTGAATAACAGCTAAAAAACACAGAATTAAATAGATCAGATGTCTTTTTTGTGGTTTTTTCCTTGTGCACTAATTTTATGTAACATGGCTTATTCCTTGTCTCTGATTCTTCATTACTTCTTTGGCTTCTTCTGCTTGTGAGTTCAAACGAAGTTCTTTCAAACTATGCTCTGCATGCTTAGTATTTTATTTTAATTTCTCAATATTTTGCAAAAAAATCCTATTTTTCTTCTTTGATTCCTGCTTTTATGACTGCAAAATATATGTGCACACGGAAGAGTTTCTTCCAGAAGACTTCGTGAAGGTGGAGCTGGGATACCCTGAATGGAATTACAAGGGAATTTTTCTAGCATGATTTGTCTCTGACAAGGAGAAAAACTGAAAACTACTATGTTCTCATCTTAATGTGATCTTTTCCTAATGTTGCATTCTTCAAATCAAATATATTGGAGTTTTTAGAGTGGATGCAGCCTTGCAAAGTGTGGTAGATTTATCATTATATTTTTATAGAAGGAAGAAAAAGCTATTTACAAAAGGTAATCAGAAACTCTCCAATTAAATAAGCACTACAGATAATTCTTTGAACCAATAAGACAAAGATAATTTAGCACAGTTCATGACAGAAAGACCCTAGTGAGGAAATGATTGTCTATCAAAAGTAATTTTAAACTGTAGTCTGTGTGTACTGTAACCTTGTGAAAGATGTGGAGGCATAACACATTGGGAGTACAGAGCATTTTCTAGTTTTTCCATGACTGAGGATTCACTGGTGTTCCTTCATGGCATGATATGTTATTTGAGGCCTTAGTGTACCCAAGGGACATAAAAATCTGTTATTAAAACTCCCAGAGAAATGTTCACTTGAGGCAGTCTGAGGAGGCAGAAGGGATGATGCAACAGCTTCAGCAGAAACTGCATAACCTACACAACATCCTCCATACCCTAATCTACGGTTGTTTTCTCTCTGAAAAATTGAATTTTCTGGATTTCACTATGTTTCCATTTCTACTTCAATGTCAGGGTAGCACATGTTTTCTCCTTCCAAAGTTAGAGAAATGGTAACAGTAACAGATTCACAGAAAGGAAACAACGTATATTGCAATACACAGACATTAAATTAACTCCCAGTTCTTTTTGTGAGTTGGCTGTAAGTCAGATGATGTTTCTCTAGACTACTGATAGATGAGAATTCTGTCCATTTTCTAGACATATAGATAAAGACAGGAAAAGTGATGATTTTAAATATCTTAGCTGTATGGAGACCAGTTTGTACATGACCGTTCCAAGTCCTTTTTCTTAGTGGCTATATCACTGGTTGCAGTGAGGTGTGGCCTTAAAGTCAGGTGTCCCACTAGCAGGAGGGCGGCCAACACCCAGCTGCAATGTGTGAGCACCCCTCAGCGTCAGAAGGCTTCGGGCTGTGCTCACAGCGGACGGAATCGCTGCTGGCCAACAAGAGTAAAGAGTCCGGACACTCACTGGGGACTTGTCAGATTTATTGTCAACCAGGGAGTGACAGACACCCAGATGTTGAATCTAACGTGTCTGCCAGTCTGAACAAAGGGTGCATCAGGGTTATAAGGGGAGGAGGGATCTCAGGGAAGGGTTTACAAAGGTCCAATAGTGGAAGGTAGGGGAATGAACTTAGGATAACTGACAGGAGGAAAAACCCAATAGAAACAATGTAAAGGAGGGGCCCCAGAGCCACAGCTAATCAAGTCTCCCTAAGCACAGAAGATTCTGGCAAACTAGGAGGGGTGGGGAGTGATTGACTGGGCCCAGGGAGGAGAACAAATTCACACATAAGGAAACAGAGGGGAGGAGAAATCATATAACAGAGAGGATTGACATGAGCTGTGGCGGGAGTAACCAAGGTAACCAAATGACAGACAATACCATGGTGGGAGTTGCCATGGGAACATAATAACTGACAAAGCTAAGGCGGGAAAAACTGGGAGGGCAGAACCATTACAGAAAATGGGGGAGCAATACAGAAAATGGGGGAGCAATTAAACAAGCTAACAGAACACGCAACAACAACTGGTGTTCTCATCAGTGGGGGTTGGACAAGAGGGCTGAGGAGGTCCTGAGGAGGTCATCTTGGCCACCACTCTCTTTCCAAGAAAGTTTGCTATGTAGTTCCACTCCAATACATTTTGTCTTTAGTCTTTGTGACAGCGACAAATGATGGCCGGATGTTTGCGTGGAGTCTCGCGCACACACACCCACCCTGGCCCTTCCTGCCACCTCTAATATGGGAAATGTGATTCCTTCTAAGATGAGAACACCCTCTGGGGATGGCACAAAAAACTCTCTGGCCATGGTCTTGCAGCTTATTACCTCCTTGTCTTTAAACAAGTCCTGCTGTGTCACCAAAACTTTAGACATTTCTTGCATGTCCTCAAAAAGGGATTAGTTTAGATACTTTTTCAAGGTTAGTGATCTATTTCAAATCTGCAAATGCAAGGACTCTTTAATCAGGGACCGGATTCCTTAGTAGTTCTTTATTTTCCCTTTTGAGAAAACTTCTCTTTTTTTGCTTTTCATTTAAATGAGTGAAATCCCATCTTTATCTAAGTAATTTTTCCTCTTGACTGTTGAAAAAATTCAAAGCTAATATACTCTAAGTGTTCTCCAGGTATAATTTAATTTTCTATTATCTTCCAAAGGTGAAGAATCAAGTGACCATGAAGTATAATATATTTGATATAGCATTATTTCTATTTGAATTGATACTTAACATTATGAAGACCTTTCCCTTGTGTAGCAAAAACTACTGTTTGATTATAATTGCCATCCTACTGTGAATAATCACTTCATTCACTCATAGATGTAATTAGAATATTCATATTTTATTAGATGTTTGATAAGTAGCACTGGCTTAATTTCAGATTCCTTAGGACAAAATCTGATAAATCAGACAAAAAGAGAAAATTAAGCAAGTTGTATGCAAAATAGTTTAGTACAAGTGTCAAAGTTCAAACATTAGATGGCATAATCATGGCATATAATCTATATACTATTTTTCATCAAGTTTTGCAGTGTCCCTATCAAAAAATTATCCCAAAGAAACTTTTTTTGTGAGGAGTAGGTATAAATATAAATAAATCAAAAGACTAAATATGAAATACCTTTTTGTTATCTTTCAGTATTCTGTTATTTCAGAACAAAAAAAAAACAGGGAGGCAATGTATAGACAGCAAATAGCCATATTGACAAATAGCAGTTCAAATATGACAATACCATTGATATCTCTAAACTGTGTTTAATTTGTGTAAATTTTAAGATTTATTACTTAAGTGAAAGACTTATTTCAAAGGATATTTTAGGGAAGGAAAAAATGTGTTTTTCTGCAGGTTTCTTTGGGGGGGGGTTTGGCATTTTTTCTGGGGCTTCTTTTTGATTGAATTGTTTCTTAAATTCTGATTAAATCACCAATGTTTTTCACAATCACACCAGCTGCAGTTAAGCTTTTCTCTGGGCAGATCTTAATTTTTGAACATAGAGTCCAGCATCATCTTTAAGCAATTTCCATTTTTCTGTTTAAGGATGCCAACAAAAATAACACCTCACATCACATTTCATATGCACAGTATTTCTCATAAGAATGTCACACCTCTCAGGAGAAAGCAATCTCTCAACTTGTTCCTGCAAAATTACTTTTGTCTGGGGAAAGGTATGTTACATGGTATTCTGTAAGAGCTAGAATTCAACTTCAGAAGCTTGATATCACTCTTCATTTCCCTTTTTGGTCATAATTGTTCCAGTCCAGAACAGCTGAGAATATTTTGTCTTCGTCTTTTTCTTTAAATAGGAAAATAAATAATTTTCCAAAGGATTAAAAGGATAAATGTTTTGTGGTTTAACACCTTCGTTGGGACAACGAAGTCCCAACCAGCCACTTGCTCACTTCCCACCCCCTCCCAGGTGGCGGAGGAGAATCAGGAAAAAGGTAAAAACTCTTGGGTTGAGATAATAACTTAATAATTGAAAATAAACCAACAAACAATAGCAACAACGGTAATGATGAAAACAACAGCAGCAATGCTATTTCTACTAATATTAATATTAGTAATAAAGTGCAGAGGAGGGCATATGTGGCCCGAAGTTTAGAGTCCGACTAGCTGAGGGCGAAAGGCCGACGCCCCTCTGCAATTCCTGGCCAGCACCCTTCGGCGTCTGATGGCCTCGGGCTGTGCTGGCTGCGGACTGGCTTACACTACTGGTATTGGAGAGGAACGGAGCTGACCATTTCCCGGGGGTTAAACATCGGTTTATTGAAGGTGTTGCGGGATCCAAACGCGGGGAAACCACCCGGGAAAAAGTTTTTCCATAGGGGGTGAAACAGAATTATAAAGGATGGGGGTGGGTACAGGCGGAACCAATCGGGAAAGGTGAGGGGATGAACTTCACAGAACTGACAGTCCGTGGAGACCAATAATCAAAAGGTAAAGGAGGTGTCCTGGGACCCCAGCCAACCACCATCTCCAGAGAGGAGAAGGTTCTCGAAACCTGGGAGGAGAAAGGGAGTGATTGACTGGACCTAGGGAGGAAACAACTTTCACTTATAAGGGAAACCAGGGGAGGAGCAATTACATATCGGCAACTATGAATAGCGGTTACTATAGCAACTTAGCTGACAGGCTAGCAGTGGCGGGAAAAACTGGGGGAACGAAACCATTTTACACATAATAGGGGAGAACAATACATAAATTGGGGGAATAACACAAGAAACTTAACAACACACTACAACAATAAAGAATGAGAGGGGAATAAAACCCAAGAACAAATAATGCACAAAGGAGTTTTTCACCACCTGCAAAGCAATGTCTGTCCCCAGGCACCTATTGTCAAAATTGTGGAATTTACCTTTGAGTTCTTCATCCAAGATATTTGTGAAGGTGTTGAAAGGCCATTGGATCTAAAAATACTTATATAGAGAGACTTTATTCACTAAAATGAAAAAAAAACCCAGAAAATTACTGCCTGGTAAAATTTCTTTGACCCAGTCTAGATCTTTATATATCATCTGAAAACTAGAAAAAAATATACAAATCTCTATTTTTAAGCACTTCTGCTAAGCTAATTCTCTATAATTATCCCTTTAACTTACGAATATTAAAGAGTTTAGAGTATAACTGGACTTTAGTAAAACATTTGATACTTCTTTCAACAGCATGCTCCTGGAGAAACTGGTTCATCATGGTTTAGACAGATGTACTCTTCAATGGGTAAAAAATTGAATGGAAAGCTGGGCTCAGAGTGGTAGTGACTGGATATACATCCAGTTGGTGGCCAGTCACCAGTGGTGCTCCCAGGGCTCAGTATTAAAGCCAGTCCTGTTTTACTTCTTTATCAACCTGAAGAGAGCATCAAGAGCACTCTGAGTCAATTTGCAGACAACACCAAGTTGGGTGGGAGTGTTACTCTGCTGGAGGGTAGGAAGGCTCTGCAGAGGGAACTGGACAGGCTGGATTGATGGGTCAAGGCTGGTTGGTAGAATCGCTATCCCAGGAATTGTCCAAAAAATATGTGGATGTGGAACTTGGTGCAATGACTTAGTGGTGAACATGATAATGCTAGGTTAAAGGTCTCTCTAAATGATCTGAGAGGTTTCTTTCCAACCCGAAAGATTCAGAGTGCTACTTATCTCCGAATTTCTCATTCTGTATTTGCTGAGTGAGGCATGGCATTATACTCCCTGTGAGTATAATGCAAATTTAGGGTCTGGTTATTTCTGCAATTATAGGTTATCAATTTCTGATGAGTAAGTTTATTTTATAGATACAGGCTATACTGGAATAAATTTTTCAGTTATAGGTGACATATACTAACCTTTTTCCTATTCTGGCTTCTTCATTTTTGACCTTCTGCCAAAATTTTCTTTCCCTTTTCTATAGAGAATCTTTCTGTTTTTTACTATAAAACTCTCTACTTGGTTTTATGATGTTTGTAGAATCATGGGACACCATATTCTTCAGCTGTTTTCCACATATACATTTATAATGATGTTATGAGGGAGATACATTCTGTTGAAGACATCCAAAGGGTGATTTAATCCGTCTAAATTAGCACTTCATCTGTCAGTAAGTTAAATATGCCCAGGATTTTTTCCTGGCATTCAGGCCAAGAGCCCATATCTGTTCTATTAATCCATCTTCACCTCAGAAAAAAATCTGGCAACACCCAAACTGAATATGGAAGATGATCCTGGCTCATATCAGCTCCTGAGCTGTGCCCAGAAATTGTCAGGCAGAGTGTTACTTGTTCCAATCCAAAACTATGCTAGGGTTTGTTCCACTTTCCCCTAAAATATACATAAATTGCATTTCCCTAAAAATGTTCCCCTCCTCTGTCAATATACTAAAAGAGCAAATATAAATTGGAAAGAACAGTACTTGTTTGCTTGCCTGGGAGGTGACAATGTTCAGAGTCCAGTTACTTGGATGGATAGCATATATAGCAACATGTAAAGGATTGTTCACTGACACCTAGACTTGGGGAAATTAGTTTCATTTCTTACCAATTAAATCAGGGAAGGATAATGAGGAATAAACCAAAATACTAAAAATACTTTCCCCTTATCCCTCCCTTCTCTCCAAGCTTAACTTCACTTCTTATTTTCTCTGCCTCTTGCCTTCCAGTGGTGCAGGGGGATGAGAAATGGTATTTGTGGTCAGTTCATAACACACCTCTACTGCTCTTTCCTCTACAGGTAGAGGTCTCCTCACTTCTTTCCTCACTTTTCCTCACTCCTTTACCAATGTGTAGTCCCTCACACTGAAAAGCGCAATCTATTAACTTCTCAAATGTGAGTCCTTCCTGTCAGCTACACTTCTTTAAAAACTGTTCCAGCATGGGTCCTTTCCATGGGGTGCAGCCCTACAGGACAGAGTGCTTAAGTGAGAGTGTCGCACAGGGTCACAAGTCCTGCCAGATAACGTAATATCCATTGCGGGCTCCTCTCTCCATGGTACTACAGATTCTGTCAGGAGCTTTTTCCCGTGCAGGCTTCCCACAGGGTCACAGCCTCCATCAGGCAGTCTCTCTGTAGTCCTGTGGTCCTGTAGTCCACCATGGGCTGCAAATGGATCTCTGCTCCACTATGGACCTCCATGGTTTGCAGGGGGACAACCTCCCTCTCCATGATCTTCGCCATGGGCTGCAGGGGCACCTCTGCTCCTGTATTGGAGCAACTCCTCCCCCTCCTTCACTGACCTTGGTGCCTGCAAGGTGATTTCTCTCATATATTTTCACTCCTCTCTCTGCTGCAATTGCATAGTTTTTTCCATGCCTTTAAATACTTCATCCACCAATGCTGATGGGCTTCTCCTTGCCCAGTGGCAGGTCCATCTTGGAGCCAGCTCTGTTGGACATCTCACAGAAGCCACTTCCATAGTCCCTCTCTACCTAAACCACAGAAAATCAATTCAACCATACAGTATTGCCCCATAGGATCCCAGGTTTTGAGAAATCTGAAATCACCAGCTAAATAAAAGTTTAGTAAATTCTCCCTCTCTCTGAAAGGAGTGCTGTTCTTAATACACAAAAGAGAGTGGTAAATGTCAACTTAGGATAGCTCACATTTTGAGTGGCAGCAGAAACAGATAAGGCATTATTCACACTATCTGTTTTATGTACTTGAAACATGTAACTGAGATGTGAATGAGACTCGGAAATTGGTTCTTAATTCCCTATGTAGCTAATAGCGTGAAAGAGAATTAGCAGCAGAGGTGTCAGTATATTACAACTGGATGATTAAAATTAGATGGAATGAGCCTTATGATTTCTAATAAAAGTCAGTACAAGTCCCTAACTTCTAAACTTAGTGTGAAAGAAAAAAGATTTTCTACCAACTTTTAAACATGAGTCATGTTCTGTTAGTCATACTTCACTAAAAAGATGCTTACATTGTGTAAAACATTTTTTGCAACAGTTACCATTTATGCAAAAAGTGTGAGTTAAAGAGACCTAAATGAGAAGAGGTGTTAATTTGCACTGAAGGTACAGATATCTGTTGCATG
Organism: Zonotrichia albicollis; assembly: GCF_047830755.1. NCBI lineage: Eukaryota > Metazoa > Chordata > Aves > Passeriformes > Passerellidae > Zonotrichia > Zonotrichia albicollis. The sequence goes on from NC_133820.1 coordinate 77,440,710, forward strand.
GGTATATTCCATGGAGAGCCAGAAAATATTTTGGAGCGAGGGTAATGCAGGTGATTTTTCATTTATTGATGCTGGTTAAAGCCCTACAGCTTTTGTAAATTAGCTTTTTGCTGGAGAAAGAGGAAACTGTTTCCTCAGTAGGAAACACCATCTAAGAAAAATATGGTATTAAAATATAATTAAATTTATTTTATTGAATTGAAATATACAGGATTTCTTGGTGCTTTTCCTTTGTTGGAACAGAACTGTGGGATAAGAAATGGCAACACTTTCATTATAGGTTTGTCACTCAAGTGTTTTAGGATGATATTAACTTTATCCTGGCAAAGACTGAAGTATGATTACATCCCTTCCCAGCACTGGGAGGCAACCAACACATATTTTCACTTTATCAATAGTCTAAATACATGTTTCCAAATTAGTCCTGAAACTCAGAAATAAATTGATGAATTTTCTCAGAGTTATCCAAAAGATTAAGCTAGCCTTCATATAATACCACAAAAACTCATGATCAGTGGAGAAGATTTCTAGGAAGGACTAGCTGATGAATCAACAGGAATTTATGAAGAAGCGAAACAAGAAATTTTTTTAATTTACTTTTTTAATTTACTTTTTCAGGAATTGTCTGTATGAAGCACAACTTCAGATGTCATTTTCTTTATTAAAGGTGTTTTTCATATTTTTCTATGCGCATTCAACTTTCAGTGAAAATGAGAGAATTAAAACCTTTGTTCATATTCTTGGTTTAAATAATTTCTCAAACTTACTTCTTACAAGCATTACTGAAATATTGCTACTAAAAAATACTACTTCATAGTAAGCCTATCCATATTGTAGTGATCTTATGGAAAAGACTTTCCAAAATGTTAAATGACCTTTTAACAAGTCTGAACAATATTTTTTTATAAAATCTTATTATAGGTATTAATTCAGTACAGGACAGAATTTCTAGGGAAGGTCATGCAGCCCATGACTGGCAAAGCTGTAAAGGTAGAAATGATGGTAAGAAAATGGGGGGCGAATAACACAATCAAAACTCTCATGAGGGTGTCTGAAAGATGACCAATCCACTGTTTTAAACAATAAGCAGCAAACTACCAAATGACTTGTCAAAAAAAGGAGGAAACTTGAAGAAAAATCAGAGTTCAGAGACATTGCAAGGGGTGCAGCAGCAGTCAAACCTGTGTTGGCAATGCTGGAAATCACCCTGCAGTGCCCCAGCCCTCCCCATGCAGGACAAAGCAGACATGGGGCAGTTTGAGCAGCTGCTCTCTGCTCAGTGGGAGAGGCACTGGAATGTGCATCACTCAGGGTGATACTGCAGGAATTGCACCTCGAGTGTGCAAGTATGGCTGATTTCTCAGCAATATATCAATATGATGATGCCAGCTGAGGTGCATTTTAAAACAGAGCATCCCTTTTCTCCCACAGGAAGGGTGCATACAGAAATAAGTTCATTTTAGTTAACTTCATTCTTTCAGCTGCATTCTTTTGTCTGAGTAAATTGGGCACAAGATGATAAAGTAGCTGAAGTCTTAGGCAGGAAGCTCCCAGCCCTCTCTAACTTACCTTGAGCTGCTAGATAATGGGAGATCCTGAAGGTAATGTAAATGGGGAGATAAGGAAGCCATGATTGTGATCAGAAGCACAGCCTGTCCAGATAAGAAATGGATAATGATCTGCCACAATACAGAGATACAATTCACTAAGGCATAAAGAAGACCACAGGCCAAAACTCACCACCCAATCAATAATCACATTTAAGGTGCATGAAGAATCTGTGAGGATTAGTAGTACAGACTGTAAGATTATAAAGGTCCAGGAATTTCTTTGTTCTCAGCCCCTCTCTGGAGGCACCCAGTTCAAGCTGTTCCTATTTCTGTACCACTAAATTATTAATTTTTTTTCTGGAATCACATGTCTGAGAGTTTGCTTTGGGAAGCCTGGGCAAAGAAATTTCTTTAACAAAAGGGAACCCACCTTCTACTAGTGATTAAAAAGATGGTGTCAAAAATAAGAGCAAAACAAAAGTGCTTCCATTTCTAAATATCTATTGACACATTTTGAATGGACTTTTTTTGCCAGTAACTGAAGACAAAAAAATAATTAATTTTAATTTTAGGGAGGATTATTATTATCATTATTATTATTATTATTATTATTATTATTATTATTATTATTATTATTATTATTATTATTATTATTATTGTAAAATAATTTGTGTTGGAAAGGACCACAGAGATCATTTAGTTCCAATCTCCCTGCCATAGGAAGGTATACCTTCAACTATGCCAGGTTATTCAAAACCCCACTCAGTCTGGCACTGGACACTTCAAAGAAACCCAGATAGAAAATATCTGTTGTTCTTTCTTGTCCACAGATACAGCCACTCCATCATAGAAGACCTCTGGATGATTCAGGTACAAATTGCCCTTTGTGAAGCCATCTCACCTGTCCCTAACAACCTCCTTGTCTTCCATATGGTTTTACATATCTTCCAGCAATTTCTGTACCATGATCCTGCTGGGTACAGAAGGGAGTTTGTCTTGTCAGTATTTTCCAGGGGCCTCCATTTTACCTTTTTTGACAATGGGTGTACTGTTCCCTTTTTTTCCAGTTACTGGTGACTTTGTCTCACTACCACAACTTTTCAAATATTATGGAAAGTGCTTAAGCAACTGCATGAGCCAATTCCCTCAGGATTCTGGGATGCATCTCATCAGTTCCCATGGACTTGTGTATGTTTATATTTGTCAGGTGGTCTCGAACATGATCTTCATTATGGTGGGAGAGACTTTATTCCCACTATCCTTGCCTTGAGGTTCAGGGACTTTAGAAGTATGAGGAAAGAAACTAACACTGAAAATTGAGGAATAAAAATGCTCTAGCATTTTCCATGTTGGTTGCCACTTGTTTTTCTGTTTTATTTACCAGGGGGAGTATATTTTCTTTAATTTTCTATTTCTGACAGATGTATCTTTAGAAGCCTTTATTATTCTTTGCATCCCTCGTCAAGCTACACTTTGGCTTTCCTAATCCCATCCCTACCTCTCTGGGAAATGTCCCTATATTCTTCCCAGAACAAATGTCTCTGTGTATTTCATTCTAACACCTTAGTTTGACCAAGAGGTTCTTATTCAGCCATGTTGGTCTCCTGCTGTCCTTTTCCAGTTTCTTACATGTGGGAATTTAGAGCTCTTTCACTCCAAGAATAATGTTTTTAAAGACATGTCAGCTCTCTCCAGCTCATATTATGGTGAACAGGTGAAATAGGGTATACTGTTAAAATAACAAGCATAAGATGAAAGGATTGTTCTATTTTCTTTCAAGGTTAAAATTTGCTACGTACAAATCATGTTCTTTGTTCAGAAATCTAGAGTTTGTTTTTGGGTTTTTTTTTTTTTTTTTTTTTTTTAAACAGAGGCGTACATAAGGATTAAACCTTTGACTTGGTTTCAAATCCAGTAGTAATACCAATAAATCCCCTTGGATTGCTTTGGAAATTTAGCATCTAACCTTATGATATTAAAAACTGAGCTATGAAATAGGTAGCATCTGTATTCAAGTTCTCATATTTTACAGGTTTATGGTATTACACAATATATGTTTCAAATCCTCACATTACTCGAAGCTTGTCATTTCCCCTTTCAAGGTACAAAGGAGTGCAAGTACAAAGTACGAAGGAAGCTGAAGTGCAAGATTTTTCTTCATTTGCTGAGCAAGCCTGATCTTATGACATCTGTCACTCCAAAACATGAAGTATGCTATGAAAGTGTGCTATCAGAAGCAAGCATGCAACCTAGCAAACAAAATAAATTTTAGACAAAAGTCTCTTGATATAAAGTAGCTAATGCTAGTGATGAAAAAGGGTACTTGCAGAGTTTTGGTAGGCATTGCCTAGTAACTAAGAAAGGTTTGATGCATTTGCTAAGCATTTGAGCATCTGATTATGAAGAAAATAGCTTTTCTTTTCTTTTCTTTTCTTTTCTTTTCTTTTCTTTTCTTTTCTTTTCTTTTCTTTTCTTTTCTTTTCTTTTCTTTTCTTTTCTTTTCTTTTCTTTTCTTTCTTTTCTTTTCCTGACATTTTATTTAATATTGATACTTATTAATGTTCTATGCTTAAAACTATAACTTTTTTATTGCATTCTTTTATTTGGAAATAAGAAACATCTTTTACAATAAGTAAGATAAAATTTGCGCATATACAATTGAAATTGGACCATATATATACTTCATGAGGATTTACCATTTTACCTCATAATCCAGGTGCCAGCATCAGCGACAGCTCTTCTGTAATTTAGGAGGAATATCGTGATGCTAAAATATTCTACTCCAAAATACATTTTAGCACAGGTGGATTTTGCCTGTTAATATATTCTGCTATCTTAATTTGAGAGACTTCTTGAAATATAGAGAATACTGAATTAAAATTATCTGAGTGCATTCTGCATGTGACACATCTAAAGATACAGAAATAACTAATTATTTTTATGAGAGAATTAATCAAGCTTGACAGAAACAACCAATAGCAATAAATTTTGTTTCCAAATTCATGTATTGAAGGAGGCTAATATTACCTACCTTAGTAACAAAGCAAAATAATTAATATGTTTAGCTTAGTGTTTATCACTAGTGAGCCTACTCTAAAATAACTTCTGCACTTGAAAACTTGAAGAATAATTGTAGAAAATCTTGACATGTGATCCTACTAAAACACTGAAAATATGAAAACTGTGATGGCAATTAATTGCACCATTTTCAGAGGAAAATTTGGTTTTCCATATTATATTTCTACGTATTGCACTTCTATATTTTATCACTGTAAATGAAAAACTATGATGACAACATTTATATTTACTCTATTGTGTATCAAATGAAAGTGTTTTGTCGCAAGATTTCATTTGCACTGCTACAGTTTGGGATTTAAGTGTTTTCATCTGTTAAAGGAAACCTTAAAACACCCATTTTTATCTTTAATTTGTGGTTCTTTCACGCTACTTAAATATTTTCCTCGTAGCATCCACATTCCCTGCTTGTCTCTCTGGATTGCAGTAGCTGTGGATTGCTAACCATAGTTTGGCATCACTTCTGACTCACTGGCCTAATCATGGATGTGCAGAGAGCAATGCTTGTGTAAATACTTAATATCACACTGAATCTGATAGACTGCAGGACCCATATGTGTGCTAGCACACATTTCAGCCCTTAGACTGATAAATTGTGGTGCCTTTACTGGTAGCACATTACACTTGAACCTCACTGCCATAAGGGTGAGCAACAGAGATGATCTGATCTTGCTCTTGCTGCCTGTCAGATCTCACCACCCCCCGAGGCACATATACAAGTATGGATCTATGGATCCCATCAATGTCTCCCTGTTTTTTTTAAGTTTTTCTAAGTTTTTCTAAGCCTTCTGATGTTTACATTCTTGTAACAAACTTTCTCACGCACGTTTAGCAAATATTATTGTTTTACATTCTTTTGTGGAGGAAGAGAAATTTGATGGACTGTTGGTTTGTCCAGTGTCATCGGATACTGGCACTGTCACCCTCCAGCTCACTGTCACTTTTGGAAATCTATAAATGCTGGAGTGAGGAATGAAAAGCTCTTTTTTTACCTTGGAGAGTTGCGTGTCCACATTGTTTCCTTTTGTATCCAAAAGTCTGTCTGTGACTTCTGGTCTGCCCCAGCCCTCAGACTCCTGCTTTCTGTGCAGCCCTGGCTTCTGAGATACCACAGACACCTCAGTTTCAGGACAATTAGTCCTCTCTTGTACATCTATGCCAGCTATGAGGTGGCATCAGTTCGTGCTTATGGTGTAACAAGGAGATGGTTGCTCATTTATCAATGTTAGAGAGATCAAATTCAAATACAGGAAGAATAAGTTTTTCTCAGATAAGTTCCTCAAATGGCTCCCAGTTTCACTTGTTCTCTAAGTGGCCACGGCCATAAACACAGCCAGGCCTGTCAGCTTGTAGAGGGATCTCACTGCAGAAACAAATATCTCAGTGGAAATTCTCTTGGCCGCACTACTTACTCTTCAATCTTGGTTATGACATACTCTTCCATCAGCATTGCTTTAGATGGTGAAATTTGAGTATATTCTCTGAGCTGGTCAGTTACAGCCTGGCTTCATGCAAAGTTACTACAGGATCTTGGGCTGTAAAGTCCTTGTTTGTGGCAATGCGCAATTTTATCACATTTCAATCTTTCAGAATCTCACAGACTGTGTTTTCATTTAACAGCTGTGCATCATGCTGCCTCTGACAATGTTATCTTCACCTGTCACATCCTTTTCCCTCCCCTTTCTGTTTCTCTTGCTGCCTGTTATAATGATCTGTCTCACTGGCAGAATGGGTAGCAGAAGAGGTTAGATGCACACTGTACACTTGAGCTCCTTCTCTGCCTGCTCTGCAGACATGATAGGGAAAATCACAGTAAGGTTGACTACACAAATAATCCATGTCAAGTTTATTCCATTCATTCATTATCCATTCAAGTTTATTACAAATTTGAAATCATGCAACTTTTCCTATTTTGTGCCTTTATTTTGAGTGGGCTTGTCAAAAAAAAGGAATGTGGTTCTCTTTTCCCTAGCTGCTCTGTATTTCAGTCAATGTAACAGACCTCTGCTTGGGGGTCAGTGGGTTCCTCCTGAGACTCAGGAAGATCACTCCTAAATACACATTGTTAATAAAAGCATGCTTTACCCCCCCTCCAGAAGCAGCTGAAATATATTAAAGCCAGCTACTTAAACAAAATGATAGTTAAATCTTAGCTGTGCCATAGAGGATTGGCATTTCCAATAGTGATGTGTCTTCAAAAGTACTGTATGTGAAAATTTCACTTCAGGGGTTTTGAACAGACCTGGTGCTTTCCAGAGATCACTCTTCCCATCACAAATACTAGAGATCATACTACTTTAGATACAGCAAGTTTCCATAGGAATAAAGTATGATCAAAAACTTTTTTTCCCTAGCTTTTGTAGTTCCTTTCTCTGGCAAATAAGGAGTAAAATTGAACTGAACATTTGGATTGCCTGAGGCAAGCTTATGAACATAGCTCGACTCTTTTGCAGCTTATATTGTCTTCTGTTTGGATTTGATAACTCTTCAACTAAGCCTTCCCTTCTCTAGTGCAACTGTGATCTTCCCTGAACCGATTCTTTTCAACAAAATAATTGCGCAAAACTGAACGTTCTTCAAAGAAAAAGGAAAAACAACCAATTCAAACATAGAAAAAATGTATTTTGCATTCATTCTGTTAAATTTTAGCCTCTAATAATCCCTAAGCTGCAGGAAAAAAATCGTAATCTCTCATAATAATTATCATATTGTGCAGTCTAAAATATTTATATTTGCTACAGACTAGAACAAAAGATTGTCAGTTTAGTTTCATATAGTAAATTCTCAGCCTTTTATGCAATGCAAAATAAGGTGTAACCTGGCTATATTTTCAAGTTGAATTCAAATGCAAGTTGAGCTAAGAATGAAATTTTAATTAACTGAAGTTGCTGAAGGAATGGAACATTAATCACAAGGGTTAGGTTTTTGGTTTATTTTTGGGGTAATAGCTCTCAAGGTGAAAAGTTGTGGAAGTGTGATCACTTCATTTAAAGAAAATACAAAGAGGAAAATATCTGAAAAAAAATGAGTGAAGGAACATCCTATGTAGATTTCCTTTTCATTATTAAAATGCTGAATTGATAGATATACTTACAGAGAGATAGATGTACTTATAGTGCAATTTCTGTTCTTATATAACTATGTTTCAGTCTAGAAATGTTCACTGTAGGATATTAACAGAAATGTTTAGAATAAAAATTAGCTCATAATAGAAACTGAAGAGAACTTTCTGTCACACATATTTGTGTCTCAAAAGCTACATGAATCTACTTGTAAGTATTTGGCAGTTTGTTCTTCACTAATACATCAAGTAAAGGTCTCATCCCAGAGAAATCTTTCATATTTTGCGGTTTTTTTCCAAAAAATGTTTCACTATACTTATTCTATGCTGTGCCAAACATTTAATGTTCTCATTTATTTGTGAATTAATTTTTATTTTCAGTTCATATGTTGCTCAACATTTTGAATTTCTGTGGCATTACTTACATATAAACAGTGAGAAATACTGATTATGATTTATGACAGTGCTATAAGGAGAAATCCAAAGTCCTGTACCTGTGGATGAGCAACCAGTATATGTTGGGGGGCACCCACCAGGAAAGCAGCTTGGTAGAAAAAGCCCTAGAGATCCTGGTGGCCACCAAGTCATACATAAACTAGGGAATTGCTTTTGCTGAAAAGAAGGTTAATGGTGCTCTGAGTTGAATTAGATTAAATAGTGCCAGCAGGGAATTTATCTTAAATTATAGGGCTTTCCATTAAAGAACACCAGGAAAGAGCAGATTTTATATCTATTAGATATTTACATATATGATTGAAAATAGAGGCTGTTCCTATATACTGCAAATTCCTTTATGTCACTGGGCCTCTATTTCAGCAACTGCTTATTTTGTTTTGAAATTGCAATTGTTTCAGATAATCTATCACTGAAGATAGATCTTTAGTTATGGCAACAGTTTTTGACAGTCACTATAATGGGCCGTAACTTATAAAACTATGAAGGAGATTTTAAAATTTATTTGATTTAAAAGATTAGTATCTCAAGGCCTACAAAAGATGCACATTAAAAGTAGCTTCTCAGTTAAGATCTGGTCCCTACTGTCTACCAAGTTATGAAGTACTAGAATTCAAAACTTTGATATTTATTAATTAAATAAATATTTTTTTATCAAAGGTAGCACTTTGCTGTGATGAATGCTTTCTCATTGGAGAGAATTTTGTTCAAGGAGAAAGCAATCAGCTAGAACAATAAACCCCTCAAATAGTATTTAGAGTTGAGGAAGAATCAAACACAGTATTCCTGAGGTAAGAAAAAGATTGTGACTAATGATAGCAGTTGCTTATTCACCACATCGGTAAGCTTATGAACGTATAACTTTCATTGGTGCACTCGAAACAACCTGGTATGCCAAGAAACATGACAGTAATAATTTTTGGTGCAAGACTGCTATTGTCTTAAGACTATGTGGAAAGGCTATTTCTGTTTAGCCTGGACTCTGCAGAGCAGTATTCTCATTCTTAGTTGTTAGGAGATGCTGCACTTTTGGACTGCCTAAACTGTGCCTGCTTAACATTCTTTGTCTCTATGCTGTTTGTATCATAATCTTGTTTAACATGAAAAATATTCATGTGGCAGGCTCTTTGTCTTGGTATCTTCACCATTTTCTTGGTAGCCTCTATTTCTGATAATTACTGTAGGAGCCAATAGCGATTTTCTCAGCAGCTTTGCCTTGCTGGTGTGTGTGGTTTATCAGCTTTACTACAGGTCACTTGCAACATGCAAACTGAACCATGTATATGCCAAAACAATGGCATTCAACTGGTGAATTAAAAATAATATTACAGGATATACATGATAAGATGCTAGATTCTGTTTTAGTTAAAATGCTAGGAAGAAAAGATAGTAACTTGGAAAGGTATTACCTTATAAAAAATATTTAAATCAAAATATTGTAAAACAGTGTTGTGAAATGTACATAATTTTATTTAATGATACTATTTTATAGAATTTTTTGCCTAAATATAGTGAGCTTGAATGATATAAGAAATAAAAGACTAGCCTTCTGAGACTTGGATTGCAATATATCTTGTTAAGATCATTCAACTGCTACTTTTAAATATAAATTTTGAGGAGGAGATGAAGAAGAAAACTTTTGTTTATGACAGTGAAACCTACTGAGTTTATGGTGTTCATTGTCTTAGTGATCTTTAATTAAAAATTATATCAGCATGTATGTGGAAATGAGATAAAATTTTAAAAGTCCAGACCATTATTATTAGAAATATCCCAGATTCTTTACTTCAAGGTAATCTTATTTTACAAATCCATAAAAAAACCCCGTAACAACTCAGGCCTTGAAGTATTTAAGCCTGCCTCTGGTAGATCTGCCTTTCTCAGTAATGTTCACTGGTCCTTTAGAAGTCATAGACAACTCCCTGACAGGACTCAATCCCAAGGTGCAAATGGCTGCACACAAGTATGAAATGCAACAGCACATCCTTTCACACCAGGCATTAATATGGCCAGTACAGTAAGTTTCCTCTATCCTCAGCCTTCTTTGCTTCATGTGCAACTGGATTTCTTTGAAAAACTGATGACCTCCGCACAACAAATGAAAAAATATTGGAGCTTTACATTTTGGTAAGCATTTCTAAAGCTGTGCTGTATTTTTTTTTTCCTTCTTTTTTATTTTTTTTTTTTGGGGGGGGGGAAGGGGGGGACGAAGGAGATACCTGCATTTCTATACATATATAAATAAGATTTACTGACAATTTCTATGACTACTCTTTGTAATTCATGAACAATAATGCTAACATCTATTATTACTTCTTTTTTGAATGCTTAGGAATTTCATTTTGAAATAAAGACAAAATCCTTAGCACAAGTATGTAGCCATGGAAATTAATTCTAACAATTGTAAAAAGAGATTTTTGTAAAATAGTTAAAAGAATGCATTTAAACACTAGATTTCCAAAGTCATAAGGCATTTAGTTCCAAAGTCATTAAATATTTACTTATTTAAAGTATTAATATTTAGCTTTTTCCAGTTATTTTATTAAATTTGAAATATTTGATAAAATAAAATCTAATTTTTAGTTATAGCCTGCTCATGTGCATTTCCAGTTCACTGCAGATGCAAACAAGATGTATAGATTAGCGAACAAGTATCCTGAGACAAACATATTGTATATTTTAGGGAAGCAAACAAGTAAACAAAAACTTATAAATTTCCTATCCAAGAAAACCCCCAAAAAAAGCAAAAACAACCAACAGTAAGGAAACAAGAGATTAAAAAGAAAAAAAAATCTAGATATGAAATCCAGAAATAGAGACCCTCTCCAGTTTTGAAATCTTTAAAAAATATCCGAAGTAACTTTATAGGAAAATAAGTTTGTTGAAGATTGTTAAATATTTTGGAAACATCTTAAACAAACATTAAATTACTTCATAAGGTCAAGAGCTTTATAGACTTGAAATACCAAAATTATTGTCACATGTGAAAGCATGTGAAATTTTAATTCACTGTTTTAGGGTCCAGCTTCACAATTAAAATACAGTCTAACTTCATTTACTTCTTCTGCTTTCTTAAGACAGATCTTAAGACAATCAGAGTACATGAAAGGTTAGCATGGACATGAAAATGAACCATTCTTTTTTTTTTTTTTTTTTTTTTGTCAAACTGATTAATGCTTAACATAATTTCAAAGAATTTTTCCAGTCCAAATTGTCCATAGAAATTGCTCTAAAAGTAAATGGCAAATTTTATTCTGAATTTTTCTGTCTGTCATCACCATGTGACTAGAATATATTAATGCATATTAACTACACTCATTTATTGTCTTGCAATAGCATTATTCCCATTTTTACAGAATGGCAAATGAGCCATTTAATTAGTGAGTTTCCTCTCAATTTGGGTGAGATTTGATGGAAGATGAACATTACTTTTTCAGCACATTTGTGATTAAGTGAATGAATCAATGCTGTGGCTTTCAGCAGTTTTAGCTGGGATTGGTAAGAATTCAGACCTGAAAGACTCTACCAGAAAAGGAAGATCGTTGTGCTAGGGAAAATCGATTGAGAAGTGTCTGGAGGGGCTTGCTGCATATCTGGAGAAAGGAAGAGGGAATAGGAAGAGAGAATACAGATCAGGCAGCAAAATATTGCCCGTGATAACTGGGGGACACATATAGCTTCTCTGGGCTACCTGTCCAATGTTTGACCATCCCTTCACTGATTTTTTTCTTTTTTTTAATGTTTGAGTGGTATCTTTTATATTTCAATGTATGCCCCTTGTTTCTTGTTGTCTTGCAGAGAACCACTGATCTTCGCTCTGCCTTCTTTAAACTGTTTTAAAACTCTCCCACTAACTATTCATGCCTATTAATAAGACCTCCTGAGCCTTCTCTTCCCCAGCAGAAACAGTTTCAGCTTGCTCAGCCCTTCTCAGGTGACAAATGCTCCAGTCCTTTGATGATCTTGGTGTCCCTTCCCTGGATGTGCTCCAGTATGTCCGTGTCTCCCTTGCACTGGCGAGCCCAGGCCTGGACCCAGTGCACCAGATGTGTCTCACTATTGCAGAGGGGTCACCTCCTCATCCTTGCTGACAATGCTTCTCCTTCTGCAGCCCAGGATGCTGTTGGCCTTGTGTGTTTTTGGGACACTACTGATGATTTATGTCCTGGTATCACCTCAAGAAATATCTGATTTCCTTTCGATTCAGTTGCTCCCTTTGAAGCATGGACAAAATGTGGTTGTATGGTTCTCAAACTCCTTCATCTTTGCTTCAAAAAACAGGACTGGCATCTTTCTGGATTCCCTATATCCTTTAATCTTCACAGATGTTAAAATAGGAATGGTTAGTAATATACTGAATTCTGCAGCAATTTTTTAATGTTATAAATGGATTTTGAGCATGTTAGAAATTGTCCTGAATTTTAAAAGTATAGAATTGCCAGATAACCATGTGTATCATTCATGTACATAATCACATACAAATATAATTAGCTACTAAGATGTCATTGTGATCTGAGTGGTGGAGAGTGCTTACACAAATGCATTCATCATTTAATCAAATTTTCCAACTAAAAACAGCAACAACAACAACAAAAAAAAAAATTCCACCTGGCATGAATACGCTTTGATTTAAATAAATAATTTATTTTTAATATAGTGTTAGTCTATACATGGGGTCGCTACCATCATATTGCCATTTAACAAGTAAAACTTATTATTTTTACTTACCTCTGTCAAAGTGGAGATGAATTTTCCCCGCCAAAAGGCATTTTCTGTCTTTTGGGACTTGAGTATTTGTGAAGATCTGATTTATATTAGAAAATCTTTGAAGTTGCACAGCTGAAATGATCTTTTTCTTTCAGTGTATGACTCTCAATATATCTCCTTCAAACAGACCTGAAGCATGGGTGTGGGTGTATTCCTCTGTGATGAGAGGCTTCTTTTCCAGTTGCTGTGTCTGAAAACTTTGATGCACTGTCTATTGGGAAATCCTGAGACTAACCAAGCTGCATTCTGGAATGATGATCTCTTTGTGTCTGTGATTGGTTAATAGGAGTTTGAATAACTTTAATAATGACAGAAAAGTTGTATTTCCAGAAATATAATTAAGAAATTCTTACTCAGGTAATCATTAAAATCTTCAAGATTATTTTACAAGTTTTTTTTATTTCTTATAATGCTATAAGGAAGAGGAAAACCACTAACATCTGAAAATCCATCAAAATATCTTTTTCTTAATAAATATAAGCCACAAAATTATAGGAATCTAAAATGACAAAACTACATGCAAATATTTGTAGTTCTGTTTGTAAATCAGCATGAATAGTTCATTTCCAGAATGAGTCAGAGAAAAATGATCATGGAATCATGGAATCATAAAATGGCTTGGTTTGGAAGGGACTTTAAAGATCATGTACTCTTTACCCCTCTGCAATGGTAAAGGACATCCTACACTAAATCAAGTTACTCAAAGCCTCATCCAACCTGATTTTAAATCTTGCCAGGGATGGGGCATTCACACCTTCTCTGGGTGAACTTTTCCTGCGACGCACCACCATTATAATGGATTCTTACTTACGTTTTTTGTTTTTTTTTTTTTTTTCTTGGTTGAGTTGGGTTTTGGCAGGGACTGAGTTTGATGGATTTTTATTTATTTTGTTTTCTTGTTTTTTGGGATTTGTTAATTTTGTTTTAAAGCCTTTCTGGTAATTTTGTTACTCTGGTAATACTCTCTAAGAAACAACCTAGACAGTTCTATTTCAAATATTTGTGTAAATAAGGATCCCATTGAAATCACTCAAGACAGACCACTGAAGGGAGTGTTACTGTTGTGGAAGATATGAGTCTGGCCATCTGCAAAGGTTCAGAAGAAAAATTATAATTATGACCAGAAAAAGCTCTGCTTACATGTAGTTTGGCCAATCATCTAAATGGAGTCTATAATGGATTTCGGACTTATACAGCAGGAAACAAAAAAATCCAACCTCAGTTATCTGAGATTAATAGTCAGAAGAAGAGGTCAGTCAGGATACAAAAGTAAAAATCTCTGACCTACTCTAAAGGTAAATGAGATGACCAAATTCTGCTAGCAGTGGAAAGGTCTGGATAACCTTTCATAAATTTTCAGTATATTTTGCTTGAAATAAAGACAGAGGTTTCTTCAGAGCACTTCATGCATCATTTTCCTCCAAAAGAAGAAAGGCACCCAGAATGAAAGTTCATGAGGCAGTATTGTCAGACATAGTAGTAAAACCTTCCGCAGGAGTATTAATCCATCCCAGAAGTCATATGTTCTTGTCAAAGTACAATTAGAATGTTTAATCCTTCTTTTGTCTCCTCAGAGAATGTCACTCCTGTGGAAATATATGTCCAGCAATGTCAAAGTCATCACAGCAGTCTGTGTAGGGAACATTTATCTTTTCAGATGTTCAGTGAACTGCAGCAGTATTAAATCCACATTTATACGTAGGGCTATGCCCAGGACAATCAGGAACTCACGGGGACTGTATTCAATTTTTACTCCTTATTAACAGAGAATGTGCTCCTCTACAGAGATAAAGGTTCTGAAGGACAAAGGTAATAAAATGTAAATTTAAGAAAATTTATGGCGCAGAGAAGGAAGGGAGATGAGGACAGAGCTGCAGGCAGTCCTTCTACTGAGGTTGCACTTGTTTCACTATTTTTTATTTTAAAAATATCTATTTGTGAGCTATACTCCTGAGCACTTACTTAGAATAATACACACAAAAGCAACAGAAAAATTCACAAAATTAACAAAATCGTAACTGAAGATCAGGTATTAATGTTGAGAGGAATATTACCTTGGCAGTTGCCTCATTTCAACACAACTTTTGAAAGACTTGTACACTCACTAAAGTGTGAGTACCACAATTTACTTTTCTCTGAGTCACAGAGAATTATAGTATTCCTATCTGACATTAGCAATTTTTTCTCTTTTTTTTTGTGTGCATTTCCTGAGTTCATTAATCTTCAGACAATGCATGATACAGATAAACCTCTTACCTCAGGATGGTTGACAAGAAAAAAAACAAACCTTCCACACCCCCCCCCAAAATTTTTAAAAATTTTATTTATCTTATTAATTAGGAGTACAGAAACGCTGACATTTGTGCTGCTGGTGCAAATTTGTACATAACTATTGTATGTTATGTGTAAGTGAAACCAAAATATTGAATATGTGTCATTATGAAAATATGGCCAGGTATTAAGTACCTGCTGAACAAGGTATTATAGCTACTCGATGTGTTTGAGTTAAAGGAATTCCAAGATAATTCAAATAAATATAACACTGTAAATACGTGGTCTTTTTCATAGTAGATACTAATCCATCCGTTTATTTACCAAGCCAAAGACCAAGAAGAAGTCAATCTTTAGATGAAGCCTTGGATCATAGCATTAAATTAAATTATTTTTTCCAGAAAAGCAAGATGTGGTACTTTTGGAAGATCATAGAATATCTGGCAGCAAATTATGTTCATTTGTTTCTGAGATTAAAGACTACAAAAATAAAGATTTTCCTTTAAAAATTCTTAGGACACAAACATTGACTGCAACTTGATGAAATTTGTGTAAGAAATTTTTGTAAGACACAATACATCCTTTTTAAAATACTTATGGTGTTCTTCTGCTACATCTTGTAAGGTTAGGTGTCATGGCAAATTAATCAGCCCAGTTTTATTTTGAGACTTATCACATGGTTTATGTTAGTACATGGTCACCCCCAAAAGTGAGGTAAGTAGTCATGTGAGACTAGCCTGGCAGTACAGATACATCTGTTCAAAATTCATCCAGCAATTTGGAGTGAGTATCATCCAAATTTGTATTTATATATATATATATATATATATATATATATATATTTATTTCTATACAAAACAAATGAACATATATAAAAATTGCATATAAATATTTTCTAAATCTAAAAAATAAAAGTGAGTCCCATCTCAGCAAGATATAGCTAGGGAAAAATATTTATCAAATCTGAAATACTTGGAATTGATTGAAAGTCCATACATATGCTATTTTCCTACCAACCTCTACATTCCTATAAGAAAATTATTTCTGTTACCTGTGTTTGAATTCTGCAAACAAATTACTTCAATTATTTTAGCATTTTTTTCTCGTAGAGGTTGCTTCAGCAATGTTAGCAAACCAAAAATAATCCCAAATAATATTTGTTCATACTTGTTCTGACTTTTCAGGATTTTCAGAGTGATCATCTGACCAATATTTCAAGCTCTTACTGAATAAATATGCAGGAGAAGCTCCTGTATTATGTTGCACAAAACTTTCAGGGTTCTGGTCATGTGTGCCTCCATGGTATTACAGCAACAGGGACAATTACAGTACCATTATAGAAGGTTTTCTCTGCTTTTCAGACAGTTTCACATAAAAAACTTTCTCATTTTACTATTAAGGATGAGTAGCCCTGCTTTAAATCCTTCCCTGCTGATTGTCATCTTAATTCTCCAAGTCAAAATTCAAACTGTTGTAACCCCAGTCTAAACAAAAAATTTCAGAGGGTCAAAGCTATCAAACTGAAAACTTTCAGTTTCCAGTCAGTGTCTTCTTTCTTGTGTAAAATAAAGTTTCCTGATTCTTCAGAACATATATGCATCTCATGCATCTGCATCTTTTAGGTTTACACTTTAAAATCCTAGAGAAAATAATTTCCTTCTTCTTTCTTCCCAATGGGATTCAGTTTTGTTCCTTGCATGAATGTC
This sequence comes from Zonotrichia albicollis, assembly GCF_047830755.1. Taxonomy (NCBI): domain Eukaryota; kingdom Metazoa; phylum Chordata; class Aves; order Passeriformes; family Passerellidae; genus Zonotrichia; species Zonotrichia albicollis. Next base: position 77,457,593 of record NC_133820.1, read on the forward strand.
TCTATGAATTCAGATTTTCCATGTAGTGGAGTCTGACTTTAAATGTCTATCTTGCCACAAGAAAAAGGAACTTTTTCCACCTTTTTGTAACAAAGAGGTATAAGACAATGTTCCTGTTTAGGAAATGTAACTATACTATATTCTAGTTTTATTTTTAAGCTATATGTCTACTATTTTAAATACTCCTTTCTCAAATAATACATTTGGTTACTATGGAAAATTTTTCATCAGGAATATTTCTTGTCCAAGAGGAGAAGATGAGCCATTCATTACTTGGAAGAGGAAACAATATCAAGGAATACTGGATATAAATCATGGAGAAATTAGTTTAAAAATCACTGCACAGAAATTTCCAGTAGTCATTATCTTACTGTATGAACATTTCTAGACTAATAGGATGATTGTCATTTTTCATTATTGTGAATGACTGAAATCAGAAGCTGCTCTGAGTCAAGAGATCTGCTGTCAAATTTAACAAATTTAATTATTAAAGATTCCCAATATGTTGTTTCTGAATCTTTACCTTAAGATAAAAGTTGACATTTATGCAGTATCCCACTAAAGTTTAGTTGTATGCACCACGCCTCTGTTTCTGAGCTATGTAATTAGACTCCCCTTATGAACAGTTAGACTGTTCATAAGTCTGAACAATTAGACTTCCTCTTTTGAAAGAGAAAGAGAAAATTCCAGTATCATTTCTCTTTCCCTAACTATCTAAATTAGTTCACCTTGTGCAAAAAATCAGAGAGCCTTGAGGCTTGGCTAGATCCTATGAAATATTCTTATTACTCCTTTATTTTCAGCCTAGGAAAGTAGTTTGCTTTGAAGAATATTTTCCCTCCATGCCTTAACATTAATAAGTTAAAATGTATCTGAAGAGACTTGAAGTGAAACACTATAGAATGGAACTGGAAAAGAAGAGAAGATTATTGTGGAACATGGAGTTTCAGAAGAGAATATAAGTAACAAGGAATTTGAATACAGTAAATTTTCTTTCAGTGTTAAGGAGGGACCAAAGAAATGGAAGACCAAAGAACTAGGAGAGGAAAGGAGAAATCGTGAAGACAAGACTGAGGACTGAAAAGGGGTGATGTGCTGAGGGATGTTTAAGAAGTGGAGAGAAAAACAGTTATTTAATAAAATAATTTAATTTAATTTTTTAGTATAGTAATTTTTCTTTTTCAATAAGACTCTCACCATAGAATTTTATAAGTGGCAAGCACACATACGAATGCAAATTTAATTTACATTTAAAGTACTTTATTATATTTATTCCTTAAACCTTCTTTTTTTGGTCTATAAAAAACCAGTGTCCTATGGCTGACATATCTAAAAGGTGTTTAAAAAAAGGAATTTATTACATATTTAAAATAACCACATTTCCTGATAGCTCAATGTCACTTCTGCACTTCTATAATGATTTCTTTACACTCTGCACTTAACACAAACATATAAGGAAGAGTCAGATAGTCTTAAGGAAACATGCAGAAAGAATTCTGGTTTTCCTAGACCTACTATGCTTTCCACAACAAGAATAAATAACTGTTCTAATGCTAAGATTTTTATTTTATCTACCAGACACACTCTCTGAACAAAAATTTGAGATATTTTAATCTTTCTCTGTTGTAGTAGCACCAGATATATCCCTGTCTGATATCTTATTATTAATTTTAAGAAAGTGGTCTTGAAGTTTTAAAAATACAGGCTCATCTTTATGGCCTTATGAGTTTTTATGTAAGCATACTTATTGAAAAGATTATGATCAAATTTACCACATACAGCTCATTTTCATGCACAGAATAAGTAGTGAGCTTGTCTTTCTCAATTTACATTTTTCTTTTCTTAGTTCAAGGCAACTGACTAAAACGAGATGAAAATTTCATATATTGTGTATTTCATGCATCAGAAGCCTGTTCAATATTCATTATTAACTTTGATAGCAAAGGTTGTCATACCACAATATTTGTCTTGTATTAGGGTTTAAAGCCTTCAGCCATGTATCTATTGTTGGCATATTTTTAATAATTTCTGCTTAAATTAAACAAAATTATTTCTGTTTTTTGATACAAGGGTGTATGAAACCATTGTGACCACTGCAAAGTTCAGTCATTTGAAAGCAACATACCTGCTACTGAAAATTTTCCTATGAAATTGTAATTCTTGTTGCAAGGATTAATGCCATTAATTGACACATAAGTTTCACATGATACATTTTACATTTCTGAAAGTAAAGCTTAAAAGTTAAAGATTAAATACTTGAAGCTATACAATATTTTCAAAAGATTATCATACCAACTTGAAGCAAGCAGTATCTTCCTAGTGCTACTGGAGAATTTCACACAGTTGAAAAGAAAAATAAAAAGAGTAGCATAGACATAAAGACTCTATTATATGACTTCACAATTTACATCCTACTGAGTAAATCTCAGGAAACGAATGTACAAATCACCTTTTTCTCCCCTTTTGTTGACATTTTTTAGATGTCTTATAGGTGGTCTGAAGGACCGTCCATTATTCTTGGCATTTGTCAGCCATTTGTGGCAGAAGGAGAAAATAATATTTTCATAAAAGGCTTCGCAATGGCCTAGTAATGTATTAGTGAGAAGCTGTTATGTACTATAACTATGAATTGGTGCCTCAATGGAAATATTTGCCACCTATCAAAACCAACTCCAAAAATTTAAATTGTTGGAAAAAAAAGGAGAGATGTGTATAAAATAAAAAGAAATCTTCAATCGGTAAAAGATATGATGAAACAAAGGAAACAGGAGAGAAAAATATAAATCTTTAATGAAAATGGCCAGAAAAAAAATTGAGAAAATACTTCCTCAAACTTATGAACAGACACAAATTTAAATTTCTCAGATTCAGAAGAATGACAAAAGAATTTGCCATGTGCATAGATGATCATGAAATGCAAGAACTGTAAAACAAGTCTACATTTGTAGAAAATTTAACTATTTCAGTAGTTAACATTTCTTGTGGAGGAGTTCTGGAAATTTGCCACTTTGAATTTTTCCTTTACTGAGATAGAACTTTCGTTAAAGACAGGTGTCACCAGAATAGACCAAGTGCTAATAAATAAAGTAAAATACTCAGATTTCCATTAGCAAATGTTATTCACCCTAGAGTATTAAAGGAAGCCAGATACAAAGTTTTTAAATAATAAGACTGGCTTTAATTTACCTTTGGGAATGACATATGAAAAGTAATACATGAGTTAATAAGAAGATTTGGGGACATATGAATATCTGCATACAATTAGGAGTGAGTTTTACATAAGTGTAACTGTCGGAAATTGTGGTAAAGAATAAAATTATAAGCTTAAAAATAGCAGGAAAATTCAATGTCTTTTCTTTTAAAGGAAGTCACACTGGAAAAATAAATTAGAAATCTTTGAAAGACTTGTTTAAATAAAGTGCACCTTGATTTCCAAAACCTTTTAGGATGATGCTGTAAATCTTTTTAAAGAAACTAAGCCTTCATGGGATGAAGCTAAGATCACAGCAGGGATAAAAAAGCAAACAGGTGAAAGATTATGCAACTGATAAAAAAAATATTATACTCTACTGTAAAACCGAATCCTGAAGTGAATGTTCTATTAACTTAGTAAAAGGTAAATTAAAGGTCAATATATATAATCCTGTGTCAAAAATTAAATTAATTAAAATAAATTATAAACAGGTATAAATTATCTATTCTTAGGGAAAGGATCTTACAAATAAATCTAATGATCCTAATAAAAAAAGGATTATATAATCTTTAAAAATAAATCTACAATATCATCATCATAAAATGCAGCCTTGTGAAAGGTAAATATCTCACAACTTTCTAATAAAATAAAGAAAAAAATAGTAAACATATGGCACTGAACATTCAGGACATAAATTTTAAATATGATATATAGTTCAGGAACCATGATGTAATAAACTTGCCTTTAAAAAAGCAGTTACAAGTTGACAAAGAACTGTAGCTACAGAGTAAGTACAGTAAAATGAAAAGAAAATAAGTCTCTTTAACCAGAAAAAAGACACAATGGATTAAAGATAGTGAGTTATGCAAAATAATGAGTAAAGTAAAATGAAAAGATATTGAGAAAACAAGGAAAGAGAAGTCATTCTTTCTTTGTTATAACACAGGAATTCTTTCTTTTTGACAATACAACAAATTTTTGTTTTCTACCCAAGTTCTCAGGTAGTGAGAGATGCTAGGCAGGAGTAGGTGACAAACTAACCCCATAAACTGTTTTTCTGAAGTTCCTGGTGGTGGTCACTAAGATAAAATTACAGAGTTAATGGATCTTTCATCAGAAATAGCACAGCCATTTCTATGTTCTTACAGGCAGGTTTTCTTGTTCTTTTTGAAATATTCAAAATAACTCAAAGTCTGTCATGATGTGTTCCCAACTAATTTCCATCAGGCGACTTATGCTTTTCTTTCTGATACAGCAGAAAGCCCTTCATTTGATTCTTCCTTATACACTGGAGACACCATAGAGGACTTTTTGTTATTACTTTATTTTACCAGTAATATCAGCCGCAGAAGCCCCTTGATATTTAGCCTAAACTCTTTGTTCAACACAGGCCTGAGTTACCTAATGAAATTCTAGATATCTTTCTGCTGTCATACTAGGGCAATCCTGAGATATTTTAGCATCACTATTATGTTTATCTTACACAGTCATGGGATTCATCAAACTCTTCAAAGGCAGTTTCAGGAAGGCTGAGCTTTGTATTTGTTTTTGTAATTTATCCTTCAAATATATCTTGGTCTAATGGTACCAGGCATCAGATGAAGGCATCTGTCAGGCTCTGAAGGACTCTGCCTGTGGTCAGACAGCCTCTCTTTTATGTTTACCTGTTTGATGAATATCTTTGACTTGCAATATAATACCATCAAAAAAAAGATAAAAAAGAGAGAGAGAAGAAGAAAACCACCAATTTTGTGTTCTTTAATGTTCTGAATTAAAATAATTTTCTATATTTTAAAACCAATGTCAATAAAACCTGCATGAGTGAGGTAGATAGCTAGAGGTAGGTAACATAGGTAGTTAGGCTATATAAAACACAACAAAAATTAAAAATAATCCCTACAGCTGCTTAATTCTTTGACTCACTATAGGTCACAGGCTGCCATTATAGACAAGTGCCAGCATAGATTTTGATAAAAATAAATTAATAATTTCCATTTTGATTTTTTTTTAACCTGCTAACCAGGTTTATAATTCAAAAATTTTTCCTTGTTTTAGAGATTTACTAGTTTCCTGATCCTAGTAGTGTAGGTTAGGTGATGCAAGAAAGCATACTCATTACAATGCACTCCTATCTTCTAGCTTGGATAAAGTCAAGGAAATTAATTCCCATTGCTTCAAAGATACCATCTTTATCTTCAGAAATTTAGCCACAGTTTTATTTATTTTGTCCTTTAAAATTATGGAAAGTCCTTTAGTTCCATAGTAGGACTTCTTGTTGTTAAGCTGCCATTTTTTGCTGTCCTTCTCCATTTAAGAAATTGTCTGGCTACCAAATACTATATGAACTTTAAACTTCCTGAAACTGTAGGGAGAGGAGGGAGGGGCTATGCAATTTTTTTTAAGAATAGATTTATAAAATATGTATTGGTTATAAGTTAACTTCCTCTGATGAAGTGCAGGTCTGTGGCACTGTGCTAAAATTACTTAGAACTTCTATTAGCAAATATCCTTAAATATCTGGGTTTATTTTCATCAATTTGCCCTAAGTAATTTAAAGAGGTAAAGCAGGAATATAACTGTACAGCATGTAAATATAAACTCATGTACCTAAAACTGCCCAAGATCAGGAATCTAAGTTAATCTAAGCAGGGTACATAACCAATCAACATATAAGTGATTAGAACTACCTAAATTAGATGAGAGCAAATTCTGAAAATGGGAAGATCCAGGCCTACATTTCATTGATGATTATTTTGCCTCATATCTTTTTAATGTTAAAGGATCATAAACTGCAAAATGTAATATATGAAACATTTTATGCAGAGCTAAACCCCAGAAACTTTGTATGATGTATGTCCAGATTAATAGATTAGAAAGTCATATTCCTTCTCACACTGGTGCTCATGCTCTCTCTGGCTCAATGAAGCTCTCATTCTTTGCTGCCTAATGACACATTTGCAGCAATGTGGAGATTGTGTTCTGTGAGTTCCCCTCATCATAGCTGGGGCACCAGCTGCAAAGCTGATGAGTATAGCAATTGTAAAAGTTAAGCATGAGGCTACAGAGAGAGTGTAGCATCATGAATTCACAAAGTAACACTTTTTACGGTCCTTGGGCCAAAGGAAATTGTGGATCGAGATACCAACGTGATTTATTTCTGCACTTTTTTCCCGGTTAAAGTAATATGCTGTTGTAAAAAGAGGACAAGAGAACTATGCGGATGTTATTAGAAAAGCTGCTATAATATTTAGAATCTTCATTTACGTTTACAATTTTCAAATAATGGCATCAGCTTTGGGCACCTCCTATTGCCAAACTCCTTCTTCCAAAACTTAATTTTTAAAGATGCAGAGTCCTCTCAGAACAATTTGGGGCCTTGCCAAAATAGGGTAAAATGAACTGATATAGGAGTAATGTAGGGTTCATGTCCTTTAGAGTTTATTAATCAATTTTCGAGTTAACTTCTAAGCACTTTTGTTGAAAGGTAGTTCCATAAATTTAGTCTTCTACTTAAAAATATTTTTTTTTATTTTCTGTCTACATTTTTTTCTTAACTCCTCTAAATGTATTTTTCCTGCCCACTCTGACTCAGTAAATAATTATTTTCTCTTTGTTGGCTGCCAATTTTTCCTGACTTCTCTTTGCAGCTAGTGGTTGTAGTTCTTAATTTCACCTTTCATTGTGCTTAAAAAGAATGCCTTGTAGAGTCTGAATCCCCTTGTTCAATTCCTCACAGTTTTATTGAACAGAATTACCAGAGGAAAATGAACATTAATAGCTGTTTTTTACATATATGAATTCTTTCTGGCAGGGAATTAATGAAATGTGTAGTGCAGTATGAGTATATGAAGTTATAGTAGGAAGGATGGTACAAAGAAAAACAAAGCCTTTATGACTGAATAATTAGCAATTATTTTCCTTTTTGTAGGTCAATATTGCTAATAATTCATTCTCATAAAAATAATTTCACAATGCTTATAATAGGACAAAAGGAAAGAATTTTAAAGGATGGATGGCTGTAATATAGCAATTTTCAAGACAATGCAAGGAGGAATTCTTGGTTATGTATGTGTACACATATAGAAAAATAGAGGAATTTGAAGAAAAAGTACTGAGACAGAGAAGAAATCTAAGAGGTCCAGCTAAAAGGAGAGAGACATAGGAGATATTGCAACCCATGATAATAAGAATTAGTAAGAAAAATTAAGTTCCCAGAGATTAGGTAGAATACTGCAATAAGAAGAAAATTGGGAAAAGAAGGGAATCACAAACTAGTAGCATTTATTAAATGGAAGAAAATTATAATTTGAATGGGACAGAAAGCTGGAATTGAGAGTAGGATGAAACATGGGTAAAAAAAAGGAGAAAAGTATGCATAAAAGAGAAAGCAGTAAGAAAGCACAGATATCATTCCTTCACAGGTCTGACATTTTCATATGGTGATTCAAAACTGAATATTGCAACATAAAGTATTAAATAATTGAGTATCTCTGTTTATTAAATGAAACCTCTCCTCCTATTAGAGAATGTTTTTTGATTCTATGAACCTTGTTATATTTTGCTGTTTATGATCTGAAATACAGCGATCAGGGCTCAAGCCCGCTGTATTTGTTTTGGAAAGTTATGTTAACAGGTCAGACAGGTTTGGCCATGTATTGGCAGAGCAAAAGTTCCATGAATTAATATGATGTAGAATATATGGCTGCTTTTGACAATCTCCTTTTCATCAATTTGAATCATAAAAAATTACCCATTGTTTGACTGTGTATTACTCAAGAGAAATGTTGAGACCATGGGAAAAGTAAGTTATGTGTCAAAGGTTCATTGTATCCAAAGTTATACTCAGCTGAACACAAAAATAATTTCTTGCTTGAATATTTCCAAGCATCTCTTGCAAAAAAGAATTTTGACACTTCAACCCTCATCCAAAATAGGTTAAGATAAATGTTAAAGAGAAGTACATTCTCAGCAAAGTTTCTGCATTTAAGCTGTCCACCATAGAAAGCCTGATATCAGTTATTCAAAATTCATGCTTATTGGTGCACTCATGTCTAAAGTATTTGTCTCTCTAAGGAGTTTGAAATTATTTAATGGAAATTGTAGTACATGCATTCTTTACACTTCAGGAGTTTCTATTCCAATTTGACTTTGGCAGAATTTTCAACCTATCTGTCATGCATCCCTCTGATATCTTCTTCAACATAGTTTAGTGTATCTTCTCATAAATCCTGTGCATTTTAAGTATACAGTGCATTAAGTATACAGTGTTGAAACATGATGATCCATGTTTCCCAGAATGAGGGAATGGATTTAAAAAACAGAACACATGATTCTCCCAAATTACACATGAAAACTGGGAAAATGATTATATCTCTGTCAATCTGAAATGTCTACCTAGACAACAGAGTGCAGCTGGATGTCATTCTAAGATAAATTCAGAACAAATCTGGAATCTGGAAGTAGATCAAAGAAATATGAATTACTTCAAAATCCTACAACAGATGTTTATTTTATACCTCAGGTTAGCATTTTGGACACTAAAAATATATGTGATTCAAGAAAACTCTTCAAACACATGTAACTCAAGATAGCTGTTTCGCCTGAACAGGTATATTTCTTTCCACTGAAAATTTATTTTCTTATTGATCATATTAAACAGCATATAAGACTCACTTGTAGTTCATCATACTCTACTTAAATCACATGGGTCTGTATGTAGACTTCTTTTTCTTTTTGAGGGAAAGAACTTAATTTGTTGTTTCCAACAAAAGGTGATCAAAAAACCTTAAAACTCAATTTTTAATGATGTTATTTGTCATCCCATTATATTCTTGATAGTATGACTTAAGAAAAGGGTAAATAACAGATAATAATTTTTATCAGAATCTTGAGATTCTTGCCCTTTGGATCTAGCCAAGTAAAACTGTATGGGCAAGTTTAAAATATGCAAGCTGAACCCCTAATTGTGTTATCATACTCACTTAAAAGAATCACCTCTGCAACACATAAAAACAGGCATGTTTATTTTTGCACAGTGACATTTTCAATATTCAAATTTATTAGAAACAATTTGTGTCAAACAAAGGTTAAGAGTTTAACATTGTGCTCTATTGTCTCCACTTGCATTCTATACATACATGTCCAAGATATAACAGAACCATGGTAAAAGCATAACATTCAGTAAACTGCTCTGCAAATATTGCAAATCTTAGGACAGCTTAATTGAATGTATTTACAACCATATTTATAAATTTTCTTAATGTATTTATTGTCTTACATTCCAAAACATTGTACACTTATTTTGCTCTTTTTCCATACTAAGTGAACACATATGTCAACATCCCAACATATTTCTTCAATACTGATTTCATTTTTTGACTAAAGCTTCAAAACTTCTGATTGGATCCATTTGATGCAAAAAATCCTATAATACATCTGCAAACAGTTGCATGCTCATATGACAGCACTGGAAAGTTTATATTTGTGACATGCTGTTAATCACACCATTCCTGCTTTAACAATGCTCCTCTTGCGTTAAAGACTCAGACATCATTTTCCAGTCTCTTTCTCAAAGCAAGCAGCCATAATCTGATACAAGCTCTTTTGGTATGCAAGGTGAAGGCAGAAGCATTTTAGTTAAAGAATGAGCCATCCATTAGCATAAGTCTGCCGACACTTTGTGTTTACTAGACCATTCTAGAAAAACTAGTTTTTATTTCCCCAATTAATGATGACCTGCAATCTGTGCATAACAGTTATTTCTACATCAGTTTGGTAGCAGCTCTTCCTCTAATTCTAATTTTACAAATAATCATAATGTATGACAATATAAATTATTAAATGTACACTGAAATTAAAAAAGACTTGGAACTTATCTGGGGTTCTTCTTTTTTTTTGGTTGTTGTTTATGCTTTTTAGGAAGGCAGAGGGGAATGATAACAGCAAAGCAAGTAAAGTTTATTCTTTAAATTCTTTGAACCAAAATCTTGGTTTCATTTTCTTTATAAATTTTTTAACAACTCTGACTCAGTTTCCTGACATCAACTAAACATAACAAAAGATATGTTAAGTACGCGACATAGAAAATACATTTATAAAAGTTTGTGCATTTTTTAATCTCATTCCAACAGAATCCTGACATGTATTTTTCTGCGAGGTTCTAGACACATAAACATATGGTTCATAAAAATGTCTCATGTAAAATATAGCCACAATTTTGAAAAATGGAATAAAAAAATAAGCATTTGATTTTAAAGAGCAAAGACTATGGTCTGTGGTTTTAGAAGGTGCTAAACATTCACAGTTTATAATGAAATGAACAATTAATCCAGTGTTTTGCACTTTGTGCAGAACTGCACAAAACCATGAACTTTCATAAAAACAAAAATTCACATACATTAGCTGTACAATGAATGTTATTTCAAAAGTTGATTTTGATCACATAAAATGTATCCCTTTAATTATCTATATTTGTAGAGCTGTCAAAGAATATGTAGTATGGTGTAAACGATTTGTGAGATAAACGATAACACGGATAAATCTATTAGCAAGTCAAGTTGATTTACATTTTCAGATATATCATACAATTGGCATTTTTCTACACTTCATTGTTGGTATTTCTACTAATTTAGGTACCTAAATCTGGTTATTCTCATTGGCACCTTTATAGATCAAAGAGGAAAACAATGTATTTCAAGGGGTGATTTTTCTGTATGCCTACATTTGGCTGACATGACCCATCTGATGGAAGATGTCTGCTTTCCTCCAGTTTTTCTCCTCCCACACAAGGGCTTGGAATAATGATGCCCATTGATTACAACAATTCTGGTTTTATACAATCCTATTTCATGTTCTGAAAGTTTGTGAAGTTTAATTATATAGATATGCCTTGTAGGTTACTGTATTAGATTGCTCCCCTATCCCTCAAATACAGGATATCTAAAAATTTAGGTAACCAGGATCTGCAGGTGCAATTTTATGAACACTTTTTCTCCTTCTAGGTTAACAAAGAGATATCTTTTTCTACCTTTGCCTGTAATTTGAAAGCTCCAAATTATCCACTTTCTGAATATAAGTGTTTGATTTCAGAACAGAGAAATTGTTTTTTGTTCAATGCATGTTTGAATCTTGGAGTTATATTCTAAATTAAATTCCTGTCATATTTATTGGAAATAAATGTTTGTGGGGCCAGTTCCTTCTAGGCAATTCTCAAAGGGTAGAGATGCATCTTATCCAGCTTAAGTAATTCTGCCTGAACTAGTCATTTTAAGCACTTTTGCAATCAATGGAGAGAAACACATTTTTAAAGTGTGATTTATTTCACCTATTAATGTGATGAATCGTGTCCTGGAAATAGTGATTTTTCTACTCTGCCTATAAGAAAATCCTTTCGATATGTAATTCTGATGTGGACATTTGTGCAGTAGAACCCTCTTTATTACAACATGAATATTTATCCATTCAGCCTGCTATAGCAAGTCTTCTTTCTCTTTCACCTCTCAAATGGAATAAATGGCCATTTAAAATTAACTGATATCCTGGAAAAATATACAGATATACAAACAAGAAAAAACCTAAGCCAAATAGTCTGTGTTCACACTGTCTCTATGTGAGATTTTCCACAATGTGACTGAAATGTGCCACCCAAACCTTCACAAAATTGTACTCAGAAACATTTTGCTGTTAAATAGAAGAAAAAACCCAAAAAGTGTACATTAGGTAATAGCAACCAATGTTGGTGATTTTTTTCAATAACTGCTGAGCAAGGGTGATTTACTCCTGACTTGGTTACAGAACATATTTTTGACTGAAGTGATGCAAAAAAAGATAATTTTCCATATAAAGAGGATCTCTACGAGTTAGCATTTCCCATACTTGCCAGCATTATTAAGTATTAATGGATATCACACCTATTGTCACTATTTGTATCATTCATTGAACAACTGAGGTTAATATTTTCAAGCTTAAGCAACCAGAAGTAAAATATTTTTAAATTCAGGCTGTCCCATCACACAGGTGGGTTGTTAGATAGTAATTTCAAATAACTAGTGGCACTGAGTGCATATGCATACATATATATATATATATATATATATATATATATGGGATCATGGATTCTATTTGCCTACAAAAAGGTATCTAATATCATCTGGGATACTTTACAGCCCATTCAACCTCCTGTTACCACTCCATAACTTCATCTGTGTCATATGTGCCAGCCCAGTGTGGATGACTTAGATAATTTTGGGCATCTCAGGTGGTATCAGGTACTTATGTGGGGGTGACTAAACTGAATGCTCATCTATTTAATGGAAACCTCTCACCTTTGAAACATCATTTCTTCCTGGAGGCCATCAAAGGCAGCCCTCTTACAACACTTTTCTTGGGGACATTAGGAAGAGTTCACTAAAAATGTCGCCAGACTCAACACACAACCTAGGCCACCTGAGCAAAGAACACTGAACATGAACCTGGTTCACAGACCTAATTCTGAGCAGTACTAGACTTCTGCAAGAGTGGATTTATCATCATTATTTTAATTTTTGTCCATATTTTAATCATCATGGGAAATCCGGGAAAGTATGGGGTGATAGACGTGTAAGCTGCTTACACCTCAGCTTTGAATACTTTTGCAACTCTTAGCAGGTGATGGATTTGGCAGCTGCACAAATTCCCCAAGGTGAAGATGTGAATAGCCAGTGATTCGAAGCTGTATTGTTCCCTGTCACCACAATTCTTACCTGTGCTAGCAATTTTCTTTATGGTTTAATGTCTGACAGCTGTAGTCCTACATGTGGAAATCAAGCTTATGCTGATATAATGATTTTCACTGGTTTCTCTGTCCCAGAGTGTACCCAGTCCCCATGAACTATGAAGCAGAACTATAATGAGGGAATTTGCAATGAATTGCAAGGTTATGCAAATTTGAGCAGCTATACACTGGATTTAGAATAATGCTGAAGAATAATTATTCTGCTGAAAATTTTATGCATTCTCATTTAAGTTAGAACAGATATACTGCATGGATAATCTGTTTTTAAAGAAATATATCTAGAGTTACTTTAACATATTGAGATTCTGAGCTGGAAGTAAGCCTGCATCGCCTAGTGTATGCTCATTTATTTGATACAGTACATGCAAAAAATCCAATAATTTGATATTTTAGAATTTAAATGATGGAATCTATTACTGCTATTTGAAAGAAGTTACAAGAGCTTTTATGAAGTCTTTGTGGAAATGCCTTCTCTATTTATTCTTCATGAAATAACTAATGTAAATTCATAGATAACATAGGTCATAGGTCACATTTCTTTCCCCAGCTCATTGTGGGCAAAATAATAAGGAAAGTTTTCCAGAATGCAAATTCTCTTGTAGAAAAAGTGTATTTCATTCCTAATCACAATTTACAGCTTTTCTGGTTTTTGCTCATGGACATCAAGTCTAAGCCATTAAAACTTGCATATAACTTGCATAACTCAAATTTCTTTTGTGAGTTACTTTTATTGAAATAATAGAAAATGTTTAAGACATAATCATATTTATGGGAGTTTATATGGGCCTTCTAAACATACTGAAAATATCTGAATAATACATAGAGATAAGATTATAGATACAATAAATATATATTTCTAGATATATTTTAAGTATTTTCAAAATAATGGTCAATTGATAGCAGGTTTCTTTAGAAGAAAATGGTATCCAAGGAAATGATCCTTTGTCTATGCTAAAATCATTCCCTTACATCAAGTAATGTTAGCTTAACAGAGTAAAATTATGAGGCAAGCAACTCCCTGAAAGCATCCTAATATTGTCTTAATAATTGGACAAGTTTGATATGAAAAAAATTTCTGTTCTATATGTAAAATGATTTTTAAAAATTTACTTCTGATTTTTAAACAATATCAGTGTTTTGATTGCAAGAACATATATTAAAATAATCATTGAACAATTGTAACTAAATGAAATGAAATAATATTCATGGCTTATTTGTGACTTTGATAACAATGTAAAACTTTCCTATGAAATTGGATGTAGTGTCAATACTAAAAAGCTCCACTAAAGAATAGGTATTAATTGACATGTTTAGATATATAGATATACAAGGGTTCCAGCTTTTTAGGAAATATCTACATTTTGAGGAACTTGTTCATCGATTTCAGTAAAATTAATGTTTGTCGCAACTCTGATTTCCCTGTGATTTTCATACTTTGAAATCAAAGAGATCATGTGAGAGAAAATAAATCATGGTGGACGAACTAGTTCACCTGTTTTTTGAAAAGACAGCGGCTTTCTTAATAAGTAAACTTAACATTGTTTAGCACAATTTAGTGCATCAGAAGTGATTTTAACTCTTATACATAAGAAAGTATAAGATGGTTTTAATGAACCACAGAAATCAAGACTACAATTACATAGTACTTGGATTTAAAGACATTTTCTTTGAGGAAAAGGTAAAACTATTATTATTTTCAGTGAAAGTAACCATAATAGTAGAGAAGAAAGATTTAAATTTTTTCATAAATTCTCTTTAGAATAAACTTGTAACACTTGTATAAATATGAAAGCCAATTTTGATTCTTATTGTGGCTAGATTTTACATAATCAAAATAAAACAAATACAAATTTTATTGTTTCAAAATAAGAGAAGTGGAATAGACTGAAAAAATTCACATGAGAATCCTTTTGGCAAATTAAAACCAAATTGAAAAAGTAGAAAAGGAAACTGAAATGAGGAAAATGAAAATGAGGATAAATGGAAGAAAATAATGATCAAGGCACTTTAAACAAATTTGGCACAGAATGAAATTAATAGGAATAATTCGCCTTTGAAGATCGGTGTACAAGTAGAGCAATAATATTTCTATTATATATTAATATAATGAAATCAAAAGAAAGTTCTGGGAATAGAATTAAAATTCAATTTCTACGTTCTTTAGCTATCTCTGTAGGAGTTCTGAATGCCAATATCTATATTAAATTACAGTTATAATTTTAGAATCTTCTTCATTTGGTCTCCAAAACTTGTGTTTATGTGAAGCAAAATCTTTAGAGAGGTAACATTTCTATTCAACAGCTTGTTGTAGTTGGAGAAAAATTCATATGTTTGTCTGTGAAAGACTAATTGCAATTCAAAAGGCAACTGGCTGTGGAAAATTAATGTTGAAGTGTTTTCAGCTGATTCCAAATTAGGACAAAGAAATATTTAAAAGATTTAAATCCATATACTTAGGCTTCACAATTGCAATTCAACTTACGTCAGTAAACAAGGACCTCCATGCATACTGATGCAGTTAGAAGGAAAGACACACCTTCAAATCAAATGTCTCAAGATGGAAGTTCTACATATTTTTTCATCTCAAATGATTGCAGAGGTTTCCCCTAAGAAAACTCATTTTAGTGCGACCAGAATTCCTTCTCAAAATTGCTAGTGACAGAGGTTTGTGAAGTTTTGGCTTTTGGGCCATAAATTGTTTTCTATAGGATCAGCAAGGCTTTAGAGAAGTATATTTGGTGCCCTATTCCCAGAAACTGTTCATCCCTAAGTAGCAGAATTTCATATTCCAGTAGTGCCCTTAGGTTCTAACTGATTCAGCTGAGTAGACAGAAAGCATCAGCACCAAATCTACTGCCAAATCAAAAGCTCAAGCTATCATTACTGGCAGAAATTATCAACCCTAAAGGGAAGCACAGATGACAATAGTATATTTACCATATGAAATTTATTAGATCAAATTGTCTAATTTTCCTTATTCCACTTGCATTTATTCTGATTTCCTGGCTTGCAGTTAGTCACAAGTGGAAAGTAATAAATTTGCAGCTCTAAGTAGGCAAAATCGTGTATGTACAAGCATCAGAAAGAAATAAAATGTAGGAATTTTCTCCCTTTTGAAATGTTAGATGAGTCTCTATAGACTGTTCTTGTCATTGTTCATCCATTAACGTGATGCAGCAAAATAAGGGGATCAATTTTCCAGCTTGTCATGAGCTTCCAACATGCAGTAGATGCATTAAACAATGAGGTTAGAGCCCACATGCTTAAATTGAATATGAGATTAAAAAATAATTAGGTAAGTGTTTCTTTGACTCCCATATTTGCAACAAAGCCCCAGTGCAGGCACAGGACTGCTTTATATTACTTGATTAAACACACAGGCTTCCCCCTCAACAGACTAATTTATAAGATGCATTAATACAGGTGAGGATGTACAACCTGAAGTTACAAAAAAGTCTACTTTTAGTTTTGTGTTTCTTCCTGCTTTAGAGTCACAGCTCAGTCACTATGAATATCCAGACCATTTGAGCTCTTCCTTTCAGTAAAGTCAAACTGCTCATTTAAATGAGAAGACCATAACCCATTTGAAGACAAGACTTGTAAAGCAAAAAAAATTATATTACTACCCACTTTTCTCTTTTAAAAAACACAATTAAAAATTGATTAAATAAACTTTCATGTTTCTGCAGTTCTCTTGCAGCCATGAAAACTGTTCTCATATTCCTTTCCACTCTTTGTGCAGGTTTCCCATGATTATCCAGTTCTCAAGGATGCATTCATGAGAACAATACCTGAACTTACTACTCTACCTTCACATATTTACGCCTACAATACTCTGGGGGCTTTTTCCTTGTTCACTGACTGTGAACGGTTTTATGATTTTATAGGGCATAAATACTTAATCTTTGTCACTTCCAAAGTTCTTCAAGTTTGCGATCAACAGTGTATTCACTGTGTAGATCCTTGTTCTTGTGAAGTTATCATTCTCTTTGTCTCGTAGAAAAATAATCATTTCACAGTCAGTAAAATCCTAAGCAGGGCTGACAAAGTCACGGTTGTTTGATGACTACAACACAGGCACCAGCCCTTCCAATATTTAAGGACGCCATCTGCAGAAAAAGAGACACAAATTACTGAATAGGAAAAAACCATGTAAAAGATTGCCAAACAGGAGCAAGCCATGCAAAGATTGTCAAAACGCTGAGTCAAAATTATTTTAAAATGGTCAAAACTAATGGGAGTATAAATTGCTAAAAATAAACAAAACCCACATTATGCTACTATTGTAATTTAAAATTGCTTACTCACACCTGACATCTTTCATTTGAAAGATGTGAGAACAGGAAGCAGGAATTAATTTTAGAGTTGTCATCAGTTTTGTGAACAATTGATATGCAAGGGGGTTCTGTATTCTGTAGACTGTGGCTGATGCTTCCACTCTAGTCCTTGAGACAAGGTGAAAGCTATGAATGTACAGAAATGGTTCCAGTATTCCTAAACAGGTTCACGTGTCTTTTAATTCTAAATATTTTTTGACAATTTTAAACAGTTTTCAAGACAACACAAGGTTTAAAACCTTTAGGGGACTGAATCTCACTGAAACTATCACAGTAGAGTTAGTTTATATGTATGTAACCACAGTCTGTAATTGGTGCAACTGTATAAATCAGAACACTGTTTACATGTCTCCAAACTACCTGTCCAATCATGTTTATTAATGGTTTTTAATGTGAACTGGTGGTTTTGCAAAAAGAAAATATTCCCAAATTAATTTAGTATCTCCTACAGAAACCATAAAAATGCTCTTCCCAGTAATTCATGGTAGATTAAAAAATATGGCCTTCTGTTCTAACTTTAAAGCATTTGTGTCTACATCCAAGTTTCTCAACAGAAGTTCCCCCTTGCAATCATAAAAAGAAGTGGGCATTCTTGAGTATAATACATGTCATCTATTTTAAATGCTTATTTTAAGATCATGATTCTGAAGTATGAACCTTTCTGCACTAGGTTTAAAGAAATCTTGGCTAATGGCTAATTCATACATACAAGTGTGTATATGCATGTGTATGTGCACATGTGTATATATAAAAAAAACTTTAAAATTACCTGTGTCCACTCATTAGTTTGAGGATCATATGCTTCCATCGTGTTCAGGTATGATTGACCATCGTAGCCACCTACTGCATATAATTTGTCACCAAGGAGACAAACACCAACAGCATCTCGAGGCATACTCAGTGGAGCCACCATTGTCCATGTATCAGTTTTTGGGTCATACCTGAGCAAAGAAAAATGAAACTGGGTATGTGCAGACAAGACAAGCATCAATTTATTTTGATTTTCACTTGAATATAGTTCTTTTTTTCCTGGGGGGGAAAAAAACCAAACCTTTAGTGTCCTACCCAAAATAATTCTTCCTAACATCAAAAAGAAAAGATACAGATTTATTGTGTTGCCAATTCAACCCTCTAGCTGCTGATTAGAAACTATTGCTCAGAACCTTCTAGAATAAACTAAGGTATTTGTAGGTTAGTGTGTCATAAAGAGATCTGATATATAAAGATATATGACCATAAAGATGTGAGCACTATCTGAATGGATGGGTATAAGATTTTATTAATCTGTTATGTATACATTTAAAGTGGGATATTTCCCATAGCACATTTAAAAGATCAGAAATATTATTTCTAAAATTAAATTTCACTTTATTTCAATTTCTGAAATTATACTGTCCAACAGTAAAAATCTCCCTATGTATTCTAATGCTTAACTGCATTACAGTTAGTGTCTCCTCCTGATATTTGCTCAAGTAGATTAAGTAATACTGTTTCTTAGACATAATCACAACTGAATTTTTAAAACTGAGGGTAAAAATCCTTTTGTACAATGATGGTAATTTAAAAATTAAATATTTGACTTAGGTTTTCATTTAGATAGTCCTTAACACAGTAAAATTGTTAAATTTCTGAAGTCATTCCATTGCAACTCTTTTGGACATGCCTAAATGAGAAATTATTATTATTATTATTATTATTATTATTATTATTATTATTATTATTATTATTATTATTATTATTAATTATCTTTTGATAGTTTTTTACCAAGGATGTCTGGAGTATTAGGTTACACTAGATACCTTATTTTTAAATGTCAAATATTGCTAAAACAGAATAGTGCATCAAAGTATAACAGAATTAATTTAATCTGTCCTTAAGCAAGTTTATTATGTAATAGAATCATGTGATCAGTGGAGAAAAGAAGTTTCAGTCTACAAATCCTCTAAAAAGCCTGACTTTATTAGTTTGCTTAAATGTAGTAAGTCATATTATCAATAAGCATCTTGGAGGGATACTGTCTGAAGTCCTACATATCTGAACAAAGAGATATTTTATAAATATATTATATATATATATATATATTTTAATACAAGCACTGAAACAGCAATGCTAGTGTTTTGCTTGTAATAGCCTTTTGGTTCATAAATATAACTTTTAAATTGGATGATAAACAATTGTCTGTGACCTTGTTCATATTGTTCTTGAGACGTAAATACATTTTAAGAAAACAATCTACTTGTGTGCTAGCTGCCAATCCTGGCATTTGGGAGACTTCTCAAAAAATAAAATCTCAAACATCTAGATATATGATAAATGTCTTTCCTAACTTTAGACGAAAATAGTGCAAAATATTGCTTGAGTATGTGGAAGGGAACTGACCATGTAACAAGCCCAAAAAAAAATTTAATGGATTTTTTTTCAAAGATTGTGTGAGTTTTTAAACAACAGCATCATATGCCTCTAGCTGAAACAGTTTCCCATCCCATCCAGTGAAAAGCACCAGTGGGCATGGTATCTTCACCTACCCAAAGATAATAAATGTTTAATAGACTCCTCCATACACTCCTCTTAAATTACAAGGGCCAAGGTGAGGAGGTGCAAAAGTTAAAGCTGGAAAACAATAAAACTGACATCATCATTTGACCTTCTTCTTCCCATAAACAGGTATGCAAGGCTAAAATGAATCCTTGTAACTCAATTCTGTCAATGAAATAGAACTGCACAGGAAGTTGTCGGTTTTGCAACTGCCAGGAAAACACCTGGGATTTCTTACATCCTTTTTGCTGCTAAAAAGCAACTGTATATGTCATCTTTATAATAACTAGCTATGCCCCAGGCTGAACAGGGTTATGATAAAAGCTCCTAAACGTGGGAAGAAATCAATTTTGAAATCAAGATGAGACAAGGGGGAAACAAACTATGGGTCAAATGACTATGTTTCTAGCATCTGTCAAGTTCTGAGCAACATGTGAAAAAGAAAACCTGCTTTATGAAATCTGCCAAAATATCTTGAAAATTTTATAATTCTTATTTAGTAGTTGTTTTGCCTTTAAAAAGGAATAGAAGATTTCACTTTGCCAACTTGTGAAGATGAATGAAATGTAACTATTATTTCAGACTGCTTGAAGCTAGACAAAATCCTTTATAAATGAATCAACCTTAGAAGGAAGTAAACTGCAATACCTAACTACTATTGAGCAGTACCTAAGCAGTAGCATTAAGAAAACATGTATCTGCTGCCTCCACTATATTTGCACTACCTCAAAAATAAATTTTAAAATATTATGTTTGGTTTGACAGTCTTTCAGGAACAAATTGGTACTGGAATAAAGCACATCCTACCAGTCTGCATCAGAATGACAAAATGACTGAAGCAGACTCATTCCTGAAGAAGAAGAGAGTTAAAAAGCAGGCTATCAGTATTTACAGAAAGAAAAACTTTCAGAGAGATATAAAATTACTCAGATAATAGACCTCCTCATCACTTACTATTCTTTGTTTTCCTAACATATTGAGGAGTTTTATTTTTTGGAAGCGATGCATTATTTTGGAATTAAAAACCAGACGCTAAATAACATTCCAGCCATCTTATAAACTAACTAATCACTGCAAGGGATATGAGAGATTTTTTCACATTTCAGTGGAGTCCACCAGTTAACTCACATCCACTCCATGTAAGTTTATAATCTTACAAATTTTTGTTTGTTAGTCTCAACTTTTAGACTCAAAGCTAACTATTGATGAACTACATCATCCACTCTTTTTGCTACCAGTGGAAAAAATATCTAGATGAAGGATACCATATGTTTTCACTGTAACACTAGTACATAAAATAGCATAAAGAAAGGTCTAGCTGATCTTTGCAGTCTCTCTTGAGAAAGAAAAATGTGATAGAGTATGGTTTGTCATCAGCACCAGAAGGGTTTTCTTCTCAGAGAATGAAAAATGAAATAAAAGCTCCCTTCTGAGTACCAATAAGCAGAAGCAGTTGAAAATATATCATTAAGACTGCCACTAGTAGTCTTAATAAAAATTTATTTAATTGAAAATTCTTGGTATTGCTCCTTATAAATAGGGGTCCACAAGCATAGTTCCTGTAAGTACAGGCATCAGGGGATTTCCCTGATAAACTGTCCCTCTGTTGCAGATGAGAAGAATTTGGCAATTATGTTTGCTTACATATAGTAGACATAGCAATGGGTCTGATTGAGTATAATCATATGGATAACATAAGGAGTTTTAACTCATAATTTTTCAATTATATATTGAATACCAAGCTGGATTTAGCAGCAGAAATAACTGACATTGAATCAAGCCCTTCTGAAAAGAAATAACAAGGTAAAGTATCCCAGCTTATATGTTAAGATAAATCAGTTACTCAAGCATATCTACTTTAACTTTTGCAATCTGTGCGCATTTGGAGTGAATTTCCTTATTCTATTTTATAGCATTCAAAAATAGGAAAAAAAAGTCAAACATTCATGAAAAATTTGAAGAATACCTTTAAACTGAGTGCTTTAATCACTTCATCTGTGCCGCACTGCTCTACTAGATATACTTGGATTTGTAGAAAATCTGCTTGCAAAATTCAAGGTACTGTAAGTGTATCAGGCTTACATCACGACATTAGAAAGTGGCAATTTTGATAAAGGAAGGAATCCATTGTTATGTGAATATCCATCACTTAAACAGTTCTTTATTTCTTCTTTGCTTTGTTATGTTTTTGGAGTTAGAAAATATTCTAAATATAATTCAATTTTGTGTTATAAAATTATTTAAAGGAAAAAAATTAATCTCTACAAGTTTTAGTTTGCGACACTTCAATGCATAATATACTGCCCTAAAATTACTTAAATGGGATGTGAAAAGAGTGGATTTTTGTGTTTGTGGTAATATATAATAGTATAGTAAATAAAAAGGGATTACAATAAGATTCGAAGAGATTGTCTTTCACACACCTTTATAGAATTTTTCAAGTAAGAACTAACTAGACATTTCTAGGGTTAAGAACTGTTTAAATTTGCCATAACTAAGCTAAGTAAATAATGCTAACAGATATTATTTTGTGTTTAAAAAATGCATGTACAATTTGATACCTTTCCACATAGTCCAGCAGTCGAGAGCAGTGATTAGAAGCAGGAGCATCGTGACCTCCAACTGCATAAAGAAAGCCATCACAGGTAGCCACTCCTACACCTCCTCTTCTCTTGCACATAGGAGCACACATATTCCATTTATTTGTGTGAGGATCATAATATTCCATTGAACTCAAACATGAACTTCCATCCCGACCTCCAACCGAATATAACCTAAGAAAGTCCATGCAAATAAAAATGTTGACAAAACAAGAGCTCAGAATTGCAGAAAAAATAAAAACAATGAGTAACTGGTTTTTTATCTGACATCAGAAAATAGAAAAAAGAAAATACATAATATTTGAAACCATGTGAATCTCATACAGTGGAAAAACACAGATGTTTTCAATATTATTACCAAACTCATGTGCTACTTAGTATTTTGTCCACCTGAAGAGAAAGGAAGATATTTCTTTCCGCTAATGAATATTTTCATTCTTTCTTTACTGCATATTCAGTCAAGAGCACCAGAAATGACATGCAGGTTTGTCTCTGTAGGTTTAAAAATCATGTAAGCAGGAGAGAATATATTTTCATGGGGGCACTGGCATTGCACCAGTGTCAAACTCTGACACTGCCTAAGCTCACCATCTATGAGATGGAAGTGGAAGTGCAAACTTATATCTGTTGATCCAAACAAGGAAGAAATATACAGCCCATTTATTATAGTTTCTCTGTGTTTTTGCTGTGCATCAAAGTATTAAGAAGAACAAAAAATATAGAAAACAAGATCTGATATTAAACAAATTCCACATAAAGATCTATCAATGGGAACATATTTTCAGCATGAGTTTTACACTTAGAATACAGTAGAGATCAAATATGAAATGTGTTGCAGATAGGACTATCACATTATGTTTTAAGCATGGATTTAAAAAAATTACTACCTCAGTTTCAAGGCTCTTGCTTGTGCTGAAGAAAATTCTTACCCACACTAAAAGCAACATATCTACTTTGCAAGACAATTATAATCCCCAACCACAGTGTCTTGTTTTTCTTCATCAGAATGTCTTATGAGGGTAGAGTTATGTTTGAAAGTCATGGACAACTTCTGAAGAGTATTTTAAACTTGAAATTATAAAAAATGTAGTTTAACAAAAATGATGTTGTGTTGGTAAGCATCTACAGGCAAGAAACTTGTCTCGTTCTACTGTTTATAATGGGTCCCAGGAGGAAATAGTTCTGATTGTTCTTTCCACCTAATACCATGCTGTATTCATTCCACAAGAACCTTTTTGCAGTTTGTTGCCTTTTATATAGTGCCTAGAGATTAACTAATAGAAACACAGGCTATTTTAAAGTCCAACCACTAAGCAATTTTGGATGTGAGAGCTGTCTCTGTAAAGCAATTACTCGTTTGGAAGCTTTTACTGTCCTAAGCACTCCATGAATTCAGAGCCATTTAAATGTGCATTTACCATTCCATTTCATTGGTATGGATGCTGATGAATAAGGAAGTGCTGTACAACCACTAAATATGTCACTGAAGCCCAAGAACATTTTGGTAGTGCCTGACAGACATACCTGCGCTCTGACTAAAGCACCCAGGAGAATCCATACTCCTCTGTGAGCGATACTAAAGCAAATATACTTTTTTTTTTCTTTGGATTCAGACCTAACATATTTAACTTTATCTATGATTATCAGATATCTACAGATGAAATAAATATTAAAGCATCCAATTCTGTTAATCTGTGGATGTTTACAGTGTCCAATTTGCTATTACACTCAGAGTAGTCATCTGAGTCTATAGAACAGCATGAAAATATATTTAAACGTGAGCAAAAACATTTACATTAATATAAAGGTAAATATAAATATTTACATATAGGTGTCTGCAAGGATATTATCTTTATTTTCAAAGATGGTGACTTGGTTCAGCTACCCATAGACAGTGATGAAACATTTTTTGTGACATTTAAGTTATGCTGACATTCTGTCCAGGCTGAGAGATATGGAAAATTGTACAGTACAAAACCCAGCAGAAAAAAACATGACTGCTGGCACCCTGAAGCCGGTAGACAACTATATGTCAGTAAGTGAATTGATCCCCAAAAATATAAACTATGATTAAGATTTCTGAGATTGTTGGATATTTGGACACGTAAACACTGAACACCATTTAAAAAATGCAAAGAACCAACACTTCTGCAGACTTGAGTGCAAATAATCTTGTGCGCCCCTACTCAAAATCTCCACCAATTTGGTGTTTTTTCTGGCATGGAAAGTTCCTCTTTATTCCACCATCTTTCAACTGAAATAAATCAATAAGCTGATATTTGCACACTGAAAGTGAAATATACTCTCTCATTCCTCTATTCCAATTAAGTCAGCTAATAAAATATAGCTGAAGGCATTCTTGAGTTTCTGGTAAAAAGACAGCAAATGCTGTTCATAAGTAACTGATAAAAGTGATTGGGACCACCTAGTCTGTTGCTAAAATGCTCTCAGCTATTCAGAACAAAATCCATTTTTAAAATCATATTTTGGAATTAACATTTTAGAGTTTGATTATGTTTCTATTTTTTTCTCTAAGGAATCATTAATTTTTTTTTTTTTTTAATTATACAAGAGTAAAATAAAAATAGTTCAGACAGGAAAAAGTAGTAACTGTTTAAAGCTCTGGTTGTGGCTGAGCTTGAACAATTCAGTCAGAAATTGCTTCCAGTCTTCAATCAATTTCCAAATCTGTATTCACAAAGGCCCAAAATGATTGGGGAACAGCTCTGCAACAAGCATGGAATATTCAGGATACTGAATCAGGAATCTGAAACTTTTGAAATCCTTATAATTAAAGCTATTTAGTAGTCTTACTTCCCCTTTTATAGCTTAGGGTGTTGTTTTATTAGATGACTTTAAAGTTAAACAATTTTTTCAGCTTTGTCCAGCTTGTCAAAAATTTGTAATATAATTTCTATGGGGAAAAATATCATGTATTTCTCTGAATTAACTGAATTACTCTTCATGGTATATCCCATCAAAACTAGAATTATTATAAAAATAATAATCATATATCCCTCCTTAGGGAGCAAGACCAGCAAGGAAAGGAAAGCATCCAGTACTGATCATTTTTATCTCCACAGTGAAAGTTCTGCCTGTGGAGATATTATAGATTTCTATTCCTAAATAGTCTACATTTCAGCTGATTCAGACACTGTGCATAGATATGAAATTAGGCCAAGCTCAGCCTCTTCTGTCTTTTCAGGGTTTTGTCACTTCTTTTACTAAGATGGAGAGAGATTCCTGAACATTTATATATATATAACCATATGTATAATTGGCTAGAAAAATGAAGTAGAGGTTTCAAAGAAAGGAAAGATCCTGACCAGCTGGATCAAAAGCATTTATCTCAGTTCTGTCACTACAAAACTTTGATAACTAGTCAGAAAAGACAGTTTTAAATTCAGTTTGACAAGCCAACCTCAAAAGACCAGACTGCCTTTGATGTGAGGTGGGTATGGCTTGTGAAACCAGTTGAATCATGCCCTTTCTGCATTTCTTAATGAGGTTTTCCCTTTCAAAGTTCTTTCACTATGAATATCAAAGACCTTATCCAGTCTTTTGCTTAGACCCTTTTGTACTCTTCTCTGGCCTTTCAGTGTGTCTGAAAGAGTAGCAGAGAATTACTCTGGCACAAAAGATGTCTGCTTTGTAGGATTGAGGGTCACAAATAATTTTCATCAGTGCTGGACTACTGTATTGCTGAATCAGTCCATACCTGGCCTAGGAATCAGACTACAGAGAGAGATATTTATCCATGCTGCCTTGATTAGGCCAATGTAGCTCACTGGCAAAAGTTGAAAATACAATAATTTTGTGAATGGAATGCATTAATGAAGTCTTATTTCTGTGTGTAAATTTGGAAGGTTATTTCATGCATTTGTAATGCAATAGGGAAGTAAATCAAAAGTAGAATTTCATCCCGCAAAAATGGAAAAATATATAGTTATAGAGTAAGTTCCTGGAACTGAACTCCTACTTAGTAGTAGTAGTAGCAGTAATTACTAATAAGTTAGATGAGGGCCCTCAGAACTTGTTCTAAGGGCTGGTGTTTCTGCCATGAAAGGGGATTTGGAACTCGATGGTATTTGAAGTCCCTTCCAACCCAAGGCCTTCTATGATTCTGTGACATAAAATATTGAGACAAAAACACCCTTTGCATGGATAATATTGTTATGAAAAAATTTGACTTCCTCCGCTGGAAATTTTAGTTTCCTAACAGAAAGAACTTGTTTCAAGCAACTTTAACTGTAATCAGAATTATATGGGGTACATTCTTTATACAAGACCATGGACTCAATGTAGATTCCAACAGTTAAAAAACCTTCTTGACCTTATAAGGCTATAGAGTAGGTACAGCAAATTAGTCTTTGTAAATTCATCATTTACTATAGCATGTGCATGAGGACCTTTATTTACTCTATTATTAAGACACACAGTAAACCTGCCATTAAATAAGAATTTTCAAGGAATCCATAGAATTACTTAGTTCTAGACTGAGATGATGTTTATGATACTAATTTTCTTTGTGAATTTAATAATTTTAGACTATACAGTTGTTCCATTTTTTTGTCTCAGTATCCATTTATTTAATGATTTTGACTAAAATATTTTAAAATATCTACACTTGTTTGTAGTTTCCACAGTTGAGGAAGAATAATTTCAATATGTGTCTCATTTTTCCTAGAGTGGGATAGAGAATAAAAAAAAAAAGAGTTTGATTTAAACCAGAAGTTAACAAACATCATATTTATCAAACAGCAGCAGCATAAAAACTGTAATAAAAGAACATTAAAAATCTTCTCAGGATTCAAATTAAGTTATGAACTATTTATAGGTCAAAGTACATTTAGAGTAAAACATAGTAAGAACAAAGTTTTTAACCAAAAAGATTCTAAGGCTGGTAACCGGTGAGCTAGTCTTTGAAGTATGTTTGTTATTCTTCCCATTGCAGAAGAATTTCACGAAATTCATTAATAATAGCTAATAATTTCCTAAGGCAAACTTGAGATACTGTCTGGTTAGTCAGATGATGTAGATGAAAGCAGACATGTGACAGCATGATTTTTTTTTTTGACAATAAAAAGCGCTGCTGTAATTTAGCAGCATGCAAAATATCTGCATCACAATATACTGATTTGCTTGTAGTTAGTGACAATATTGTGGGCAGAAAGCATGCACTTTAAAACATTTTCTTTCCTCCTTACATGACAATAACTATGTATGCCAGTCAAGGTATTTTTCTCAGTTTTAATGGCTTAGTTAAAGAATAGAAAAGAATGACCAATAAGGCATAAGACCAAAGAAAACCTCAAGCAACAAAAGCTATGAGAAAAAAAAAAATGGCACTGATGGTAAATGTAGTAGTTTTGATCATACTTTCTTGTCTTGTTAGTTTGGCATGAAATTTTGAATTGTTACTTCAGCCTTAAAAACACAATTAAAACATATTAATACTACCTTTATTTAATAATTTTGAGCAGTTCCCTAGTCTTTGCTGAAGTATGAAAATTATCCATGCATTGCAATTGTATGGCTGTCTTGCAAAAAAGTCTTAGGTCATTTAGCTTGTGATCTTCACAATGAACAAACCCTTCTCTGTTCAACAAACTCAACCAATAATGCAAGATTTATCTGAAGCTGGTCTACTGAAAGAATTTCATCTTACCCAAATATTAGCTATTAAGAAGTTAATCAAGTTTCAAATTGGAAAAATAGGAAGTTTAGAGTGGAGATGGCTTTGCATTCTATTCTGCTGAGTATAGCAGGTATTTGTCAGCTGTTGTAATGCCTGTTGCCCATAAAGGTGTTTAGTTGAGCATTAAATTAATATTTAGCTTTCTCTTATTTCAGTCAGATGTGTATATTTAAATATCTTTCCAGATGACACACGTGTGGAAATAAGGAAGTATGTGAATACACATTATAACACACAGGAATAACATATGTACACAGGTCTGTGTGTGTAGTCTAAGTTGAAGCCTACATCTGGTGTGGGAGGATCTCTGGACTGCTCCAACTGCACTGCACAAGGGCTTCCTTCCTGTCCCAGCACACAGGCACCAAGAACCATGTGAGACAGGTTCGGATTCTCATACTCCATCTCCTGCTACAGATAATAATGAAAAGCTAAACTTTAGTCATAATAAACAATATATGATATGAATACTTTTTGCAGTCTTGACCACAAGAAAGAAAACAGTCATTGCTCACCGGTTTTAAAAAAAATCTGTGCTTAACTGGGGAAGCTGCGCGTTTGAAAAATAGGCAGTGAATTTTCCTAGGTATTATCCACACTGCTTCCCACTGTCTAGACTGGTGCATATATTAGATTTAAAAGCTTAAATTAGATGGAGTGACACCACTGCCTTTTTCTGCCATGTATTAGGACTAAGTTAACTCACTATGTCTGTCTGGCCTGAAGTACCCATGCATGTGTGGGGAGATAGAATGTAAGAAAATAAAGATAGTGTAGAAGGTAATCTCACCCCTGAAAAGTTGCAGCTGCACTAATCACCAAAGATTAGGAACAGGCCTGCTCTTAAGAGGCCACAGCTGTGTCTAATAAGGATGAGTGATGTAAAAGAGTGGGTTAGGCAGGTGAGGAGAGAGTTGGAGTTTGTTGGCTGTACTATGAAGAAGAAGTTAGTGATGTAAGGAGCTGCCTATGAGAAATCACCAGGAAGGTATGGAACTTTCACAATAACATAACAACATGTATGTCCAAATTAATTCATACCATACTAGGTCATATGCATATTTATGTAGAATTCATTACAAATCTTACAGAACAGAAAAAAAAAAAAAAAGGAATTATGTAGTGGAGACAAATGGTTTCTTATTCTAAAACATGAATGACAGACCTAATCACAAATTACAGTCATTCCAGCTAGTCTGAAAATTTTGCTGTGTGGGTAATGGATGAAGAGATGGGCATCTAAAAGATGTAGATGAGCAGTAAGCATTCAAAGTAGAAATGTGGTCCAAACATCTGGGATCCTGGCCAGAGTACAGCCAGAGAAAATAGGTTCATCAAGTTCCCACTCTGTAAATCAGCAATGTTTTTAGCGTCTGTTGTCTCTCCCACTAAAGACTTAGTTTCTGAAGAGGAAGGTGTCCTAGCTGCACATCCATCTGCCTTGGACTGTAGAAAAAAATAGTGGCTTTATATTAAAGATGCATGATTTCAGTAAAGCTTCATGATTTCACTTTGTTCTTATAAGAGTGACATAAATTTACCTACCTTGTATCTTTATAAGGCTAGCCTAGCCCCACAGAAAGAAAAGTAGACCTGTGCAGAGTTTCTCTCTTTACAGGCTGGATGCAAAATAACAAGTTAAATCTTGCTTGAGAAAGGGAGACTATAATGCACTTTGAATTAAATGATATGTTCACTGAGTTGCATGAGACCCCCATGCAGAAAATATGAGTTTGTGTGCAAAAGCACAAAAGATCAGACCAGGGCACTGAATTAGTAATAAGCCTTAATGATTCTGCTAAGAGAAAATGCCACAGATAGTTTATTATATGATGCATGAAAGCCAAAGGAGCAGAACTCCTGGAGGAGGCCGTAATCAGCCATACAATCAAGTTCTGTAGGTGGTTATATGAATGTAATACATTCCTAATTCTCTCATGCCCAACACTGAACTACTATTAAGGACTTTGTGGAATTATTAACCTTCGTCTCTCCAAGGTCACTTCAAAGCAATTATAGTCCTGGTGAGTGACTACCTACAAGATGATTTTGAGAACCTTTCTTGTGCTCACACTAATTTGGTTTGAATTTTGCTACTTTTCTTTAAAATTAAGGTTCATCAGGCTAAATTTTCTGATAGGCACTTTGTAATAGTCCATAATAATTTTAAGGGACATGTTAAACTAAAGTAACTGTTATTTACAGCAGACATAATATTGATCTAAATAACACAAGTTTCTTTCCAGTTTTTCTCATTAAAGGCCTGAAGACAAAACATTCCACTGTGCATATGCCAACATCTCTATTGGGCAGCTTTGTGTTTCCCTTTCAAAATGAAACAGAGAATAGCTGGGAAAGCACTGCCAAAACAATAATCCAATTTATGACAATCTATTACTAAATGAATCCAATTATTGCAAAAGTGGTGGAACTGAATGGATGTAACTGAATATAAATAGATAAATAACTATTAAAAAAATCCCAAAGCTACATAGTTATTTAAGTTTCTCTACCTAACGAGTAAAATTGAAAATGCAACACATTCATTAGCACAAATGTAAAGAGAAAAGTAATAAATATGTATATACAAATGCATTTTTTAAAAATAAAAATTAGTATATTCTATCAGTACTTAAGCAGAATTATTAGGATGTAGAATCTGGTCTAAATTCTATCTGATGCAGTTAAATAAGAGATCAAATTTGACATTACGAATTGAAAATAAATAATTGCTTAAAGGACACAACCAGGAAAGTGGGTTTTTTTCATGCTGGACTGTCTTTCAACAATAATATGAAAAAAAATCAGTGTCTCAGGTAAACAGGAAAAAGGACTTTTTTCAACATAATTGATTGAGAGAGATGAGGCTTGCCAAATAACTCCAATTTTAAACCTGTTGGATTTGATTAAGAGGATCTATGCTCAGGGGTTTGTTCCTGTAAAGGAAAATACCTCTGGGTCAGTTTATGCATCTTCCCTGTAGTCTTGCATTGCATTCTCCTGCTAAAGATGATCACCAGTCACAGGCACAGTGGCCTATGGAGGACACCACACTGGAGCAGGAGGTAATCTCCCAAAGGACTGCAGCCCATGGAGAGCCCATGATGCAGCAAGGGAAATGTGTGAGGAAGGAGGGCAGAGAGAAGGGTCTGACAATTATGGTCTGACCACAACTCCCATTTCCACCCCCCTGCACCAGTCAGGGCTGGGGCTATAATGCGATACAAGACATAAACTGAGACTGGGAAAGGGGGGAAGAAAAGTGGCAATTTAAAATTTGGGGTTGCTTCTCATGAGCCAGAATCTATTTTTATTACTAATGAATTGCATTAATTTTCCCCAAGTCAAGACTATTTTGCCTGTGACAGCAAATGGTAAGCAGTCAGATGGACATTGATGGGGAATAATATTTTCTTGCAGCATTTCTCCTTGCTCTTTTACTTTTCTTCAGAGGCAACAAACACCTACAAAGCTTTTCTTTTCCTCAAATAAAAGTAAAATATTATTTAAAAGAATACTTGCACAGTTGTATTTCTAAAAGTTAAGATTAAACAATTCCTTGCTTTTTGTCATCTATCATATACCAAGGGTGTTCTGTGGTATTTAATAAGAACAACAACAGCAGGGGGAGATATCAAGTTCACTATAGAACATATTTGAGGATGTGGCAATCAATAAAGGGCAGGACTCCTTTTCCTTGACTCCACAAGATGTTAGCATGAGTTTGAGCTGCTTGCCAGTGTGTGTCAAAGTCATGATTTTTGGCACTGCTCTGATGTTCTACCATTCAAAGTCAGCCTGTGGATGCTAGCAACAGCTGAGGATTTTTATGCTTTTGCAACATAGATTTACTGATATTCATTAAAGGGATCAAGACTAAAGGTCCAGACTTTCATGGCAGAAAGCTACAGTTGCTTCAAAAAATATTGATAATTTTGAATATACCAGTAGAAACGAAGGAATTTTTTTTTGTAATGCAGTCTTTGTGGACAAATCATAGGGCAATGTAGAAAAACTTCAGTTACGGTAGTGACACAAAAATGTTTAGAATAACGCAAATCTGTATGATACAGAGAATGTTTTTGAGGAGTATGTATTCCTGATGAAAGTGTGTAAACTAAATTTCATTTTCACTTAGCACTACACCATTGTCATGGTTTGAGCCTGGCACAGAGCCAGTGCCCCCCATGAAAATGCCTCACCCTGGTGTCTGCTGTGAGATGTGACCAGGAATAAGCAAAACAGGCTCTAACTTAAACATAAAAAACACTTTATTACCTAAACTACAGGAAAATAGGGAAAGACTATAAGGAAAAGAAAAAAAATTGAAAACCTTACAAAAACCACTTTTCCCCCTCCCCACTACCTGACTTTCCCAATCCGATACATTCTCCCAAATCATCAACTGCCCAGCCTTGGCCCCACATTTTAGTATACTCAAACTGCAGTTCATGAAGAGGAAAGGAGTCCTTCTTGTTCCATAGGCTTCCCCTGGGAACACACTGAAACCTCGTGTGCTTCCCTGTCACTTCGGCACCGCCCGGAAAAAGTCCTTTTGCCGCTTGTGACATCTTCCTTCCATGCCCAGTGCTCTCACCACTGAAGCATGGCCAGAGCTGCTTTTAGGGTTGTCTTTCAAGGATGCCTTGTCTCACTCCAAAAAGGCACAGTCTCTGCTTTGGGACATCTGTCCCCCCCATATTTTTCCAACCCCCTGGGGCCGGGGGGTCCTCACGAATGAACCCTCCTGGTTTTGAGGCACTGCCTCCCCCTAAATGCAGTCTGTGTCACAGGAACAACTGAGTCCATGGCCACAAGAAAAGTCCAGCCAAAAGGCCACTCCAAATCATCTCTCCCCATTCAATCATCTCCACGTTCTTCGGGCCAGGTCCTTGTCTCATCTCATCTCTTATCTCCCTTCTTATTCAGCTTCGAGGAGGATTAGCATTTTTGCAAGGCCCCAATCATGAAAGAAAGGGTTAAAAGTTTTCAGTCTCTGTCTATCTCAGAATGCTGGTACTCCCACAGGTGCTGCTGCTCCACCGGCCAGGCTGCACTCTTCCCTCCCCTTTCTCCTCCCGGGCTGGCTGCTATCACATTCAGACGCCGGCTCTCCTCTCTCTCCCTCCTGGGGGGGGGAATGGCTGCCCGATGTCTCTTGGGGCTCCGCCACCCTTCCATCCTTGAGAGCTTTCTCACCCCCATCTCTGTCCAGGCCCCGGGCCTACCGCATGGCTGCTCCTCCCCCGCCCAGCAGCAGCGACTGGACGGGGGAAGAGATCTGACCTCTTCGCCGCGACGTCCCAAGAGAGAGTGCCAAGGGCAATGCCCTGCTTTTTAACTCCTGTGTATTCTCGGAGGTGTGTCCAAACCCCACTGGCTACACTAGGTGCCAGTCTCAAACCCAAAACTTTCATTGGTTTGACCACAGCTTCCCAGAATTCCCACTCCTTCCTGGTCAAACCACCACAACCATTAGCATTAAATATGTACTGAAATTAAAGTAGTGGAAAGGTTTAGCGTTCTTAGGGAATGAGCAGTTCATGTATTAGAATTTTTAATAGAAGGATAATAAATAGCTATGGTATTACCTGTAAATTTGGAAGCATTTATGTTTTAAGTTAATGAAAGGATTAGTATTTGTTGGATTGAAGATGTCGACTAGATTTTTGTTTTTCTTGAGCTTAAAATCAAGAAATTAAGAAAAGCTTGAAATAGTTAAGTGATAATTTCAAAGAGTTTAATAGAAGGATAATAAATAGCTATGGTATTACCTGTAAATTTGGAAGCATTTATGTTTTAAGTTAATGAAAGGATTAGTATTTGTTGGATTGAAGATGTCAACTAGATTTTTGTTTTTCTTGAGCTTAAAATCAAGAAATTAAGAAAAGCTTGAAATAGTTAAGTGATAATTTCAAAGAGTTTCTGGCAAATATAGACCTTTTCACACTTTTTGTTCCTTGGTGCTTCTAACTCATACT
This sequence comes from Zonotrichia albicollis, assembly GCF_047830755.1. Taxonomy (NCBI): domain Eukaryota; kingdom Metazoa; phylum Chordata; class Aves; order Passeriformes; family Passerellidae; genus Zonotrichia; species Zonotrichia albicollis. The sequence goes on from NC_133820.1 coordinate 77,491,709, forward strand.
GAAGAGAAGTTCTGTTGCTTCAGCACTATCTGCTGACAACTGTAGAATGCTGATCTTATATAGAATAACTTGCGCACTACTTACACACCACTTATGTGAGCCCCAAAGAAGATTCAAATAAGTCATCCCAACTTTTGGCTTACTATCTGCATATAAAAAGCACCATCCTCTACCAGTTTTTTTTTTTTTTTTCAAAATGTAGATTTCCATCCCACATTTAGTATTTTAAGACCCATATCTATTGCTGATCCGAGGAGGCTCAGGCACTTTTTCTCTTCCAATATCTGCAACAGGGTTGTTAACAGTAACAAGGCAGAAGGGAGGATGCTGTTTCCATATCAGAAGGAATTACTGACCATATTTCATCCCAGGAAATTCTACAGTCATGGCAAGTCCTACAACACCTATATTTAACAAAATATGTTAAAAACTGATAAAGACATCAAGTTAAAAATAATTTTTATATATTGTAAGGATAACACACTCCACTCTTGTGTTACTGTTTGACTATGAGAAACAAGTGAAGATGTAGGAGATGGAGTCTCCAAAGCCTCAGCAAACATTATTAGTGGTGCCTGGAACTTACTGTTGACTTGGGAAAGCAAAAATATCACTGAAAAGCAAAATTCTCAGATTTCAGTCTTTGGTGTTAGATAAAACCACATAACATTACCCTTTTTATGAACCAATAAACAGGTGTTTAGAACCTGATGAGAGGTTTGTGGACACGATCTTATTGTCCCCATATTACTTTTATTTCATCTCTATTTTCCCAGCTGAATTGCAGCTATTTTGTGCATGTTTCTTTGCCAGCTGTATCAGTTTTGCTGCTTTTTTTTTGTACAACATGCATTCTTGATAGTCATGATACACATTATATAGCCTTTGCAATTTCACTTGGACTGCCTTTGATATGGATGACCAGAATTCCACACACTAACACAACAAATTTTCAATATTAATAAAATTTTATGCATTCTTCAGTAGCATTTCCTTTTATTCCCCCAGATTTCTTCTTCTGTTCTTTTTCTGTGCTAACAACATACAAAACTTTTTTCACCTCTTCTTTTACTTCTTAACGTTAATTTTCCTCAAACACAAGGCTTGTTAATTCACACATAAACTACTACATATACTATTTGTGTTGCTTCTTAAGATCATCCAAATTAATGTGGCCAACATGAATTTGGACATTTGACCATCATGTATTCATGTGGCCAACATGAACCATATGATATTATTTTCTTTGGTGTTACTTGGCTTGGTAATTTAACTAGCTTGCTCCTGCTGTTATACTCTTTTAACCCAGGACAGATCTGTAAAGAATTCCAGGGATTACTGTGACATCCTAGTTATTGACATCCTAGTTATCCTTTTCTTCTTCAAATCCCTTTACTACTCACCTTTTTTTCATCTTAAGTATTTATTTCATATGTAGCGCCAGATAAATTGCTCTGTTGAAATTCTGGTAAATAAATTTGCCATGCGTCTTTCTTTTATCTCAAAAAACCCTTTATCTTTTTTTAGTTGTTCTAGCTCTCCTTACAACTAAGACATTTAAGAAAATGAATATTGCCTGTGTTCCTCACTGAAGGATAGTAACTATTATATCCTATTACTCTGGGAAATCTGGAGGTAACAGCCAGGTGACCTTTGTGTGGAGAGGGGAAGATACTCCATTAAGCCCTCCTGGGTGAAATAGCACTGCAACTTCTAAATGTAATAAGGCAACATGAGTATAGAAAAGAGCCCTGGCAAATGGGCTAAGTTTAAAATTTAAAAAAATCCCAAACTTCAGATAGTTATCTCTAAATTGCTGAGAAATTCAGTAGGATTTTATTGCTTCAATAATTAAATATATTTCAAAATAGTTTATGATGTACATGTTGACACAATCCTTTTCCTATTTTAGGAAAGATGTTGATATAAGAATTTCAGTTTAAATTTAAAAACATATTTCAGTGAAAAAGCATTCATTTCTGTGCATCCTGTTTTGCTGAATTTAGATAGTACTGCTTTCAATTTGTTTGAGCAGCAAAATAATTGATAATTTACTTGCATGGTCTACACAAGTGAGCTTCTGAAACATTTCAATACATCAGGATCTAATAAGAGGTTACTTACAAATCAATATCCTGACTCAGAGCCTGATGAGATCAGAATATGAAAGCTTGAAGTTTTTTATTTATTTTCGTCATAAGCCAATTCCTTTTTCTGCTTAAGATTAATTTAAATGGAAAACAAATTCAGCCAACTATAGGGCAATGGAAAATCACAAATGGAATAGTTTCTCACATTAAAACACAATCTTTTGTGTTTTAATGTGAGAACACAAGAAGTGGCTATACTTTTTCAAGTCTTTTAAAAAACTCACATTTGAAATATTTAGCATCCAGTATCCATTTTATGTAAAGTGCCCAAAGCAGTGTGAGAGATACACATGCAGAATAGTTTGTAGCACTCTCACTTCAACAAGCATCTAATGCATTTCATTTATTTCCTATTTAATTCACTGCTGAAGAATGAAATCATAATGAATAACCAAAAAAAAACCTCCTCAAAAGTTCCATATTAAAATGGAAAAACTTTCTTCTTTTGCTGAATGTTAAACCCAACATTGTGTTTCTCAATGAGATCCATTTCCATTATCCTGAGGAATGCAGCACATGTCAGTTGTATGGAAAGGCAATGTAGCAATAATACCACTGGGAATTTGAAAGGTTCTTAAATTGGTTTTCAAGTTGCAGTTCTTGGCATATTGGATATTTTTTAAAGATGGGTACTCAGATAAAAAGAATAAAAATCAATGGCATATTTCTACTTGTTGCAGGGAGAGCACTACTTTTCAGTTTTCACTGGTGTCCATCCTACCTTGTTTGGACACAAATAACATCTTTTTTAATTTAAAAGTGTTTTATATAAGTCATGAGAAATTCAATTGAGTATCTTTTAACTGGGAAGCATTAAATATATGGTCAGCTGTGCAAGAGAAACAAAGCTGGAATATATATGCATAACTTTATGACTTCATGACTTTAGATCAATTGTTCCAGGGTTTTTTCTCTAGATGTAGCTTCTGCTAGTCTGCTGCATGGCTTGTGCACCACCGAAACCAGTTTCTTTCAGAGTAAGAGGGATATTAAAGCAGCTTTGACCATTTGATCTTCTTTGGAACAATTCAATGCCACCGCAACTTAATAAGGGAAAGCAATGACCATTAAGCTTCATTGGTTTTCAAAAGAAGTGTTTCAATCGTGTAAGCACACCCTACTCACTTGCCATTTAATGCTGCTACTCCAACAGTGCTTCTGGCAATTGACATACTTGCCACAAATGTCCACTGCTGACTTTGAGGGTCCCACCTCTCAACTGTGTTCAAATAACTCCAACCATCATGTCCTCCCACCGCATAAATAGGCCCTTCAAGCACTGTAACTCCTAAAATGGAGGAGAAAGTGAGAGAAGATAAAAGTGTGTTTCCTCTGTCAATAGTAAAAAATAAAAAAGTTTTCCAAAACACAACCAACAAATGAACTTTTATATTAAAAATGAAAATGGAAATACCAAATTGAGATTTGATTAATTAAGAATCAACAGACAGGAATAAAATTAATGCCACTCCACATGGCTCTATGAAAAACAGGTCTTGTCAAACAAATTTAATTTCATTTCTTGAGAGGAGTGTTTGCTTCAGAGAATAACCTGTCAATGATATGATCCTCTTAGCTTTCTCTATTCCCTTTGGTTTCTTGTAACATTCTGATCATGAATTAGCTCTTTAGAATAGCAGTAAAGCACACAATAAAGTAGGGACTGGATACCTGGTAGATCTCTCATTATTGTCAACCTAAGAGGGATTTCACTGAATGGAATTGCTTCTAGAGGAGTTGAAGTCTGTTTTTTGCACCATTTTTGTCAATCACATAGAAGAAAATGAACAATTCGTCAGTAGCAGGAAGATTGATGGACTGGTACAGAATCAAAAAAGCCATTTGAAGGCTTGAGCAAGTAATTAGACTGAGAAATTTAAGCTGCTTCCTCAGTTTCATTCTATCAAAAAAGAAAAATAAATAGCCACACAGCTTTACAGAAAAATAATGTTGGATATATTATAATAATTTATCGAACACATGAGTATTCTTTTATCTACTGAAAAAAAAATGTAACGTGTGAAAACTGAAGTTGAACATATTTCAACAAGAAACAATTTTTTAACTGTGAACAGTTTGAAAGACCCAGTCAAAGGAATTGATGAATTCTCTATCTCACGGTCTCCTCAGTTAAGCTTAGAAGGCTCTAGAAGATAAGTTATAGCTAAGCACCATTTGTTACAAGACAGTGAACTCAGTAATTCCATTCTATGAATCCATGATCCCAAATGAACATTGCTCTGAAAAATCTCAGGCTAAATCCAGTCCTGTTTCTAAGTCAATGACTTTTTTATCCTCACTCCATTTCACACAATTTGAACTCAGCAAAAAGTCAGAAAACAAGATATCATTAAAGTTGCAGAGAATGGCTTTGTTTTTTTCTTGCAGGAAAGTCTATCTTTAATTTTCAACCATGTGAAGTCTCCACTTTCTGTGTAGAAATGTTTTGTCTTATTTCAGAAAACTAATTCATTAAAAGCTTATTTTACCTTAAAACTATATTTATCCATGAGTTTGAATATGTTTCATGTCAGTGTTCACAGAAAATGTTCCTGCACTTTGGATGTTGATTTTTGTTTGTCAATATTTTTTAACTTAAAAAAGAAAATAATTTAAAAAAGCCTACTAACCCTTAGAAAAATGCTCCTCCAAATGAAGGTTGAACCTTTTCTTTTTCTATAGAACTCATTCTCCAATTGTTTTCATTGCCTTGCCTAGAAATTCTTTCTTTTCAATCACATGTTCCAGTTAAAATTTCTCCAGAATATTAAAGTGGATATTAATCTGAAGTAATGATTCATATAGCTCAATATTTCATCTCAGAACATAACCAGTATGTGGGAAGATGTGTCAGTGGTCACATAAAAATTATGGGATTATATGCTAAAATATGTACTTTGGACGTGATTTTTATTTACTCTAGTATCTAATATTTTAAATATTTTTAAATCCTGAACAATGAGTTTTACATTGTAAAAAAAATTTTACTATGGCTTGCTATAAAAAACATGGTTTCCCTTAGCTTTTTCATCTATATACTCTTCATTAAATGCAAAGTTAAATAGAAAATCAAGTTCTTTTTGGGATAAAAAATGAATCATATTCAAAGGAAGTTCAGAGGGGTAAACGTTTTTATACACATACATGCACACATAATTGGTGTCTAGACAAAAACACAAACCCTCTCACTTTCACACACAAGCAGTGTTATATTATTATGAAGTGAATTTCACAAGGAATCTATGATGCACATAAAAATCACATCTTTTCAGTTTCAAAATTTCCAGCTTTTATTTCCTGAGATAACTTATTTGCACTTTCACTAGAATAGAAAGTGTTTTCCTCAATTACTCTTTTTATCTCATTCAGTATTTAATTTTTTTTATTTCAAGTCCTTCATATTTGAGCTTTATTCTCATCTATTTCCTGCTGGAAATTAAGCCATTACAATTATTTAATTCACATTTTGTAGGAAATTTGATTTCCTCTTAATCAACATACCATTCTTCCTGCATTTTCATGGAGCTATTTTTTTTTTTTTAATGACAATGAAAAAAGATAATCTCATTGCATTAATATAATGCTACTTTCTCTCTGCATTTCTTGTTGCAAAGAGAGAAAAGTAACATTGAGTAACTGCACTTTATACAGAAAATTGTCTTCAATGGCTGCTCTGTTCTTCTCATCAGGACTTTTCTGAGTTTATACAATGCAGATAGAACCCTGCAAGATGCACAGCTCCTACTGATTTTTTTACCCATTTTAGAAACCAATATACCGCCCTCAGTAGTTTCTGGTGCCCTTTTGTGGAAGCTGCTGCACAAACTGTTGCTTCTGCTGGGTTGCATCTCTGTTAGTTGTGTTTAGACCAACCTATATATGAAACCCCACATTTGATTCTTATGTTTTCTAGGAAGCCAGGCTGGCAGTATTCTAAGCTACACAGAAGTATTTACTTTCCCCATTAGGCAGTGCTTGAATCATATGTTTGAAAATATTCTAATGAGTAGTAATGATAATGTAATCATCTTGCCCAAGTAAGTATATAAATACACATTTTATATTACAGGGACTGTGTCTTAGATGAAAAATTCAATATTCAAGCATTAAATCCAAGCATTTGGATTCATTCTAAGCTTAGATGCCAGAATGTCTATGTGATTTTTATATCACACATATGGACTAAAAGATATTCCCAAAGGTATTCCTTGTAGCCTCCTTATGCAGGATGGATTGCAGTGCACCTCTTCTCTGACTGAAATTACTGAACACTCCATGATAACAGCTAATGGCAGCACCACAATCAAAATCTTAAGGGACACATTCCCCAAGATCACAAAGCAAAATATTTTCCAGTAAAACTGATGAAGCAAGACTATTCTCTTTTCTGAATGTTCCAGGTCATTTGTTTTAATAGAAGAAAAAAATTAAATTCATTGTAAGTAGTCTGTGTTGAAATGTCAGGGTTCCAATACTATTACCACACTGTAGAATTCCTCCTCCTTAAAGAGCAAAGGTACTGAACTCTATATACCTTTTATTTTTTTTAAATGGTGCAGCCAATTTCTGCTTAGTCTCTTGAGATAAGATTTTTCATCTTTTTGTAGTCAAGATACTGAGCAGTGTGTTAGAAGATCAGAGTTCATTTCAACTTCATGACACAGGTTTTCATGTTCATTGTATAACCTAGTATACTGATGTCAGAGTACATATTTTTGTTTTCTGTCATCTCCGTCCACAAAATAATATACATCCACCTATATTTACACTCAGAATGTAGATATTGAAAAATATCTATAGGAATGGGATTTTCCTGTTTATAAATGAGAAAATAACTATTTCCAGCTGACACTTGAACTCTTATTTGTCATTAACCAAAATGCCCAGAAGAATAATGCTGTTGGCTCTTTCAGGAGACTTTGCTAAGAGAAGAGAAAGGACAGAATGCCCTCAGACATTTTCTTCCTGTATGTCATCTTCAACAATTTGGCAAAACCAATTTAAGCCACAAGAAAAGAAAAAAATCCTCTTGGATTTAATTTTTCACATGATACTAGTGCTTTGTTGTTTTCTGACAAAAGTAATAAAACATTCAGAAAGGGAGTATTTTACTGTAAGAGAATTACATTAAATAACAAAAGTTATTATTTATCTGAACAAAGAAACTTAAAATTGGAATAATCAAATCTTACTTTTTTTTAATTTGTAGAAAATAATAATTCTGGCACTGAGGGAGTAATTTGCTCTACCCATCTTTTGATGGATTACTTTCATTTAACTGACACTGAATAGTTTGGCTTTCCTACTTCTCATACAGTTGCAGAGCTGAACCATCTGTGAACATCCCTTTTAAGAAAGGAAGCAACTTATTTTCTTAAGAGGAGACATGTTTTCAGCAATATCTTGAGTAGTTAAGTGCTGTAAGTGCAGTGCAGAGAAACCTTAATGTTTTCCTGAACAAAAAATCACCTGGAAAATAATTCTTCTAAGCATTTTGACCTAGGAATTTACAAAAGCAAACAGTATTCTTTCTAAACCAAATGAGATCTAAAAAACTAATTGTCTAGTTTGCAATGGCAGGCATTTTCCTTTTGATTGCCTTCAAAAAGCTATGCAGCACAAAACCCTATTATGCCTAATTAGGTGCTCAATCTGTACAGTTCCAATTATTTATACTTGAAGACCGGAATGGGATTTTAAATTGCTTTTCTGTAATGTTACAAAATAAAGGAGCACTGCCTATAGAATTTTTAATTCTGCAGTTCCTTATCTGCCTGATGGACCTAATTTTACAGAAAAAAAATTTAAAATTTTATTTCTTAAAATTAAATACTTGTAAATATAGTTTCATACTGATATTTGGTTACAAAATGTCAAAGAAAAATTATTTGTGGTTCTAGCTTTACTGTAGTCTCTGCATTTGGATATTTGCAGAGATATTAAATTTTAACTGGTAAGGATATACTTGTATCCAACAACTTTAAATAAGGACATTACCTTTCAAGAAGATAACAGACATAGAATATATCATGACATTGAAGGTGAGAAGACAAATCAATAGTTTGCTATCCAAGTGTGAAGTTTGATCAAATAACATCCGGACTTTATTCTACCCTTTTTAGGCTCTGCATTTATTTTATGTCCAGGTAGGAGTACAATTTTTAACAAACTCTTTTCTCACCCATACCCACAGAAGCATATTTATACAATTTTGTATTAATCGTAATTAATATTGCTGCTTTTTCTTACTCTATTTTTTCTCTCTTTAAGTCTTAAACCACATTTCTTCCATAGCAGTGGTATCAAAGAAAGTAAAGTCTAATTTGATTTAAAATGTACATCATAAATTAAATGATGAATAAATTTTTGTATTTAGTTCTCAAAGCCATAATACTAACTGACTGAAAAACACAAATACTGTTCTTTGGATGCTGCATATAGGACTGCCATAGGCTAATCTTGGAATTTACTGTGTCATTAATTGGAGAATTGGACCTGACCTACCTTCCTTAGAGAATATTCAGTGACTCAACGTTGAAAATACCTATTCCTATGTAAATTCACAAGTATCAAGGATGGTTTAAAGAATTATAGCAATATCACTTCCCTCTTGGGCCAGAAGATATTACATTTACTTGCTAATATAATGCAAATTTATAGAAGCAAAGATCTGCCTGTCGACCCTCTGTTTACATTCTGTTTTGTAGATAAGACACTAGGTTCTCAATTCTGCTACACTATTATCCTGAGAACATGACTCAGAAATAATTATGAGTGTTGCTGTTATGATTTGTAACTCTTTAGTGAATTGGGTCATGATCTACTACTTAGTAAAGGTGCAAAGTACAAAGAAAAGGTACTTAATAACTCAGGGAAAAATTCCCTCTGGTGTTTCCCATGATTAGGAGAAAAATCCAAAGCATAAATCTAATATACATGTAAACCAATATTCCAGAGAAAATACTTTAAATTGTTTAGCCCTTATTGCAACCCACAGTGAAAGCAGTCATTTTTCCTGAGATTTCACATGGAAAAAATAATAATCATTTCACTACATGGAGGCATGTAGTACCAGTCAATGTTGCCTAAAATAAAGATTCTCAAACTAATCTCTTAACAGTTTCTTCTGGGGTATAGAAAACATCTATATCAGAAGATTGCTGTGCTCTGGTAAGCCAGTCTGTTGTGGAACTCTTCTACTCAATACTTAGTTGATGATATGTTTTGGCGTTTTTGTTTGTTGTGTTTTTTGGGTTATGGGGTTTTCTGTGCAAAGAAATCACCCCATAAAGATGGAGAAGACACATCTTAACTATAGCATTGCTTTTATGAGGTGCTGATGTACCCAGAAAGATTTACCATTGTGGAAAAATAAGATATTTACAATAGGATCTCGAGTTGAACTTTTATGGGACATGAATCTTTCCCAGCTGACCCAAGCTTTGCCATATCAAAATGATATGATATGGCATCAAAATGATAGCAAAATGATACTGTATGGCATCATGCTCTGGAAATCTGGATTATCACTGCCCAGCTCAGTAGAATTTGGTCAGTATCATATAAATGATAGCATAAAGTGCTGTAATATTTTCAGTTGTCTGCATGCTCTAAGAAACTACTATCTGGAAAAGTTTCCTTTACCCAGCTGTTTGGCTCTGTAACAAACATTATGGAAAAATATGATTATATAATTCAATAACTCTTTTATTTATAAATATTTCCTCCACAATATTGGGAAATTAATTAGTCATAAGTAATTACAGTTTTATCATATTAATAGGGTATGACCTAATCTGTTGGTTTCAATGCTAATTCAATTTTTTTCCTTTTACTGGCATTTCTTTCTTCCTGCCTTTTGTTTCTGATCTACAGGTTTACATATGCCCTGACATCCAGAATGGAACCTCAGATTCTCATACATCTGTCCCTGCACCTCTGTACTTTTTAATCTCCACAATATTTTTTTTTTTACATACAGAAAACATACAAAAAAAATCTGTATTCATAATGTTGTATAATTTTAAAAAATCCAAACCTAGAAAAAATAACTACTTATTTTTGTTATATGTTAATAAAAAACATAAATTTGCCATTTTTGGCTCTTCAGTAGCCCAGGAATGGTGAAACATAAAAAGAGGAGCTATCATGCAAGATAGAAGAGAAAGAAAAACAAAGATCCCTTTTATCTTCAACATTTTTATAGTTTATTTTACAGCTACCATGAATGGGTGTGTTAAGGCTTTTATTTATATTCCTAGTCTATTTTAATGGTATCTACTCTTCGAGAATGCTTTCTGACAGACTGTAACTCCACAGACAAACATGTTTTTATTGGGGCTTAAGCATTTTCTAAAATAACACCATTGCTTAACTTCCATAGCAAAAGGTTTTAAAATGGTGGATGGAAGTTCAGCTCTCACTGACTTCAAAAGTATCTTTCAAACTAGGTATAAATAAAGGTATCATTCATCATTAAATTTTCAGTGTTGAGTAAGTAATAATCTATCTTATATTATGGTTCATGAAAGGGGTAAAACTCAGTTAATAATTTTGGTACTTTTCTGGGTATCTGATCTACTCTGCTCATGAATCCTACAGCCCACATTTTCCTGGTGGAACAGTTTTAAAAATCTGTTAGTAGCACTGATTCTTCAAAGGTTTTGTTTCCTAACAAAATATTTGACATAAAATAAATTAAAGGTGATTACTTTCCATATTCATCTCATAAAATGCATCGTTAATAGATATCATTTTATTGCAATGACCTGATCATTATAAATTTATTTTATCAAATATGTGTTACCTATGTGTTCCTCCTTCACTTGTTTCAGGGCAATCCAATACTCGTTTTGCTATTGTGGATCTATTAAGTTTTCTAGTATCTGATACTTTTTCTGATTTTGCACTGCAGGCTTATTTTAAGAAACTATTGAAATTTTACAAATTTATTGTCAGAAATTATTTACTTCACCAAGGGAGAACAATGGGATTAAATATATCTGCTTTATGTCAATATTTATATAGAGAATTGTGATACAGAATACTATTTTTTTCGACTTACTGCTTTATGAAGGAATAATTTCACCAGAAATTGCCAACTGGTAAGCAGTTCCATTGATGCTACATTGTTACTGCTTGCCCTTTAAGACATTATGTACTTCATCACTATCCTAGCTTTATTTAAATAGAAGTGTTCATAAAAATTTACTGTATTTTTTTGTTTAGTTTTTTATCTTCAATAGTTTCTCAAAAATCAATATTTTTCACATCTCTCAAATCATACACACATACAGGCATAAATACCCAATAAAACACCATTGGCTTTCTTTTTAAAAGTACCAGTGCAACTGGAATTTAAGTTATTTTTGCATTACCAGATTCTCAGTTTCCAGTCTGCTCAATAGTATTTGTTGTACCTTAAGAAGCAGGAACTGTTCCCAAGCGACAAATAATTTAATTCTAAACGTGCTACATTTCTTATTCCCATGGAAATCAGATTATGCCACCACAGTTGCTCTACTCCATTGAACAATATACCTGCTTAGGCTGCTGAATCCTACACAAAATAGACCTCTAAAACTGCAGTTGTATTTATGCTCTAAGCTTTCACACAATGCAAAATTATTTCATAAACAATAATTACTTTTGAAAATACAAACATGACTTCTGAAGAATTTCACTAATTTTGAATCAATGAAGTAGTCAACACTTGAATATTTTTAAAAGTAGATAAAATATTTTCTAAATTTTCATTTAATGATTTAAAAACTATACAGACTGAAAACAAGTAATTTATATGTCTATATTTTTATATCATTTTATTACCTATATTTATATATGTATTTTACTTCTGAGATTTACTATGTAGTAAGAATACTGATAATTCAGTTTCTCCACAACTTTTCCCTCTATTATTATTTCTCATTACTACTTGATAGGTTCAGAGCATCCCTGTATTTTTTCCAAGTAATTTTTTTCCCTTCCCTCTCACTCATGAGCTGGACTCCAGAGCAGAAAGCATGAAAGTTGAGAATCAGGCTGGGTCTAAGAAGAAAAGTGGGTGTTCCCTCTCAGTGAAATATAGAAATTTGCCTTCATGCAAACCCATAGTGCAATCTGATATTTTGTCAGCACCATCTGAGATATTCTGAGAGTCTTTATCTTGTTGCTCCCTAACTACATGTATTGTCTTTCCACTTCTGAATTTTTAACTTAGTCTTTTAGTTATTCATTTCTGCACATTGCAGTTTCATGACAACCGCATTAGAAGCAAGTATTCACTCGAATTTCAGGGATAAACCTCAGTCCTTTAAAATGTATTTACATTACATATTTAGTTTTTTCAGAACTGTAGGTTGAAGCCTAACCCACTGTATAAACTGAGAATTGGAAATTCTTTAGGTCTTCTGTGACCATTCACTCTGGGTAGAGTGAATTCTATCCACCCTAGACCTATATCCTCTGTAAATAAATCTAAGGCTTTCTCATCGGATATTAATATTTTTATAGCATTTTCACTCAGAAAAAGCTACTGGCAAGACTCTCTCTTCCAAGAGGGGAGGAGGAAAAATATATGTAACTTGCCTCCACTCTAAGCTGCACAGGATTTTAAGAGGTAATATCATGTCCTGTCAGCCTCCTTCCATGCTGATCATCTTGCAATTAGGTGTTTGATTATGGGTGGTGAGATCAGTATATTTTCAAAACCTAAAAAAGAAGCTTAGACACACTTTATATAGTTCATCAAAAGGACAGTTTTGAACACTTACCTGAAAAGACTACTGTTCTCCCCTAGTTTTACTGGAAACCTAATTTTCTCACTGTGGCACTTAAATTGTTTCTTTTGTAAAGATAAGTCAAATACCAGTTTTTTCTAGCCTTTTTTAATTTTTTTTAATCACAGTTTTATTGGATTTGATAACTAAAATCCTAATTAGTCTATCATTGGTTCCATATTTCCCTTCTCTCCCCTCTTCCACATAGACTATTAAGTTCAGTATGGAAATTGAAAAAGTGGAGACAGTGTTGCTTCATAAAACTGCTGAATTAATAAACCAGAATCTGTTTTACATTTTTTCACATCTTTGTCCTTTCAGTCTCTTTCTTCCTTTCCTACACAGATTTTGATTTGGTCTTCCTGTTTGTCAGGTTTCACCTTTCCCATATTTCATTTTCGCCTTTCACACACCTTTCTGGTATCTTATTGCTCTTTCATACTCCATTCTATTTTATGGACTACTCAACAGGGATATTAGAATCACTATTACTTTAAATAATAGTTTTGGATCCCACAGTCTGCCCTTTCTTTTTTGTACTTTAGCACCACTTATTTCAAACACTGCCATTAAAAGAGCTTTCACTCATCTTCAATTGGCAGCTTTAAAACAGCCTAACATATGACTTCCTATGCTATGGACTTGTACTACAAGGCCTGTCAACTTTTATTTCCTCATTTCTACATGTATCAACTTCTATTCATATGCTTCTTCTGAAGATTATATGAATACAGGATAAAGTGAATTGTATTACCTGGTTGTGGCCTTAGTTACAATGGGGTTCATCTGACAATTTTTTTCCTGTATCAACAAAAATATATCCATGTAAAGGATGGGGGCTTATTTCTATCCTGTATACAAAACCCAATTCAAACTGCTCTAGTGTTATTACTACATGGATATAACATAACATAGTTTAGAAAAAACAAAAAAAAATTACTTCAGATTAACTTTCATTACAAAAGGCATTTACTAAAATAACTTTATAGGTCATTAGAAAAAATTAAAATAAAACTAATTAAATTCTATTCAGTAAGCTTCTCAGGTAATAATATGATTAGTATATAATTCCAGATAAAGAACACCTTTCTAATGCCTCCCAAACAACTGCATTTAATCATCCCAACTTAGACTTCTTTTCTCATTTTACATGTTGTTTGCAAAAAGCCTGAATTACTTCAATAAAAAAATTCAAAAATTATTTTATATTAAGGAAAAAAAAACTCCTCAAATGGTCAACTGCCTAGTTAGACCTTTTTTCCTTGTACTGAAAGAATACCAGTTTTTCTCCAGCCATAATCTCAACATTCCTCAATTTAAACTACAATTTTTTAATTCTGTTGACCAAAATCATCTGTAAAATTATAGTCCAGAACTATTTTTTTAACTGATTACCAAGGGTTTTCAATCATAGATTCACCTCTTTTGTCACTGAGACAAAGATTTTCTCTATTCAGCATACCCTACTGTTTTATTATTACTTTCCTGTAGTTACAGCTGAAGTCATTGAATATTTACTGCCCTGGGGACAGCACTGATTCTGTGAAATTCTCGAACACAGGCAGAGAAGACATGATGTATTTTTGCATTTAAATAGTGTATTTTCTCATGTATTTTCTAATTTACAACTAAATTTAAACTTAGGAAAAAGTTTTAAATCAGTGAGATATTCAGTGTAATGACGCTATCTCATATAGATTCCCATCACTGTTTTCTATTGTAAGACTTGTTTGACAGCAAGAGTGCATATGGACATTGCAAGTGTCCAATGACACAAGTGAAGGGCAGGAAAGCATGGCCATTTTCTGAGGTATTGATGGAATAGTACAACAAAGGACTTGCTGATTGCAACTCAGGGGAATGGACAGGATAACATTGTGTGTTTCATGAGGCAGCACAGGCAGGCAGGCAGAATAACCACAAAACCACTGCTGAAATACAAAAAGTAAATTTGTTTCCTATTTATTACCTTCCTAACCAGGGGATGCCAAAGCAACACCCAGGCAGGAGGATCACAATCCCAGCAGGTGGCTGGGCTGCTGCTTGCACCCATTTATCAAGCACCCACTCATGCACAGTTTACCAATGTGCTGGGATCTCCTCTGGGCTTTTTATGACCTCTGTCCCAAAACAGGGAGCTCAAACATAAGCCCATACGTCTCTCCAAACACCTATGTTGTCTCTGCACAGGAATTTTACTTCTCAAAACAAAGATAAACAGCAGTAGGCATAACATATATATGGGGCTCCCACATTGTTATTCTTCAAGCCTTGGCATTCCAGGCTGAAATGTCACTTGAGCAAATCTGCCATCCTTCTTGCCATTCTCCCACTTTTAATACTTTCATCCCCTCCCCACTTGTGTCTGTGGGAGTCTGAGATGTTAATGGGTCAAACACTTGCCCATTTGTGGAGGTGCTAGGGTGCTTTGCACCCTACAATGTGCACCCTCCCAAGGGTGAGGAGGTGAAATTTTGAGTGGGTGATGGTGAAGCCTCTGGTCCGCATAAATCAGAGGGGATGACCACCCACCACTGGAGGCCAACGAGAAGCAGACCTTGTGGAGGCAGGATAGTTCTTTTATCATGATGCAAAGCCTAGTTATTGTTACTGGTAAGAATGCTACTACAGCTTAAAAGCACTGAGTTTTCTATTAAAAGTTACATAACAAAAAAAAAAAAAAAAAAAAGTGGTATGTTTAAAAATATTTTTTTCTTACCTAAGCCATGCCTATGTGTTGACATAGGTGGTAACACAGTCCAAGCCTTGGTCTTTGGATTGTAACACTCAACAGTGTTTAATGTCTTCAAACCATCCCGGCCTCCAATGACAAACAGCTTGTCATCGATGACAGCAACACCAAACTGAAGCCTCCTGCCATTCATTACTCCAGCCTGAATCCATATGTTTGTTCTGAGATCATACTTTTCAATAGTTGTAGCTCCTGATGAGACATAAAAGCAGAACTACAAATATCAAAATTATAGATGCATTTAAATTAATGCTTAAGAGAATAGTCTAATGATTAATCTGAAATGTAAGCAGTGCTTTATTTTAATGAACACATAACAGTGCTTCACTTTCAAAATTTAAATAGCCTACAGAAAAAAATATTCAATATAATTATGAAACGTTACTTTTTGGAACTAACCCTTTGGATTAAAATAAAATGTTATAATTCCATGGAAAATAATTCTGTCAGGATTCATTCATTATGTGGAAGCAGCAAACAATGAACCAAGTCGAAATAAACATCATGAAAGAAATAGGTTTGTTAACTGGACAAAAAAAGACATAAGTTAAATTCAATTTGTATATAAGTATAGCAGAGGAACAATGACGTAGGATACAATTGTATGTATTAAATTCCCTTCCAGTTTTATTAAGCCACAAGATACATGAATCAAATTTTGCATTCAGTTTAGAGAGTGATCTTTTTGATCCTAGTTTAAAACAAACAGCTGTAAATTCATTAATACTTAGGTTTGAAAGAACAAAATATACAGTTTATTTGATACAGTTTCTTGGAGGTGGTGCAGGGCATATTATAGTAATGCATATTCATAAAGTTATAATGTTTTATATGTTGAATCTATTTGTGTTAAAAGCTAGACCTGTAGCACGTGAATTCTGTAAAGCTGTTTACTTCAATAGAAAAAAGTACAGTTTAAAAGTTTTCTCATTCTGATTTTAGAAAATTGTACTTGTATAACAGTCTGAATTATGCTCAGCTACATATTTTCTAATATTGATTAAGTTTGGGTTGCCACAGTATTTTATTATATTACATACTGAGAACCTAATGCAGGAGTTCCTGGAATGCTTAAATTCTGTTTATCCTATAAGATGCCTTGCTAATTTCTAATGATGATGAGGATGAGGATGATAGAATAATATAATACTAACAATAGAAATGGGAATGTGAATAATGGCAAAAATCGCCCACACAAAGTGAAATAGGTCTCATTCCTATAAAATCATTATTCTCAGGAACATGAATATAATACATTCTAGACTGCAATTCAGACAAGAAGACCTCTTAAATAACAGTAATTATTTTGATGGCAATGACCCTGCAATAGTAACACTCAAAATAGAGAAATCTTTAAACAGAAACGTGGTGGAACAACTGAAAGGTATCATCAGCAGAGATTTTAGGATATTTTTAATTGCAGATTTTTGAGAATTTCTTTTTTTATTATATTTAGACTGTGCTTCATTCCCATACATATGATCAAATATTCACACAGCTTAGACACTAAAAGAGAATAAATTTCTGCCTTTCCTAGGAAGAAAATTGGGTATTTCTGACAAAGGAATAGGTTCCTTTTCTTTAGCTCAATTGTTTTGATCTTGAAAGTAAAAAGATTTTCTGCACTTAGGAGAGGAGGCCAAGTCTTGATACCAATAGGATTTTACTAGTCAAATTAGTTTAGCTATTTAAGAGTCAAGTCCTCTGGTTTATATAAAACCAATACCATATTGAAATATTGACTTTTCATCTATCACATATTTTATGACTTGAATGTATTTGCAAATAATACTCTAGAATAAAAGTACTATTACAATGCCAAATGTTGACATCACAAATTTACTCTGTAACCGAATAAAAGCAGAAGCTCTGAAGTATCCAGGGGTGCATCAAACACAGCACAAACAAGGCCATTGTTTTATCTTGACAATACCTTTGAGCTACTTTTGCTAAAATCTCCTGTCACTAAGCGGACTACAAAATAACTGTTTTCCCATTTTTTAGGAACCTTAATTCAAAAGGACAGCAATGTCATTCTTAGATTCTCTCACAGCCTTTTCTGCTAATTCTACAGTGACAAAATTTAACTTATGATAAGGCTACTGGAGATAAGAAATTCATAAATATTAAGGGTTTGGGGAAATTTCTTGGAAATCTGTTTTAGCATTTAAGTAACTGATTGTATTTTAGTACTTTGAATAGTAGTTCTGTCTTTGTCAGAAGTCTAAGTGGATCATGGAATTGTCAAATTGCAGAATCATTTAGGTTGGAAAAGACTTTTAAAATAATTCACCCTTTAACCCAGCACTGTCAAACCCTCTACTAAACCCCAAGTGCCACATCTACATTTTTTTTAAATACCTCCAGGAATGAGGAATCCATCACTTCCCTGGGCAATTCCAATAACACTTGATAACACTTTCAGTGAAGCAATTTTTCATCATATCCAATTCTCTGGTGCAATTTGAAGCCATTTCCTGATGTCCTATCACTTGTTACTTGGGATAAGAGACTGACACCCACCTGGCTACAACGTCCTTTCAGGATGTTGTAGAGAGTGATGATAAGCCTTCTTTTTTTTTTCCCCCCAGGCTAAAGCTCCCTCAACCACTCCTCACAAGACTTATATCCATACCCCTCACCAGTTCCACTGCCCTTCTCTGGACACACTCTGGGAGCTCAATGTCCTTCGTGCAGTGAGGGGCCCAGAACTGGACACAGGATTTGAGGTGAGGCCTCACCAGTGCTGAGCACAGTGAATTTATAATCAATAGTTACATTGCAGGATGATGAGCCACTCTTTGCTGCCCGATCTGGAAGGAATACAGAGTACCCCAATGGAACTCCCAGAGAGAGGGACAGAACCCTGTCTCCACTCACTTTCATCACTTCTAAGGTGAGATCATTATCTAGGTTGTTAAACCATCATGCTGCAGTGCCCTGGAGGAACAGGCACTGATTCATGTGCTGGCTCCAGTGACTAGCAAAAATTGGTAGCACCACATGACAGCTAAGTCCTCTCCTCTCTACATAACTAGTGGATGGCAGTCAACAGAGCCAACTCCTAACAGAAGCAACTTCCAAACTGTGCAAACTCAAAGAAATGAGCTGCGTTGGTTAATACTGCCAGCCTCAGTCTGTACAGGCTGTGAAAGGATGTCTTAGCAATGTCAGAAATCTGTAGACAAGGACTTTTGTCTAATCCCCATGAAGAAACCAGAGTAATTCTGATTACGTGTTTCAGAAAATCAGAAAATCCAATTTCCCAAGAACATGAGGATGGTAGGAAGCAACTGGGAAGTGACTGGTATATATATTTATGGAAATTGGAGATACAGGTTAATGTGAAGATATGAATATAATAAAGAAAGGAAAAATTCATTATTCATTTTGAGCTGAAGCATATCTGCTGATTATGCAGAGATATACACATTTTCCAACAAAACAAAACAGATGGAATACCACAGAATATGTAACACATACATAGATCCAAATAAAAATACAAACTATATTAAAAATTACATGAAATTATATTTTACAATTTATTCTAATATTGCTTCCTTCACTGATGTATCACTAATGCTTTTTGAGTGGTCTAATGGCAAAAAGGAAATAAATTATTTACTAGACTGTCTTTAAGATAGTCAGTATGAAATTGTAAAGATGAAAGAAAAACAAATACACAGAATATTGAAGATTTTACAATAAAAGTACTGCACACCCAGACAATTCCTCTATACACACATAAACCGCTATTTTTCAGATGGACAGAGCTCTAGAACTGACTAATTTAAGGATGTAGCACTGAAGAGAGAGTATATGAAAAAGACATAGTGAGGTGAAGCAGAATTAATTTAATAGCCATTTGCATGATAAAGAAAATTGTGTAGTAAATTAAAAAACTATTCCATGACTGTGGCAGCACAAATAATTTCTGGTAAGAGCATAACAATGTTTCTTGGTGTTCTGGGCACATTTCAACTTTTTTTTTTTTTTTTCCTAACTTAAATTCTACTTATGATCCAGCTGGGCATTGGATGAAACTAGTTCTGTGTGTTGTGCATATGGGCATTATAAACCCTGATTAATCAAGGTCTATGAAGTGATGAGAGACCTACAGAGAAAGACAACTTCAGAAATGAAATGCTGTAGATTATCAGGTTAATTTCCCATTAATGTCCAACTGCTGCTGACAACTCCTCTGTGTATGCAGCAGGGATGAAGACAATCCTACCACTCCATGTTTCTGATGAAACATTATGGTACTAGCTCGCACAATTTCACCTTTATTTACAGAGCAGTACACCATTGCACTAAATACGAATTTCTATTTCTTTGGTTTTGTAGCCATTTTTAAGCACATGAATGTGTGAAATTGTTTCGGTGAAACCTTTCAAATGATCCTCTAATTATCTTCTCTTAAACTTTGTTTATTTCTCAAATTTAGCTTATTTCAGTTCCTTGCTAATGACTTATAAATCAAGATTTTTGTAGAAATCTTACTGACATTCTCACATTTTTTGCATTGTTGATGACTGGAGACTGATAATACAGCAAGGCCAATGAGTGAAAAAGAATATTTGGATAGCAATATTATTTGCAACTCAGTATTTTAAGTCAAACACAGAAATGCCTAGAAATTTCTCCTTCAAAGATATTTTTAAGCATTTTTGAACAAGCTGTCATTGGCTACATAAAGTAATGAAGATTGTCTGAGACTATTATTGTAACATATTTATTTAGCTAGGTATAAATGCAGGACTTTTCATATAAGCAAAGTGAAAATTGCTTCAGAAGCAGATGAAAATGCCAAACATATTCCCCTCGCTCAATTATCTTTGTATTTGGTGTAAACATTTCCACATAAAATACCTTTTTTTCCCCCTTATTGGTAGAATGATTCAGTATTTAAACACCTGAAGAAGGGTAGGAGTTCTACATTTATCATCAGAAAAATTCTACTTTTTTTTTTTCTCTGTAAGACTTTCTGCTGATTTTGCTATTACTGAAGCTGTTGCTGACATGTACTCTGATCATTTTGTTCAAGATTTAGAGATGCTGCTGTGAGTAGGCGCAAAATGATGACCTTGATCTAGTGATCTGCAACATTACATTTTGAACTGAAAAGATGGTGACTCAAGTGGAACGAACGTGACCCAAGGAGGTTACTGATGCAGATACCAAGGAGATTATTTTGGTAAAGAAACAGCTACACAGAAAATGGTAGCATAGGGTAGCAGTTCATTACTCTATAATAAGATTGCTATAAATTCCTTTAAGCGCTCAAAAAATGTATAACACATACATAAAAAGAATCTCGCTTTTTTTTTTTTTAGTGAAAACATGTATTAAAATGTCAGAAGGATTTTCCATATAGTGATATGAAATAAAAATCAGCAAACTTCTGGGCATTTTAAAATATTCTATATGAGCAGAATTCTCTAAAACCAATGCAAGTTTTTCCCACAAATCTTTATATTTCTGAAATTATCAGAACTGACAGCTTTACAACAGTGATTTTAGGCAATGTTTTTGATGTTATGCACTTTGTTTTACAATATAGTGTTATGTGCTATTGCATAAAACATTCATGGTATATTTCATATTTTTATGTCGTCTAAAACTTACAAAAGCTCCTTTTATTAATTATTTATGCCATGCAGTATGATAGTCTACTTATGCTCAGCAACAAATTCATGCCTCTTCTTTTAAAACAGTTCTGTTCCCACTGAAAATTGTGCAAATAGTGTGTTAACAATAATAATTGAAGTTCCACATATGTACAAATGCAAATTCTAGGGCAACTACATATTCTGCAGGAGGGGTGTGCATCCACTGGAGCTCTCACCAGTGGGGAGCAGGTGATGGTGACCTACACAAGCTGTGTGTCTGTGTTTGTGTGTCTATGTACATGTGGGTCTACGACTAGAACCTTGAGGGATTTGGTCACGAAGAACATTAAGTAATTTAAAGATGTAAATTCATACTTTGCAAGTGTCTAGTATTGCAGTTTATCTACTGCATGATTTACACTGATTCTAAGCACATGGTTCATCTGATTGGGAGCTCATCATGTACCATACTAAATCAGTAATCTTCTTTGATCATTTGGTTAAATAATGTGAGCTGAGCATTTTGGTGCTCAACAGTACCATTTTCCCATAACCCCCAGCCCTCTTTCATTATTTTTCATTATAGATGTAAAGATGCTCATCCACACTGCTTAGCCCTTACCTCAGCTCATGGGAGATTCTGTTTTGCTGCAATTACTTTCCTCTAAGGTAAACCCACTGCACAGGGTGCTATTCCTAATCTTTACAGGTGTGACCCAGCTAATGCTGATCGGATTCTATATGGTGCCATCTGCAGTTTAAAGAGATAATTGTGTTTATATGGTTTTCCAGTTCAGAATATTAAAAATAAGGTGAAAGCTCTACTGAAGCTTACTTGGATGTTCTTGTGCTTGACAATAGAGGCTTCCAGAGCATTTCCTAGAATTCTGCAAGGCAACTTATGAGGTGGCTAAAGGTGCAAGATAGAGATGGAGGACTACACTGGGAGATGCCAGCATTTTTCAAGTCTTACCCACACTAGCTGTTGAGAGTTCCAGATCTGAACTATTTATAGAGCAAGATTCAGAACTTGTGATGGTTTATTCTAAAGCTAATACCAATAGTGACAACTATCAATGAAACTTTGGTGATCAGGGTACAGAAATTGGCTAGTGTATAGAAAAAGCT
This sequence comes from Zonotrichia albicollis, assembly GCF_047830755.1. Lineage (NCBI taxonomy): Eukaryota > Metazoa > Chordata > Aves > Passeriformes > Passerellidae > Zonotrichia > Zonotrichia albicollis. The sequence continues at coordinate 77,514,129 of NC_133820.1, forward strand.
AAGGTTTCTGATAATGTAGAAGTTCTCTAAGTTATCCATCTGCCAGGCATGTGTTTTGTCTAGCTCACACACAGAGGTGGGGTTTTTCGGGTGTTTTTTTGTGATTTTTTTGTTGTTGTTGTTTGTTTTTGGGGTTTTTTTGTTGTTTTGGTTTTGTTGGGGTTTTTTTGTTTGTGTTTTTTTGGTTTTTTTTTTTTGTTTGTTTGTTTGTTTGTTTGGGTTTTTTTGGGTTTTTTGTTTTTTTTTTTTTTTTTTTTTTTTTTGTTTTGTTTTTTTAAGTGATAAGGTATCTGCACTGGAAATGCCAGAAAATAGAGTAAGTTGCAGGGAGGTAATTAGGAGGAACAGAGGGTTGTTCTTGGGATAATAATCCCTCTTATGAGCCCTCAATGCACAACCCCCTTGTGCTGTCTGCATAATCCCGTAGTTTGTACCAACAGTTGTGAGTTCCAGGGCAACAGATTGACAAGGTAAGAAGTTTGTGGGTTTATAAAATGTATCTAATGTGTAATAACTTTTGGTCTTTGACATTTGAAGCCATGAAGGCTTCAGAATAAGTCACTTCAGGATCTTCTTTTTGTTTCAAACTATAAATGAATCAGCAGTTTCAGAAGATAATTACACTGAAAAAAAAGCCAGAAATTTAGTGATATAAAATAAGTACTGGAAAACTACCAGATGGTTTTAAAACATGGATGGGGTTTTTTTGGTTTTTTTTCCTTTTGTTTTGTATTCTGAAATGCTCTGCTAAATCAGAGTACTTAAACTGCTAATTAGCCTATGAGACTGAATGTTTTGGAACATATTGAAAATCATAGGAGTGAAAAGAAGGAAGTAATCATGCTAATACTTATAAGAACTGGACGAGAAGAGAATTTTAGTGTGATTTATGCATTTCATTATCTCATTAGTGATTAGCCAGTGTATTTTATATTCCTCTGGTGAAGTAATTAGCCAGGCTCTACTTTTACTCTACAATTACTTTAACATGTTGCAGAGTCATAGAACTCTGTGAGGCTGGAAGGGACCTCTGGAGGTCATCTCTTCTCTAGGCTGAGCAGTCCCAAATCTCTCAGCCTTTCTCCTGAGATGCTCTTAAAGGACTGACCAGTATTTCCAGTGAGATCTGACCGGAATGGGGAGAATGTAAGCGATTTGATGACTGAAAAGAGAAGGGATAGAGGGCGATTTAAACCTCAAATGGTGGTATTTTACGCATCTTTTTTCCCGATAACTACCTAGGAAAAGACTGTTTCCTTATTCTTGACTTAGCCCCAGTACTCAAAGAGATGCACAGCATTGTCTTAGTAGTGAGGCATGTAAAGTGACCTCTCATGGTACCACCTGCTGGGGGGAAATTCTCTGGGAACATCTCTCAACTCTGCAGTGAGTATTGAGGCATATCTTTCTCTCGGTGCCTTAAAAAGAAACCAAAAGCAATTGAAAACAGGGAAAAAATATCCCCTCATATCTTCCTCTTTCATAGCAGCATACGTTTTAAAATTCCCATGCAAGGGCTCCCACGGAGCAGACAGTGGCTGGAGAGGGTGGCTCCTCTCTACAGCTTCCTCTGCTCCCTAGATCTGTTCCCAGGGATCAAATCTGCAAGTGCAATTTTGCTGTTTCCAAATGTCCAAACAATTGTTAGGCAGATGTTTGGGGCAAAATGATCCCAGGCACTTTTCTGGCAAGCTGCTCTCCATCTGGGTGGCCCTCAAATTGCACTGGTTCCAGGGGTTGTTCCTGTCAGGAACAGACACAGGCCTTTGTGCTTCCCTATAATGAACTTCATGAGGTCACTTCCTGCTGGTTCATTAATTATGGTTTCTCTCTCCAGAATGTTTTGTTGCTAGCTAAAATATAAGATAGATAGATAGATAGATAGATAGATAGATAGATAGATAGATAGATAGATAGATATTTCTTGAAACAGTTCATTTTGTTCTCTGTTTATTATTGTGTGAATCAAACTAAAAATCAGACTCTCTTTTAGTTTATCAAGAATATATTCAATAATGAACTCTTGGGCTATATTAAAAAGTATGAATTTCTGCAAAAGATAAACCAATTCTCCCAAAATCCATTGTCTGGTTTTCTTTTTTAAAAATAGTGTATTTTTCTTTTCTCCACAGCTAAATTACATCTTTTCTGTTTAAGGAACAAACAAGGAAAGGTGAGTTTCAATGCATATTTGCAATGCAGGCACTGAAAATTTTACTTATTCATTCTGCATAGCCTGCCTGCCACTTACTCTGGTATTCTAATTTTCTCATGAAAACCCACCACGATGACATTACTACACTATCTTGATTTCTCCAACAAGAGTATACTTCTCTGTGTTGTTGTTTCTGTTTATATATTCCATTATCATTTTCCTGTTGAGTCTTCCAGAAAGCACGAAAAAGGAAAACAAGTCATTGGTACAATGTTGACCTAAAGCTAATGGAATGTTACTTGTTTATTAGTGCATTTTAGATTTAAGGTAAATTGCTTTCCATTTCCAATGTCTTCTGTATCTAACTAGAGAATGTCTAGGAAGACACTGGATTATGCCAACACACATTTTTATATTTAAAAATAAAAACCTTTAAATGGGTCAATATTTTGAAAAAATGAATTCCAGAAACTATAAGAAAGAATAGTGAAATATACTACATGGAACTGAGCAAACACAAAATCATAGATTCATTTTGGTTGGAAAAGATTGCCAACCATTAACACAACACTGCTGAGTGAACCACAAAACCTTGTCCTTCTGTGCTGCATCTACATAGCTTTCCATTACCTCCAGGGATGGAGACTCAACCATTTCACAGGGCAGCCTTTTCCAATGCTTGACAACTCCTTCACCAGAAAAAATTTTCCTAATATCTAGTCAAAGCCTCTGCTGGTGAAATTTGGCGTAATTACCTCTCGTTGTATTGCTTATTACTAGGGAAATGACATCGACTCCCACTTTGCACAAACTCCTTTCAGGTAGTGGTACAGAGTGATAATACCTCTCCAGAGCATCCTTTCTGCAGCCTCAACAACTCCAGTACCCTTCGCTGCTCCTTCACTCTTATCTCAGCAAAATTATTTACTTCTGATGCTTGAAACACTGCAGTTGTTTGGCTGACATAGAACTGCTACTTAAATAGAGCAGACAAGACTTCAGAGAAAAACTGTAGGTGTCTAAATAAAAAAGTGGTATACTGACAGCTGCTTAGAATGTCAGAGGTACAATTTATTTTGGCTTATTGTCCTTCTGAGGTATTTTAAGGCTATGAATACATTCTTTAAGATTCTTTAAGATAACAAATGTCCTCATGGAAAACACTGGTGAAAACAAATTAGCACCAAAGGCAGAAGAAACTCGTACAGAGGAGTGGTAATGACATATATGTGATATTATCAATAAAAAGAGTAGGATTGCAAGAAGGACCATCAAGTTCTCACTTCTCAGTTCTTTTGTGAACATCTGTTTATGCACGGGGTAACAACAGCATGTTTGTTTATGTTCCTGCTTGACAAGGGCTGCTCCTGGAGTCAGACCAGGGCTGATATATGCACATACATAAGTATACTTGCAAAGTATGCATATTTATATAAAACTTTTCAAAAATCACATCAGGGAGAAATATTCAGTATTAAACACTTTGGACTTTTCTTTCTTTTAAAGGAAAATAGTCTTCATAAGTAGTCTTCATTTGCTGTTTGTGTATTGTACAAATATGGGACTTTACATTCTGAAAATTAAACACAATTACTGTGCATTGCATATTTAGAATGAAAATGCAAGTAAGATGAAGATAAGATGTTTACTCAAGATAGTTTTGTGCATCAAATGGATAGATAATGAATGCTGTCAAACGTTTTATGTATGTAAAGACAAAGTGGTTTGTCACAATTTTTACAACTTGCAAAATGTCATATAACAATCTTGATAAATTTCATTTACTTCTTTTTTATGTTTTTTTTTTTAATTCTATTTTTAACAAATTGCTACTAAACTGAAGAGGAAGAAGGCAGATTCAAGTCACAGACAACTCAGACACTTATCTCAAGAAGCTGTAAGAACTACCTAAGAGGAAAAACATTATCTTTCCCTATTTTTGCCCCTTTTTTACTGTATTTACAATAGGTTTTTGAATATTTCTTTCAGCATTTAAAAAAATATGCCTATATGAGAGTGAAAAAATATAAATTTAAAATAAAGTTTAAATGAAATCTGTTTTGAGAAATGATCATGCTACAAAGAAAATTAAACAAAGCATAAAGAAAAATCAAAACTAAAATGTCCAGAAAAAAAAAGACATCTCCAAAATTCACTAGAACAAGAGTAACTTCATATAGCTATGCTAGATAACATTCCTGTGAAATAATTATATATATATATATATTTATATGTAATAAACCACATTTGATAAACTGTAATTGTGAAGGAAAGAGGATTATTGCAATGATTTAAAATACATTAAAGAAAAGGAAAAATATGCAACATGGGTGTATAAGGAAGAATGACTGGAGGCCTCAATTTCATGTTTCAAAGTGTTAATTTTTTTAATATATCTGTGGCAATAGAAGAGATCTTTCTAAAAGGTATCTATACAATAATAAAAGAACTTTTATTATTGCTTGATACTGCTTAATGATGAACATTACCTGTTTACCACCAGGGTACTTTTGGCAGCAGATTTTATGTCTAGTCATAAAATTAATGAAAAACAAATATATAATATCAGTGCTTCAGTAAATTGACTATTCCATCACTTTTCAAAATGACCTATTACATTTTTATGGAAGAGTTCCTTGCTCATGCAACTTTTCATTACTTTTTCCCTTGTATTTACTTAAAGACTGGGATTCAGGAAGCAAATAACTAATCTAAGACTCTGAGGAACTAGTCTAGGGCTATTCCAAAAGTAATATATATCAGTGTTTTGGATACTGGTTACTGTAACATCTTCATTTACTTTTCCTTCAAGTTCTCCTTTTCCCCTATTATTCTAACTGCTACCTAGAGTGAGACAGATTAAAACACCTCAGGAGGAATTAATTAGCATTCTGACATCATTACAACATTGCTTGATTACTGACACGAATCTCCACTTGCTGCATATTTTCCTGCTCATAATCCATAGCACCATCTAACATAGACCATATACATCATGTTCTACCACTTGTCTTCTGCTCTATATTTTTTCCAGGATGGCTGCAGGAAGTCAGAGCTTAATCATTCCTAAAAATTGCTGTATGTCCACTTCTTGCAATTACTCATTTATTTCAGTCAATCATCCTCCTCTATTTGTGGACTTCTGTATAATATTACATGACTAAATATGGCTAATCCAAATTAGAGAAGTCAGTGTGATGATATTAATGGGTAAAGTGAATGGAACATTGTCAGCAGCACATACCCACAATCTATTAATGCATCCCATTCTCAGACATACTGAGAAAGTGTGTTTCTTATATGTGCCCTTAAATTAAAATAATAAATAAGTAAAGGTGTGTGGAAAAAGAGATTTAAGTTATTTTAGTTTGTCTAGGAAATTAAAATTACAAATCCATCTAACTTTGATACTTTCCTCTCTATCCATTTAGTACTATGCTGCATTAATTTCTCACATCAGGCAAAATTTCAGTTGCTGTTTGCTGGAGTTTAATTATCACTTCATTTTTATGGAAAGGAAGATAATTATAGAAGAGACTTCAAAACAAACTTAGCATGCTAGGCTACATTTTATGTGATGAGCCATATAAGCTTCAAATGCTTTCATAATATTTGCACTTAGCCACTATTTTATATGCTAGTTAATAAATTACTAATTTGTCTAGCTTATCTAATTATTTGCAACGGTTTCACATTTGGTAGCAAACATCAGGAAGTATTAAAAATTCATCATTGTGAATTTCAACCATCCATATCAGTCTTTCAGTGAAGAAAGTTGTGGGAGAAAAAACCAATTGCTAATTCCTTAGGAGAGATAATACAGTATCAGCATCACCTCCCAGCCCAGGCTCACTTTATGAACTCAGTTACTCTTCAAAGCAAGCAAAGAGCACTCAGGTCTCCTGAATGGACGTGTGGAAACAGGATTCATTGGGCATAAAAGCTAGTCAAGAACACAGCAGGATCACAAGGGGGATGAGCTGAACAGATGCAAGCTGAGACAGCACAGCTGCAGAGCCTGGGTTGCTGGGAGTACATATTGCATCAGCTGTAACACAGGCTCCTGCTATGCAGCTGCTCCTCTGCCATACCAGCCCATCCTCAAAGCAGTTTTATCTGCTGTAAATGTGTAAAAGCCCTGCTAGTTTTCAGTCAGAGATTGCAGCAACAGAGGGCTGAACTCTGTTGCTGTGTGTTTTCTCCTGCTGCTACAGAAATGAACTGCTTCTGCCTGACCTGAATCTACAAAATAGGCTGTGTCTTAATGTGGTAATGGTTCTTTGCCTCATGCTGTCATCCTAAATATTTCTGTATTTTTATTGAGAAACAGATATTAATAGTAAATGAGAACAAATACAGCTGCACCCAAATTGGATTTATTATTGGGCCATTTCCTACCTGAATCCTTGTGTTTATTGTAATTTGTCATAAGTAAGAGGAAATTTGTATTTTATCATCCAAAGGCAATGTTCTCTGTACATCCCTGACTAACATTTAGCTACACAATTGTTTATAACTGCTAAAGGGACAAAAATAATCTGCAGCTACTTTAAGAATATATATATATATATATATATATATATATATACACACACATACATATATATATATATATATGCATACATATATATGTATATATATGTATTGGTTCTTTCATCAACAATTTCTTATTGCCATAGAATCATTGAACAGTTTGGTATTGAAGGGACCTTCAAACACAAAAGAGCATCTAGTTCCAAATCCTGAGCCACAATATTGATACCTTTCACTGGAACACATTGCTCAAAGCTTTATCTAGCCTGGCCTTGAACACTTCCAGGCATGGGGCAACTTCTCTGGGCAACATGTGCCAATGTCTCACCACCATCCCCAGCAACCAATCACTTCCTAATGTCTGATCTGAACCTACAATCTCAGTTTAAAGTCATTACCCCTTGTGCTATGACTACACGCCCTTGTAAAGCTGCCACCAGCTCTCTTGTTGGCTCCTTTAGGTATTGGAAGGTGGGTTATTATAAGGTCTCCCTGGAGCCCTTTGTTCTCTGTGCTGAACAGTCCCAGGTCTCTCAGCCTGCCTTCACAGGAGAGGTGCTCCAGCGCTCTGATCAACTTTGTGGCCCTCCTCTAGACTCACTCCAGAATGGGGTCATTATGGGATCCCAGAAATAGATTCAGTACTCCATGGGGGGCCTCAAGAAAATGGAGTTGAAGGGCAGAATCACAGAGTCACAGAGTTGCAGAATAAGCTGAGTTGGAAGGGCCCCACAAGGACCATCCAGTCCAACTCCTGGCCCTGAACAGGACATCCCCAAGAGTCACACCATGTGCCTGAGTGCATTTTCCAAACACTTTTTGAACTCAGACAGACTTTGTGATGTAACCACTTCCCTGGGAAGGCTCTTCCAGTGCCCAATCACCCTCTGGGTGAAGAATCTTTTCCTGATATCTGATCTAAACCCCCCCTGACACAGCTTCATTTCAAAAGCATGAACCTGCCCAACTTGCTTGTCATATTTCTCTTGATGCCACCCATTTATTTTCACACAAGCACAGATGTCATACATTCTAATCACTGGTACAACTTGATGGGAAAAAAACGTTCCATGGAATATTGTAAACAATATTGTCACAGCTATTTAGTGAAACAACTTCAATAACAGCACCTAGAAAAAGAGTTGTGAAATACTAAAGATATAATTTTATACTATACTTTTTAAAAGTACAGTTTATTTTATATTAGAACCAGTGTTTCTGAAGGTATTGTCTTCAGTCTAAATATGGACGTGAAAATTTAAATGCTGTGGAATTGTTAGTGAATATAACAAAAAAAAATTTATAAAGTCTTTTTGAGTATATAAACTTTTAATATAGTGAGATTTTAGTTCAAATATTTGGTTTCATTCCATTCAAGAAATCAGTGGATTAAATTTACCAGAAATGAAGCCACAACCTATCATCATAACTCTTATTCCAAACAAATAACAACAAAATCCTTTAATAAATTTTCCAATTCTTCCTACTTCATAGAAAAAGGGGGGTAATTTTACCTTTCTTTATCTGTTTACAAACTAGCAATCTAGTTGAAGCTAGTTATCTTTTTTCTCTAGAAGACTTAAAAATTTCTGCATTGAAGACCCATGAATCATCATTACTATCCCAGACATTTACTTAGGGATCGAATACACTGCATATCAAACCGCCTTTTATCAAAGGTTAAAAAACCTGACAGAATTATTTGACTTATAAAGGAAAAACAAATTCTAGAAATCTATAACTAAGGCATATTACTACCATTATAGGTTTTTTTTTGCTAAATTTCTTTCTGAAAATTATAATAATTTTGAACAAAGAATGTACCCAAAACTCAATTTCTTTTTTCTAAATGTATCATGCTTTTCCTTAAATATCAGTAGTAGCAAAATCTTGGCAATATTTCTTGACTGATTTAGACATCCCCCACCAATCTTGGAATAGAAAGTTATGTCACCATTTTCTGACAAAGGAAATATGAATTATAAATCATAAAAAACAAATGCCCAATAATACCTTTGTTGTTATCCATTCCTCCAACAGCATAAAGTGTTCCAACTGTAGATTTTCTAGGCTTAGTTCTTGGACTTTGCATGAGAGTTCTTCTTTCTGGTAAAAGATGATATTTCATGGCTTCCAGAATAAGCTTCTGACATTCTAGGTCATCCTTAAAAAGTGCATGATTTTCCAGGTCAGCCAATATCTGTGAATGACAGTAGTGAATAAAACATCCTAGAAATTCCTAGAAAAGCAATAATATGCAATGAGAGACAAATACAAATGGATGTCACAAGTCTATTTCTTCATTCGAGAACACAGTTTTGCAGGGTTTTTTTTTTTCTTGGAACACAGAGAGAAAATTAAATAGTTGATTTTTAAAGGATTTTAAGGCCAGTGTTTCACCAGCCCTTAAGACTACAGTCTTACCAATCTTTTACTGAAGGCTTTGAAAAAAAACTAAATATTGTAGTTGACTTATTTTTAATGGTTTCCAGCACAACACTGAAAGAACCCAGAAGGCATCTCTTTGCAGGAGCATCCCTTATTTTTAAAACCAAACAAAAACAATGTTCCCACCTGAAAACCAACAATGCTCACTGCACACAGGTAAAAGAATATTCTATTGTGACTCCAAAGAAGGAGGCTGCAAGTTGTAAATGTTGCATTTGATTCACTTGCCTATATGCATGTATCTACCAGCTTTTGAGATGTTGTAAATAACCATGTAAGTTTTCAAGATCCCATAGAATTATGCAATCTGGGTTAACCTCACAACTGACCTAGCTCTGAGCAGGAGCTGAACTGAGCCCTCCTGAGGCCTGCTCCCACCTGAATGATTCTCTGATTCTGTGATCTCACTGAAGTCAGGCCAGAAGAGTGCAACGCTCATGCAGATTTTGTGCCATATCTGCCAGACCCATATGAGTATATCAGACAATCGAAGACATCCCAATTAGTGCAGGATTTAATTGCCTATAACAGCATATCTGTACATTGCAGTAAATTTCTAGATATCATAGAACATTATCTGGGAGATCAAATAATAGTCAGAGAAGCAGCTAAAGGCTAGCAAGCAGAAGCAGCTCATTCCTGGAGTCTAAGGATGTCTTCCCACAGACATATATATGCAATCATATGCAAATTGTTTTGCAGTTGCCTAAATAGAGGAAGCTAGATTCCTTTTAAGAGCTCTCAGCTATTTCATCTGGACTTCAATGGCTGCAGAAGAAGCTTGAATGTCCTTTGTCAATCTGTCAGATTTTGGCAGATAACACATTTTCTGTGACATCTGAAATATTAACAGCTGGCACATGTAGACAGCTGTTGTCTGCTTCTGATTTTAGGCATTAGTCATGAAATGAATTGATGGTTGAAAGAAAGGCAATAGATAGATGTTACAGACCCCAGTATCAACACAGGCTGGGGATGAACAGCCCCAGAGCAGCCCTGCTGAGAAGGGCTTGGGGGTGCTGATGGATGAAAGGCTGGACATGACCCAGCCATGGGCACTCCCAGCCCAGAGAGCCAAACTGTCCTGGGCTGCATCCAAAGCTCCGTGGGCAGCAGGGACAGGGAGGGGATTCTGCCCCTCTGCTCTGCTCTGACCCCACCTGCAGGGCTGCATCAGCTCTGGGGTCCCAGCATAGGACCTGTTGAAGTAAGTCCAGAGGAGAGCCACCAAGATGTTTAGAGGAATGGAACAGCTCTCCCATGAGGAAAGACTGAGAGAATTGGGATTGTTCAGCCTGGAAAAGAGAAGGCTTTGGAGTGACTTAATTGCAGTCTTCCAGTACCGGAAGTGAATTTACAGGAATTATGAAGAAAGACTCTTTACAAGAGCATGCAGTGACAGGACTAGGGGGAATGGTTTCAAATTAGAAGAGTAGATTTAAATTAGATATAAGGAGAATTTTTTTTTCTCTGAGAGTGGTGAGGCACTGGAACAGGTTGTCCAGAGAAATTGTGGATGCCACACCCCTCGAGGTGTAAAAATTCAGGAGTTGGGAGGAAATGGCTTGTGTCCTCTAACTCAGGGTTTGCCTCTTAAGGTCCCCACAGAGGTGTTCAAGGCCAGACTGAATGGGGCTTTGAGCTACCTGATCTAGTGGAAAGTGCACCCGCCCTTGGTAGGGGGGCTGGAACAAGATGATATGCAAGGGTCCTGACAACACAAACCACTCTGTGAATCTATGACAAAGGTTTTTGTATTTTTGTGTGCCTGTTTTGGTTATTATTCAATTAATGTTACTAAATAAGAATATTAAAAGTATGTTTATAAACAGGAGTGATAGGCATATTTCATAACACTAGGTTATTTTTCTATCTCATAATCTTAAGATTTCTGTTATATTCTTTTTGTGATTTTTCTTTTCCTTTAAAGTGTTCAGCACTCTGCTCAGCAGACTAGAAAATCAAAGATCTGAAGACAAACCATGTCCAGATTTTAGGTAGGATGACTGCAAAATGATTTAACACACATTTAGGACTACAGAACCAGACAGAGTACCCTGTCAACATTAACTAAGTAGAATACAGGCACAAGAGAGCTAAGAAATCAAATTACCAGTTTTCTCTGCACAAATTTGAGGTAATATTAAGTTACATAACTTTCTAATGCTTAATGGAATTAATGAAATTGATGACAAAGGTTTTAATGGCAAGCCTATTATATCAGTCAGGATCAAAGTCCAAAAATAATATCAGTGATTTCTTTTTAGACCATTACTCCTTTACCCAGAAATGCTTAGGCTCTTAAAGCAGATATTTATCTTTGAAATCTTTCAACTGAGTTGACAGGTGTTTCAAATGAAGAAGAAATAATCTGTGAACCCTGTTCTCTCCCAAAATTCTGAGATTTAATTCTGAGACTTAATTCACCAACCACAAATAAAAGCTGGATCTCTTTTTCTTTCAAGTTAGAAATTCACCTTAAAAATGAATAGAAAATGGAAAAAAACAACAGAAAAAATTCAAATAAACATTTAAATTGGACAGAAGCATTTGTTCATGTCCCTTAAAAAAATTAATCATTCCTTCTATTAAATTTTTTAGAATATGGGCTAACTTGTGATAAACAATGTATTTCTGAATCTCCTAAAGATTAGAAGTTGTGCATAAAAAAAATAAATTAAATTGAAGCTACTATTTAGAAATCAGAAGTTATATAAAGCTGTTTCATATTTTCTAAATTTCAGTTATCTGTGTCAAAGTTTTTCTACTCCATAGTTATCTCTCCTGATTATGTCACAACAATCAATATATTTTTATTAAATCAGGATGCACTTGATCAGGAAATTCAGTTAATAAGGATGTTTCCTTGGAAACCATATTATGTTCAGCTTGCTCATCCATGTCTATGACATGATTCATTAAGAGAAAATTGTGTCTAATACTAACTGAATATTGCTGGGCTTTGTAATGTGGAAATTCACAGAGCTGTACCTTCTCAAAAGACCACAGTATCAGTGCCAGCATAGTTAACTTTACCATTGCTAGAACGTCTCAGACTAGCAATATCCTGAGAATTTTTTGTCACTTTGTGTCATCATGTTTCTCATTTTTTCCCAATTAAAACCTCCAAAAAGTCCTTTCTTAGATGTACTTCCAAATGACTTCTAGCACCATGCTGCCGAGAGCAGGCACATTCTCAATGAAACACACCCAGTTTGAGATCTGGAGTGTAAAGCACTCAAGTACTGCCAAAAGGAAAATGTCTAATGAGAAAAAAGGAGTAGTTGGGTACTGGTTCAGTGACCGACTGTGGGTGCCCCACAGGACTGCACCGATTGCTGCCTGCCTTGCTCATACCCTCAGCTGCCTCCTTTCTTCCTTCCTTCCTTCCTTGATGAGCAGCTTAGCGTTTCTTGCTTCCTGACAGATCTCCCCCAGCCTCTCTGTTATCCCAGTGATTTGCAGCTATGATTGTGGGAATCTGAACACTTTATTTGAATGACCTTAAGCAAAGTTGCACAAATTCTACATAATCGGTCATCTGAGAGATGGAACTGGTCCCTTTCTACCCTGTGTCATCTAAGATGAAATTTAGCCACCACTAGGGAAACAGTTTCCACCTACCTGGAAAGAAAAAGACCACTTTTGTCCTTTACTCCACTCTTGGGAGACATTGCAAGGCAATGGAAGAAGCAAAGAGCTGCCTCACCAAAGATTCTGTAGTGACTTTATACTTCTGAAGAGGCAAAGAACACCCCCTGTTTATTGAGATAAAACTTTCTATCTTGTGAAAAGTGCAAGGTATGACAATATTCACTCAGTCAAGATGAACTAACCTCAGATTCCACCTTGATAGGTGCCTCAGACACAGTAATTGACCAAAAGGGGAGATGATGAAAGCACCATCAGATTTCTACCACTAAAATGAAAAACCATTGGGTATTTCCTCCAGGACAGATCAGGGCTATAAAAGTGAGCAAATTGGGAAAGTATTCCCTGCGTGCCAAAATTAGGTACTCAGCACATGCAAAAGTTTTAATCTGTAATCCAAGAGATCGATATTTCCAAAGGAGGGACAGCATCATTCAAAATTATGCATTATGTGGTCTGTATCTGCCCATGAGTGTTTATTATGATTTAGAATCTTGAATAGTCATTAAAAACATATAATTATTCTGTGCACCACAGATTAGGATTAAATTTCATACCCAAACATATTAATTTTTTTCACAAGAAGAAAGCAACTTCCAATTCTCTAAAAATTACCACAGTATCTAGATGCATTCTCCCTCTGAAAAACCCTAAAGAGTTCTGTGCCCTTAGAAACTTACACGCCAATGTCACACAGAACAGAGGATTAGAATTATCTTAATAGTATTAATAATTATAACAGAAGAACAAAAAGTTAAAAATCCTCTAAATGCATTGTGAATAAATGAAATGTGGATTTTCATGGTACATTTCATTTTAAAAAAGTCCACAAGTTTCTTCCTTGATCCAAAATATATGCCAAGTCACTTGACAACCTTGAATGAGAGAATCACATTACCATATGAAACAAAATCCTGAAGAATTAATGACCTAAAGTTTGCATTCTGAATGTTTTTCAAGAGAGAAGTTTGATTAGCCATCATTGTCCTTTTATGAGTCTTCTTCCACATACAGATTTGTTACAGCTGGTTATTGTTGATGATCACAGTAATGCTGCTGCTAGGAAAGAACAGAATTCTGAAATGTAAGGTCATGATTGTTCTTTGTATAGATTAAAATGAAAAGCAAATGTCCAGGTTTAGAGCAAGTTTGGGGAAGAATCCCCCCAAAGGAGCTCCGGTGGGAAAAGCAGATCCAATCGGCCCCTCCCCCCTCAACTGGTCCGGGAGGAAAGAAAAATACCTCCTTGGAGAAAGGTGGAAAAAAACCCCCTGTTTATTAAACAATACGACCAAAACAGTATCAAAACAATGAGACCCCTTGCCACTCTAAAAGAGATGACAAACTGAGAAAACCCCGGGTTCAAGCAGCAGCTCACTCAGTCTCTGATCAGTCTCTCAGTGCTGGAATTGTCGCAGGCCAGGGCCGGCCCGGTGGGCCACAGCTGCAGCTGCCGGTGCTCTCCTGGGTGTTCAGTCCAGAGCAGTTCCAAGAGGTCCAAAGAAAAAGGGAAAAAACAGTCCAGGGAACTTCTTTGCCTCAGCTAGCTAACACTAACTAAAAAGCAAAAGAAGAGCTCTCTGTCCCGCTGTCTGTCCGCAGACAACACAGTCAGGAGCAGGAATGTGGAGGAGTGAGTGCAGTGTCTGAAAACAAACTGTGCGCTTCTTCTCTCTCCCCCTTCACTCTCTGTAACACTCTTAAAGGTACAAAACTTATTATTATTCAACATAAACAGAATGAGACGATTGGGGATAAAAGCATCATATAGTCAACCCAGGACAGCAAATAAAGGTTTTATATGAGTTTCTGGAAAGAATAAAAATACTCTTTGAAACTTTCTACAGAAATAGTTGCCAGTACACTTTCAAAGTCTTACCATGCTCAAGCCGCTCAAGATGTTAGGAAATGCTGTGTTTCTATGGACAAAGCTCCAATTTGAAGAATTTTTATCTGTCTAAAGATGCTGGAGGTCATGATTCCTACATCAAAATATTACCATATGAATACAAGCATTTCTATTGATTAATGTGGTGAAAGGAATAAATTTGCTGATATTTTGTGTTTTCTGACTATAAGACAGTTGAAGAAAACGCCTGTAATATTATTGCAACTGCAAATTTCAACTTAATTAATTGCCATTTTGATTAAAGTTTTATATAAACATACCCATTTTAAGAAAAATCAGGCTATATGTTTCACTGCAAACATGAAAGAAAAAATAGATCCCCCAAGAAGTGCTACTTCTTTTTTTACATAAGGAATAAACTCTTAGCTACTTAAATTGGATAGCACTTTTTTTGGTATAAAGACTATTGTTTAATGTATTTGAACTTCATTAAAAAACTTTGAATTTATGGAATAGGCATAATAGTGACCTAAGCAATTACAGTTGAAAATTTCAGTTGAAAATTTACAGCATGCTTTCTTACCAATTTGATGGTCTTGCCTGGGATGAGATTATGAAAATTAATCACAGGTACTGGGGAATAGAATTAAAGTATGGTTTGCTTCTTTCAATATCAGATTATGTCTTGCTATTTCAATATTAACTTAATATTCTGCCTAACATTTCTTATTGAAAAGAACGGATTTTAGTAAGAGATCATTATGACTGTCTTGACAATGCAAGGTATTAATTTACATGCTTACACTAGAAATGTAAGTGAGGTCCAGTAGTAATATTATTAACTATTCAGAAAAATAAAGTAAAAAAAAAAAAAAAAAAAAAGAAAAGTAAAATCACCAAGATATTTTAATCATCAATAATACTTACAAAAGGGAAAATATACAGCAAATCTTATGGAAAAATTGGGACAGTTCTGTACACAAAAAAACCCTTTGCTTTTCATAACAGAAGGTACAACATCAAGAATTGCATAATTGTGAATTTACTGCAAAGATATATATCACTTAACTCTTTCTTTTAAATTACTGTATCTTGAAAGTAAAATGCAATGCAGTCATAGAATTTTCTGCAAATTTTTGCATTCTGAGGTATTATCAATAGTGTTATTTATTATACAGATCCTCATTTGCAATTATATTTTATATAAAGAAAACAAAACCACTTAAACCATCCCTCAGACTGCCCTTTAGGTTTTAAACAATGAAAAAACTATAAAATTTGTTAACTTTTTTGGGGACTTCTAAACATAGAGAACACAAGGTCTGAAACTGATCCTGTATGTACCTGAAGTTTCAACTCCATTACTATATTCCATTTGATCCATAGGAACCTTTGAAATATTAATAAACAACGTTTTTGTTTTGCTAGGAATTGAATGTATTGAGCTAAATTCAACATAACCATCTGCTTTACTCACTTGACTTGTAATCAGGAGCCTTATATTGAATTTTTTAAAAAACTTATTTCTAATTTATCATTTGAGGTTTTGCTCGCTTTTAAAACAGCAATTTCAATATTTTGTCTTAGAAAAAAAAATGAAAAATATCTGGTATTAATAATACCTCAAATTTATCACATCTCATTTTGTTTCCTACCATCTTTTTTCAGCTCATTGAACATTCTGGATCTCTTTTAC
This sequence comes from Zonotrichia albicollis, assembly GCF_047830755.1. Classification (NCBI taxonomy): domain Eukaryota; kingdom Metazoa; phylum Chordata; class Aves; order Passeriformes; family Passerellidae; genus Zonotrichia; species Zonotrichia albicollis. Next base: position 77,530,461 of record NC_133820.1, read on the forward strand.
ATTCTTTTTTTTCTTATTCATGTTTAATTAATGATTTCAGTAAAGTTTTTTTTAGTGCAGAGATTTCCAGGCATTTTTCTGTAGTACAACAAATATGCAGTATATGAAATTCAATATTTGTCTTGCTTATGGACTGAATTATTCATGATATGTTAGTCAAGCCAGCTGCTCAACCAACTCAGGAAGAAAGACTATACTAAATCCCTCAGATTTCTGTATTCTCAGACAAAGATTATTTTCTTCTCAGCAATAAGATGCAGCAGATTAAGGATCTTTGGACCAGTTCTTCCTAGAAACATGTGGCTAATCATTTCTATTACAAATCATCTACATCAGGGTTTACTGCTTAGACTGCACAGACTTTTATTAGTCTCAATGCAAGTCTGTGATCTCTGCAGGCATGCAGGTGATAATATATTGCATAGAGATCAGTCACATAGCAGTAATAATGATAAGTCTCAGACTGGAATTTTGGAAAAAAGATTCAATTGTGTTTTCTCTTTGAAATCCAAATTCTGACATCTACTAAGCTTGCATTTTTGATGACCATAGTCACTGGCTGAGGAAATGTGTTCAGTATTAATTAGATTTACAATTCCTTTTCCCCAACACATTAAATATTATTTCATATCCAGAAGAAATTTTAAACTGGCTTTCTAACCTTCAGTTATAACCAAGTCCTCCCTATTCCTCCCCCACATCAGGGTACAAAATCCAAACCAAAAAATTGAATATAGCATAGTTGAAGTTTGTTTTCCTTAACTTACCATTAAATTACCCTAAAGAATTTACTAGAGAAAATATCAGCCATGTGCACACACATTCCCTGAGGCTGTACATTTGATACAGAAATTAAAAAATTGACTTTTTCCCCCATTCCTCTCAAATAAACTATGTAAAGGAATTGGAACATTCACTGGTAGCATCTGTGGCAAGTAATTAAACTGTGGCATTGAAATCACTTTCACAACGTTAACCCTTCTCCAAAGCTTATGGTGTAGCAATCTCATTTATTAAAATCTTCAGCATTGTTTTCTGTAAGTAAACCCATGTTATCTTTTATGGCACTGTTAAAATTTCAACTTCATTTATAAATATGCCCACACTTTTTTGGCACACATGCTGACCTTTGTTGAACTCCTTGTACAGCCAGGTCTGTCTTTGAAACTGGTACTAATTTGACCAATTGACTTATCAACTAGATGTATTGTTGATTCAAATGTTATTCAGTTTAGGAAAAGAGAAATTGTTTTAAACCCTCCCACCCCAGCTTCTGCCTCCAGTGACATTTTTTAATGACAATTTTATCAACCTATTTCTTTTACAGAGAGGCTGAAATAAGGAGAGCAAAATCTAAGATGCAAGCTTACTACACAATTCTACTGATGCCCAGTTCTACACTTTACTTCATCATCATACGCTTATTCTCCAGAAAGTTAAGAAAAATATCTTTATTTCAAGATAAATTGCTTCTTAAAGTAAATATTAAGTTTCTAGATAAAGTTAGGTAAGATTAGTGTCTTGTAGAGCACCTTGCAGGTTTTCTTCTCTACTCCTTGAGGAAAAAATTTAGCTCATAGTTCTGAAAGTTATGTATATTTTGCCATAGTATTAAAATACTACATAAGAAATAAGAAAATGTCAAATTGCATTCAAAAGGTCAAATTTCATTCAAAAGAAAGTGAAACAAAATTAATAAAACCCCAATCAGATTTAAAATAAGGGACGGCATAAAAACTACCCCAAGACCAGAAGCAACAAAAAGGTTGGCCTTTGACAAAATGCTGGCTGGTCTCCTTTTGTTTGAAGACAGATGTCTTTATCTGAAGTTCTTTTGAATTGAATTCTATTTTTTTTTTCCTTCTAAAAGCGATAAATAAGAGATTAGGTAAAAGCATGACAGATGCTAACAAATGGAATATAAACATTATTCAGTCAATAACAACTAACAGCCCATATTTGAAAATTACTGGCGTTTTATTTTTTTACTGCAGTTACCTCTTAATTGCAGTAAGTTGTAGTCTACCAGAATTGATGTAATTTTTATAAAATTCTATTATGAGAATAAGTACAAAGAAATGGAACATAAAAGAAGCATTTTTTTTCCATAAATGATGTCCTCCTGATTAAAATATGATCTTTAGTATTAGAAGTAGGCAAAAAAGATGGATAAGAAAACATCACAGATAGGGGATTGTATTTAATTGCCTTTTCCAGACAGTATATTTAATTTTTAAATATTACACATGTTGAATAGGAAGAATTCTCTTAAGATATTCACAATCTCTGAAATGTTGATGACTCAACTAAAAAAACTAGAAAAGGAAATGTGTATTATATTGTGCTTTTCTATTACACTGAATCAATCTAAGGAGCAAGAAAGAAAGCAGAAAAGAACACTACACTACAAAAAATAGGGACTTAACATTATGGAAGGTAAGTCCAAGCCATTTCTTAGCCCTCCCTTTTTCCTTCCTTCTTTATTGAAGAGTGACTGATTTCAATGACATCAACAGCAATAATGGTTTTTTGCTTCTAAAACTACCTGTGAACACTTGCTGAAAGCAGTGACTGATCATTGCCCTAATTACATTCAATAAGTTATATTTGCATGATCACTGGAGACATGGTTTATGGAACATCAACAATGAGCAATTCATGAGCCTTGCATAGCACTTCCTCTCCCCTGTCCATTTTTGGAGGGGAGGGTAGAGAGACATCCAGCCAGGAGCAACCCACGACAATATGATTGTCAATCTGACAGGCAGTAAGAGAGAAAAAGATATAAACCTGCCAAAAAATGACTACAGATCATATGACCTTGTAAAACCATAAGCAACAGGCAAAACATGTCTGCTCAAAATGGAAGACATCATTTTATGTGAATGTAACTGCAGTATGAGTGCACTCATTTAAGAATGGTGCCATTTCAAAGGTCAAGGAAAGATATCCTCTTATTTATATGACCAGAGCTTCTAATTGATTACTTGATATAGTCTAATTTATTCATAAATATGTGTTTTCACATGGACACAGCCTATACATTCTAGAGGGAATATGCATGAAACAAACTTTATAAAATTATTTTTCTAAGTATTTCACAACGCAGAATAGATTTAAGTGGCACAAGTTTGTATTTTATGACTATGTGACAATGTGATTTAATTAGTGGAAATCCAGTCTTCCATTAAATAAATTTACCCCAAAATATTTAGTAGTGAACCATAAGCTCAGTATATCATGAGAAACTGAATAAAAAGTCAGGTAAGTTGCCTGTGTGTGATATAAAGAAATAGTATCAAAGAATTATGTTGTCACACTCTTTCATTTGAACGCCACCCTGTGACAGCTTCAAAGCATTTATTGAAACTTCACTGGTACTTACTGGTATTTACTAAACTTTACTGATAATAAAATCCATTTGGAAATTAAGGTCACACATAACTGTGTTGAGCAGTTATCATTTTCACTATTTACAAATTATTTATCTACACAAAAAAAAATCTGAGCCATATTGACAAGACTTTTGGACAACTTTAGAACTATCTAAAAGGCAAAAAAAAATCCTTTGGGCTGTATCTTGCACACTGCATTGAAGTATCATCTTTTGTCAGGTAAAGTATCAGCTGACAAGCTACATCCACTGCCAGAGAAGCTGCTATAAAAAAGTTAAATAGCTAGCTTTACTGTATGATCTATATAAGAAAAGTAAAAACAAAACAGTTTCTCTTGTGTATACTGGCTATACTCAACTAATGTCATTATAAAGGCAACTGAAATTTCAAGCCCAAATTTTTATTGCATTGATAACTTAAGAGAGGAATATGGAGATAATGCTAGAAGCTTGCCAGAAATTCATTTTTTTGAGGGCTGAGAACTTATTAATTCTTAAGGTAATTAATTTATTTTTGTTTGCTTGATATTTACATAAATATTTCTTTAAAAATAATGCTTGGATTAATTGGCTTAAGCCACTTGCACAAAACTAAGCATTTAGCACAAGTTGAGATGCCACAGGGTGTCTTAAGAATACACACAGAGCCAGTAAATGTAGTAGTGGATTTAGAAGGGAATGTTCCTAGAAAAATTGCTTGGAGCCAGGTAGCATAATAAACCATGGGACTTCTCAAATCAGCACACAGGTTTGTTCCTTTGTGTTGGGAAGTGCACCAAATCTTCATTGCCTACAGTGAGAGATTAGGAATCTAGCTGATGTGGAGAAACCTGCACACATAGGTGAACAAGAAACTCACTCATACCTTCAGACTTTTCAGATCCAAGTTATAATCTCCTGATATGCAATTATTTATAAATGTTTGAAAGAATTTACAAAATGTTGCAGAGGCTGACAATGTTTACAGACACCCTTAGGATTTACCCCCAACCTGTATGTAGGAACCAACCTTAAAGCCTAGAACTCAGGTGTGAGTTCTTATCAGCTGCACTTGTTTAGTGACACTGGAGACAGAGAATTGAGGAAGCCTCTCATTTCAAATTATCAATCACTCTGCTCTCAAAGACAAATTTAAAGATTGACTGACATAGAATGATACCCTCCATTTTTGCTAAGCAAAGGAACCTTCAATTGTTTTCTCCAGCTCAATATATGTTGAAAAGGTCAAGAAACTGACAACTGCTTGGTTAATTGGGTTTTTTTAGTAGCACAAAGAAATACTTAGCCAAATGCCAGCTGAGTTGTGGAAGGAATTTACAAGTTTACATAATCATGTCAGTTATCTAAGCTAAGATTTAAAGGGTTTCTACTCAATTACTACATGCAAATTCATATGCATTTTTAAGATAATGTACAGTCAGATGTAATGTGTGATTCTAAGGGGATTTTAGAGGCTCAGTGCTTCTTACAGTTTACCTACAGCATCTCTGTAGAAATAAGAGAAGTCATGTGGATCTGTTCACTTTCTCTCCAGTGGCTTACACAGTATTTAAGTACTTCATTTTATAAGGACTGCATTGTTTCTGCTTCTGGGCAAGAAATCTAATTTAGATACCTATAACAGATTCACTGGATCTGAGCCACAGTGTATTTAATACCCAAAGACTATGCATTATCCTACTGATGTGATTTGCAAGCCTCTGAAAATGATATTATTAAAAGTGTTATAGAGGAAAAGACAGTAATATCTCTGCTTTATGATATTTTTTAACTTTCCTAGTTAAACCAGTGATCTACTGTTACAGGCAGATGCAAATAACAGCCTTTATAAGCCCAGTACACCAGTGGAATACAAATTAGCTTTTATTTAAGCATTTCTATAAGAAAATATTTGTACTCTTTTCATCATGCACATCTTCACTTACAAACACTAAACATCCTCATCTTTACTGTCATGCTATTCTAGATACTCAGTATTATGTTAACTTCTCTTGCTTGCAAATTTCTTCAGCAGCCCAGGTGTCATTAGCAACTTCTCACACTCTTAAAAAACACCATAAAAATAATGTTTTGCCCAACAGAAGCTGCACACATCCTTGGCTCATGCTGCAGAGTCAACATGAACAGATACATTACACTGTGTACCAACAAAAAGCAGAAATCAGGGTTTTTGTCTCAGTAAATGAGATTACATCATTAGTAATCAAAACAGACAGAGGCTCAACTATGCTGCTACATTGCATTGAATGTTTCACGGTACAGCTTGAGTCAGGGAACAGGTGATTCAAACATATAATAAATTATTGTCTTTTGGGAAAATGGAGAGAAAGAAAAGGAGAGTTTAGTGTCACAGATATAATCTCTTCTGTGCTATTTGCCTTCATGGTCAGAAGTTAATGTTGCAGCTTCACCTGCAGACAAGGTCAGACTTTTGTCTACGCACAATTAGTGAGGATTTGGATGAGGATTTGGATCTGTTTTGCTCCCTGAGGGGTGGGAATGGCAATCACTATATCACATGTCATCAGGGAACTAGGTAAGAACACCTTCAACTGTTCTAATCATACTTTATTGTATACATCTTTCCACAACTATAGGTTTTCACTTCTAAGAAAAGGGTTCCTAACCCCATTCTACTATAAAAGAATTAAATAAATTCCTATGTATATTTGCATATCCATGCATATGTGTGTGTGTAATCTACATTCATGGACTAACAGATGCTGTGGGGCACCCAGCCAGAAAGAAGCTTGGCAGAACAAGAGCCAGAACTGTGCCCTTGCCTCAGAAGGCAGGTGATACCTGAAGCTGCATTACACGAAGTATTGTCAGTAAGTCAAGGAGAATGATTCTTCCCCTAGAGTGAGCACTGGAGAGGCCAAATCAGGAGAGTTGTGTCCAATGCTAGACTCCTCAGTACAAGAGAGACATGAACATACTGCAGAGAATACAATGAAGGCTCACAAAGATGATGAAGGCACTGGAGCACCTCTCCTATAAAGGAATGCTGAGAGAGCTGGGTCAGCTTATCCCAGAAAAGAGGAGCCCTTGAGAAATCTTATTAATGTAAGATTCATAAATACCTGAAGAGAAGGTGCATAAAGGAGAGATGCAGACTTTTTTCAGTGGTGCCCTGAGGATGAGAGTTAATGGGCACAAACTGAAACACAGGAGGCTTCCTCTGAACATCAGGAAACACTTTAATACGGTTAGGGTACTGAGCACTGGCAGAATCCTTGGAATTATTTAAAACATTTTAGACAGAGTGCTGTGCAAATGGCTCTAGGTTATCTCTGCTTGAGCAGTTGTTTTGGAACAGAGGTTATTCAGAGGTTTCTTCCAACCTCAGGCATTCTGTCTTTTGATTCTGTGACTGTGTATATGTTTATCACATAATGTAAAAAAATACACACACATACACCTTTAAATACATTATCTGTAGTGTTTCTGTATTGTTTTACATGTACTAATTTTGTTAGGGTTTTTTAACATTAATGGGTTTTATTTAAAATGCATTCAAAAATTGAAAATTGAGGAAAACAGTGGCACCATTCAGGCACAAAAGTAACTTATACTTTTTTGAAGAACTGAAAAAAGGTCCACTTAAATACAGTTTTTGCTTGTTTCTTAATTGGCTTGTTAAGTTACTCTCTGTAAAAAATGCTATCAAAAGTCACAGGAAAAATATTTTATAAGCTTGAATTAACAATTCAAAAATGATCTAAAATACTTCAGCATTAATAAGGTATAAGGATGCCACCACATTTTTACTCTCCCCAAATCCCTTAAGAATAAAAATGAGCATAAATTATGTTTTCTGTACAGATGGACATTAAATATATGGAACATCTATCGAAAAGTGTTCTGATTATATTATCTATTATATAATATTGCCTATTACATATATTATTACCTATTATAACATGAAATAGGTTCTTATGTTGGGCAAGCCACCAGTCTTTCTTTTTTGACTTGAAGGAAGAGATAAAAACCATTTTAGTTTAGAAGATGGTTCCAAGAAAATCAAAGAAGCAAAAAAGTTTCTATGGCAACATTGCAGGTTCTATTATTTAATTTTCGGCTTCATGACAGTTTCCTTTTAACAAGTTAACACTGGCTTGCCTTCTCCTAAATTTATCTACTGGATTATGAGTTACAATGTTTAATATTGCACTGCTTAAGTCTGACTACATTGACAATACAATTACTGCACCTTGAGAGTGAAATGAGGTATCATGGAAACTCAGACTATAAATTTAAACCTTCATTTTAAGTGGCTCTCAGTACAATCTTTCCAGTCTGTCAATAACTTCTGTAGTCTTTGACTTCCTCTTTTTTAAGTGAATTTAAAACTAAGGAATGAAAGTATTTGCTGTTTTTTTATTTTTTTCCAAAGGTTTAATGATGAGCTGCTAATTTTGACCTGGCTTCTTTCCAGAGAAATCTTCAGTCAATTTTCATTGCAATGAAAATGACAGAGGGTGTTATTTAATATATATTTAAGTATAAACCAAAACAGAGAAAAAAAAAAAAACAAAAAAAACCCAAAAAAAACCATTTTGTAATAAAATAGTAAAATTTCACTTTCAGTTCTCAATAATTTTTTGTTGAAATTCTGTTATGTCTTAATTCTAATTTTGAAAAATACCTTACTCTTTTAGCATTACAGTTGATATATTTATGATGCAGTTCTCAATTACAGAGCAGCACCAGTGTATAAGACTCAATTTCTAGATTAAATTGAACAGAAAGTTCAAGAGAATTGCCGATATTTTACTGTAAAATATTTATTTCTAAATTTCTTCATAAAGAGTTTTTAAACTTTTTCTTTTCATGTAGCCAGCTCCCTAGTCACCTACCTCCTTGCTACATAAATGCAGCTCAGCAATAGCCAAAACGTGTTACCAGCACTGTGTAAGAGACTGAAATGGTTGATGGCTTAAACATTGCTAAAATCATTGGAGGACTTTTGCCCACTGTAGAAAACTGCAAAGATCCAGTTGTTCATCTGTGGCCGTCAAAACCCACATCTCCCTAAATATGCCTACTAACTGGAATTTGGACTGTGAGGGGAACTTGAGATGAGATAAAGGGGGCACCCCAGAAGTGACACTGGAAGAGAGATGGGAATGTCAGTGGCTCAATCAATCAGGGACAAGCTGCTGATGTGCAAAGTAACCTCCCAGGTGCAGTGGGAGAGCACACCTGACACCTCAGGCTACAGCCTGTGGTGAACCAGGTAAGGACAGAGGCAAATCCTGGGAGGCGCACTGCTGTCTCTTTGTCCTTACTCAAGTGACTCAGCTGTGATAACTCCCCTTTGGGGAAGTACTGGAGTATTCACAGGTAGCCTGAAGGTATCAATCTCTGCTGATGGGCCATAATGGGTCTTAAGGGACTCAAATTCATTGATGTAATAGGCATCTGTATCTTAGAAGGTGTCAAAAACTCCAGAAGTGTCCCATGATCCACATTACCTCATCCAGTTGAAATTCCCCACTCCAAGAGAGGTACCTGGGCTTTCCTACCTGAACTGAATATGAACCAAATAACTTTCCTGTGCTGCGGATTTCATTGGGATTTCCTCCATCACCTGGTGATCAAACCTGAAGTTGTCACTTTGACCAAGATGGTGACCATCACTTCAACAGACAGCAACAATTGCCTCAAACAAGTCTTGCCTTGAGGCCTGTGGGTGGTAAGGTCTTTCTAATATTATGCCTTCCTTCTCTTTCTTAAACATTTTCTTGAGTGATATTTTTATGCTTTTATATTGCAACTAGTTATATACCTGTTTTTCTGTGCAATCAAATTGTTCTACAATAAAGCCTACATGTGTGTGTTTAAAAACAACAGTTATTCAGAGTTGTTTCACTCCCCAAGGAATCTATTAACAGGATGGGTTACTCTCACCTTCTTTTTCATCAATAAGTGCAAAATACAGCACATTATCAGCTGTCATGAAGAAAGTTCACTCCACTCCAGCCAGGCCCAGTACACTAACTGAAAGGAGAACTGAGTGTATGGAATTATGGAAAAGAATTGCTACTTAGTTCTCTGGGAAAAGGAAAAAAAAAAAAGGAACTGAAGCATGGAGATCCAAATGACTGCCAATGGTCAACTAGGTAACTAGGCTGCAGGCTGCTCACTCACTCAAATCAGGGCTTCTGCCAACACTGGATTTAGTGATCTGGCCTAGCTAATTCAGGAAAACCTTCAATGAAGAAGGTCACTTGGCCTTTAAAAAACTGCTTCATTTGTTCACTGCATTCCAAGTGATTCCTCCCCAAGCCAATGTCCGACCTGAACTGTCCATGCTACAAGTTAGTTTGTCTCTTACACTTTGTGATGTGCTCAGGAATGTGGTTCCATGATCTTACCTTCAGGTCTTAAGCTGCTATTAGCTCGTTGCTTAGCCTCCTTTTCACTAGTTTGAACAAGCCCACTTCTGCTTCTTCTTTCTAGACATACCATCTTGGTAGCCCACCCCTGAATATTCTCCAATTTTTTCCTATGCCTTTCAAATCATGGGGTACAAAATTGGAAACGATTGTGTAGGTGCAGCCTCAGCAGCACCAGGTATTATGGGAATAATAACTTCATATTGCCTGGTGACAGAATTTTTTGTGTTGTAAAACAATACAGAGTTTTCTTAATTCGTACTGTTGACTTATCCTCAGCCTGGTATCTGTACAAATCCCAAGTGTTTGGAGTTTTTTATTGTTGATTTGTTTGTTCTGTTTTGTTGGTTTTTCTGAGAATATTTATTATTCTACCTGTTTTTTCTCAGCATGTTTGAAAATCTGCAGTTACTCCTCCTCAGTTTCACAACTCTGTCCTTCTTGTGAATGTATTGGTCCAATCCTCAAGTTTATTGAGATCACCCTGTGTAAAAGGTTGCCACTAATTTTTTCTGATTCTGAACAGCTTTGTTTTTAAACACACAGTGTGTTCAGAAATTGAAGATTATAAACTGAGAGAGTTTTCACAAGCACACAATAACAATGATGTTTTTGTTGTTATTATGGTAATGGTTACATAATTTTAAAAATACCTGAGGTGGAAGGAGTGGTAATCTGATATAAGCAAGCAGCATACTTAGGTCATTGCATCGCCTCTGCATATCATATTTCACCCACATCATTAAGGCATGGAAAATGGTCTCTTCATCAGGAACATTCACATCATCACTGGCAAGAAGTTTATGGAGTTCTTCAGCAGGTAGAAGTAAAAATTCTTGATTTCTTATAACTTCCATTATATTCTCCTGAGAAAAGAAAAATATTTCAGATTCAGTAATACTGCCAGAAAATTAAAAACCATGTTAAAGCTAATAAACCAAAGGATTAGTCAATATCTGCCATACCCAGATATGGGTAATGCTTTACCATATCCTTGCAGCTCATGAGAAAAACAAAACATAAATTATTAGAGTTCAACAGCTATAGTTGCAATTCATATATAAATATATTTCAAAAACAAGATGAGGATTATATGGTAATATCATAATTAAAATTGTCAGAATTAGTAAAGGCTATTGTTTGAAATTTTTATAAACTCAGCTGTAATTGAGTTTATATTGTAAGTCTTTACATACTCATACTATGAGTATGCAATATATATTGTGTCTTTACATACTCATACTACATTTTCCAGGATATTTTCACTGTCTTTCTTTCACTATTTCTTAAATAACTTGTCAGTCATATAGTTGTATTATGAATATCTAGATTTCTGTCTACACATATGACGAGGCTGAGGGGACCATCAACATAATGAATTAAAGATTATTTTTTGACATTGTTCAGAACAGATTTTTAATATCTAGTTATCATGCAAATAAATAGTTTGTAGCAATTAAGATGTCACAGTATTGAGAACTATTGTACTGTTGCAGTTTAGGAACTGTACTCCCCAGTTCAGTGCCCCCACTGAGACTCTCCAAACCACTGACACTCTCTTGCTCTCCTGCTTTTCCCCTCACCCTTCCACACTGCAGTGGGCTGGAGAGGAAAATTGGAGGCACAAAAGGCAAAGCTCACTGGTTGAGATAGGAACAATTTGCAGGAAAGAGCAATGGGGTAAGGAAACAAGGAGTAACAGGAACCTTACTAATGACAGATACAAGAAAGGAAACGATTCCCACAGAAGCACAGCCCTCACACCCACTCCCCCATCCCCAAGAGACAACACCAGATGGATCCCTCTGTCGCATTTACTCAACCAGAAAGAATCCCTGGAAGAGACCTTTCTCCCCCTTCCATCAATGACATCCGGTTTTACAGACTAACCTCTGTGTCCTAGTTATGCCTCACTCCTGGCTACTTCAAAAAAAATTGGACAGAATCAGGACAAATAAAAATAGGAATAACTAAAAACCTTTAAATAAAACCCCTATAAACTACATTAAAAAACTAAAAACAAACAAAAAACAACAAACAAACCCCCCAAAAAAGCATTGCATTTAGTTGGCTGAATCCTAACGACTGAATTAAACCCTCCTTGAACTACCTACTCTACATCAACAGGACACAGTAGAATCATAATTCTACAGATATTTTTTCTCCAAATACTTCTTTTACGGTGTTTTATCTCCATGGAGAAATTGTAAGTGTGTTTTCATATTCTCAATTTATAGACAGAAAGAAAGAGAAGTAATTGAAGACTGGAGGTAAAAAAAAAACAAAAACAAACTAACTAAATTTTTATGTAAACTGAAAAAGCAAAAAGCAGTATTGGGAACAGTAAGTTGCAGCATCTAATTTATGAAAAATAATAATTAATTTTGTTATGCTGTTTTGGATAGAATTTTTAAGATGAGAAGTGGGAAAGAATGAAAAAACATCAGTCAAGGAGGACTTAAATGTAAGAACATCAAAACTGAGGGAAATGGATTATTCCACTGTTATACCCTCTAAATTCAGTTTTTAGCATATCAAAATCCAACCAATGTTGCCTACAATTGCTTGATTGCGTCTCAGCGAGGGGAAAGACTGACTGGTCATCAAAACTGAAATAGAAGACATTATAACAAATACAAGAAAATAATGTGCAAAACTTACAAAAACAGAAGTATACTCCAAATCTAGTATGTCATATGCTGTCCTTTCCTGACTTATTCAATAGAAGGAAACTCTTTTTTTAATTCTCCAAATTAATACTTTTTGAAATGTATTGTTTAAACATATTTATTTAAAATTAACTGCATATTATTTTATATATGGCAGCAGAAATGAATATTGCAGACATAGACACAACAAAATAATGAGATAGAAGTTTCTTGAAATTTGTAATGTAATTACAGATAAAATGCATAAGCACAGATAGAATAAATTTGACAAAGTTGAAAATTATGTTTATTATTATAACTGAATGGTTTGATACGTACAACTTAACTCAATGTGTTGCTTTTTAACTCAACATATATAGGATGCTGACACAACAGAAAATGAAAGATATATATGTGGTCATGATGTATATTGACCATGTTGTTAGGCTATCTTAACATAATTGATAATTGGATCAAAACATGACTCAATTATTTTTAAAATTACTACATTAAATGTCAATAGGTCCCTAAAAATGTAGATTTTTCTGAAATGAGGTTTTAAACCATTACCTCCTGATAAAGTTTAAACTGTGTGCGTCTAGAACATTTTAGAATAACTTGGAAATATAAGGGAACTAGTTTGCAGGGAGGCACTTAACCACAAGCTGGCTTAATTCATTTTAAGTAAAAAGTCATAAAACTCACAAGATTTCATTGCACTTCTCAATAAAATGATTTATAAGACAAAGTTTAATTAAGTCTGGTTCAACTGACATTAAATCCCATTACAAAAAAAAAAGAAATAACTCTACCTCTTAATAGGAACCAACATCAAACTTTGCAACAGTATATTAATCCAAAGACCTAATACTATAAAGTAGAATTGTGATGGTGGAACATTTCATGAACCCACAGAACTTAATTTATTAAGAGTAACATTCCAAGCGGGAGTTTTAAATTCAGAACAATAATTTTAGATTTGATAAGGGTTTCTTTTGGTCATCTTAAATTGTATTTTATCTGCATACATGCTTAAAGAGAATTTATCCCAGCCTCTGTACTGATTGCAGAATCAAACAGAGTTTTCAGACAAAACATATAAGCTCAAATCTCTTTTTCTAAACATCTGGACTTACATGATTTTCATGTTACGTGGGCATGAGTATTTCAGAAAATAAAAATATAGATTATGTTTTATATCTATAATATGCCATATATATTATAAATATACCATATGTATTCTTATATATAATATAAATGTAATATATATAATTCTGATTTATATATAGAATCCAGGTTTTTGATCTTCTGACGTAAAAACTCTTTCCTTCAACTTATTAGCATTTCCTGAACTGACTAATGAATTTTAAATCTTCCTAGATAATATTTTAACTTCTTGAGATTCGTTTCATCTGGAGCAGCAAAGCATATTTCAATGGCTAGCTGTTCTACCACAAAAATTTCTCATATGCTCATTGTGGGAAAATATCCTTTTTATTTTTTTTTAATATGACTAGTCTTCTTTTTTGCACTTAAGGGAAGAGGATTCAACAGATATATGTGATATCTTTTCAGAATACATTAAATAAATTTTAAATTCCCCTGATATTAAGATGCAAGGTAGGAATTGAGGTACACAGTTATGCAATCACAGATTCATTACAGCTGGAAAAGACTTAAGGTCATCTAGTTCAATCTTTAATCTAACACTGCCATCTTCGCCACTAAACCATGTCCCAGGTACCGTATCTAGATGTTTTTTGAATACTTCCAGGGATGGTGATTCCACACTATGATCACCCCTTCAGGGAAGAAATTTTTCCTAATATCTAACGGCATTTTCCCTTGGCAAAGTGGAGGCCATTTCCTCTCATCCTGCTCTAGTGAAGTGCTTTCAGGAATGCCTAGGGCCTCATGGGAAGATAAACCTTTATTATGGGAACCAGGGTACTGAACCTTTAAGCATGCCAAAGATTATGTGGCAGAGTTGGATGAGCGTCCAGGACCTATAATTTTTGACTCTAATACTTTAAGAGGCTTTGTGGATCGGTCTTCACCATCTCATAAGTCTTATAAGATGCACTGGATCTGCTCTGCATGCATCATTCACATAGCCTTTCAATGTTTTAATTAAGTGGAGTAGTAGATTGCTATTTTTAATTCAGAAAATGTAACTTAGAGTAGAAAGTATGACAGTCTCTGAACCCACCTGGAAAAAGCTGTGTCACTTGATTGCTCTTCCACTTCTAAAAATGACCATGCAGTAACCATTGCTGTGGGGTTATAGCATTTGAATGGTATAGCCGCTTCACTTTTAAACCTTTTTAGCAGTACACAAGGTTAGCCTTAAATAAGCATAAAATATTAGAACAGCAGAGCCATATAAACAAAACATATCTATGTTTAATGGTAGATAGGCAATTGCCCAAGTATCTAGTAGATTGTGCATCATAGGAACATTAAGGCGCTAATAAAATTAAACTATTGCCAAAAGGAATTTAATGCCATATGTCTTTATAATGATGACACTAACACAATTAAATTAGATTTTTTTTTTATTCTTAACTTGTAATGATTATTATTCCACATGGAATCAAATTATCTTGCAAAAACTAGTTTTCATTGATGGTTATGTCATTGATTTCAGTAATCAGCATGTATCAGTTATAATTAAGAACCTGAAAAATATTAAATCATTTCATTTGTTGACAAAGAATGTCATATTCTGAGAGTGCTATTCAGAACCTGTTACATCAGAGTTACCAAAGAGGTAAAATGTTTAGTGGTGTTTTGGTTTTGGGTGTAGGGGTCTTATTTAAAATGTTTTATATTGTTGTGATTTGGATGCTGTGACTTTAACAATTAAAAAATAAAAATCACATAAACTTATGCCAAAAAATAGATATCCATATACTAGGCTTTCATTTATTACACACCTAATGTGTATAATATTTTATGTTCATACTACTTTTAGTTTAGAACTTAAGTTTTCATGAGAATATTTAAATAAATGAATAAATAGTGCATCTGATTTTCATATTAAATCATACTGGCAGCATACTTTCTGAAGTGATAAGATGTGAAAGAAAATTTTGATTTTGGTCAATTCCCAAATTATTTCAGTCTGAAATTATTGCTGCTGTGCTACACTGAATTCACATCTCTTGTTCTTATGCTGCATTTTCTGTATCAGGTGTGTTTCATATAAGACTACACCTGCTTTACAATACTGTGTAACTTCTTCCCTAAGGAGAATGGACTTTTCAGTCCATTATGAACTCCCATTAGACAAAGGACCAGTACTTATTAATATGCTTATGGTCTGGCTCTCTAGCCAAATCCCAGATTCCATCTGGAAACCTGAATCTGGGATCCTGAATCTCTAACCAAATCTCGGACTTCATCTGAGAGTGAGTTCCATCTGACCTATGTAATCCAAAGAGCTATGTTTCTTCCAGCACCAGATGCCAGCCTGGTAACATCACTACAAAAGGGGTGTGAAGGATGAATTTGTTCAAAGGACAGTGGAAAGAGATTTTATGTACCTGTGTAACCTCCTCCTTCAACTTTGCCAGTGGGAAGAGAGATAACCAAGTGCTGTGTTTGG
The DNA here is from genome assembly GCF_047830755.1 of Zonotrichia albicollis. Lineage (NCBI taxonomy): Eukaryota > Metazoa > Chordata > Aves > Passeriformes > Passerellidae > Zonotrichia > Zonotrichia albicollis. The sequence continues at coordinate 77,546,511 of NC_133820.1, forward strand.
GGAGAGGAGACAGCAAGTTAAGGATAGAAAGACTGTGACTATGGGTGCAATCTCATACAGCATACTGAAATCTTAGTATGAGACTTCTAGATAACTAAGTTAGACTTTCACAATCTAAAAAATTTATTTTTTACTTGCATCTTTTGATTTAATTAAAAAAAAATTAATAATAGTAGAGTTTAGGGTATGAGGCTGCAGAATTAGCCATATTACAGTCTAATTCATTGTGAATATGATATGGCATTTTGGGATTTCACACTCTAAGGATAGCTCACAATCAGTTGCTCATAGACATTAGCTGATATGCTGGTTTATTATGATAAACTGTCTGAAACTTTCAAGCTATGTCAGAATGATTAACATATTTTTCCTGTATAGGTGAAGGATATTGTCTCACACCGTGCATATATTCTTTTTCAAATCTAAGAAGATTCAAGAAGCCTAAACCTGTTCACAAAACAGGCACAATTTGCTAGATGGATGAGGACATCTTGCTCCCCCTGACTTAAAAAATCTTCCAACACCATCCTGGAAGGTCCTGCATCCTACAAACCCTGGAACTTCTTGGGATTAGGTCTTTATGTATGCATGACATTTTCTTCTTACCATGGTATCTAGGAAAACCAAAACTCTAGCAGCCTGTAAACCAATTCATTATTAATTACTTCATCCATCTTTTCCCTCCCTCCCTCCCTCCCTCCCTCCCTTCCTTCCTTCCTTCCGCCACTTCCTTCCACCACTTCCTTCTGCCACTTCCGCCACTTCCTTCCGCCACTTCCGCCACTTCCTTCCGCCACTTCCTTCCTTCCCCTTTTTTGGGGGGTCTTTATTATTGCTTGTTCACCTTTCCAAAATAAAGTTACTAGAATGAGGGAGCACAGCTTGGGGAACTAAAATAACTAAAAAATACTGAGGGCAAGAGGCAGATCCATCAGGTCAATGCACTGCTCTGAGGTTGGTGCAAGTAGAAAAATCTGGGGGTTGCACCCCCCAGGTGATAGGATGATCAACACTTCGTTTATTGACATCTCATGAGTCTACTGACACTTTTGGCCCAGTCCCAGGGATTTGACATCAAGTGAAACCTGTTGGGATGAGTGCTGTGACTAGAGTGCTCTGTTGGATGGTTCCAGGCTCTGCAGGAGTGAAAGGCAGAGCAGAAGAGACAGAGTCGTGACACTGTGTGCAACAGAAGGGTTAGAATGTATGGAGCTCACAGCTGGCAATAGCACAGCTGAAAGCCTCAAGGGGAGAATCAAGGGGAAACCAGGTACTTCAGATGTCACCATAGGAGTCTATTACAGACCTCCTAGCCAGGATGATGATGCTGATGGATTCTCCTTTGAAAACTTAAAGGGACATTTCCAAATCAACTATCCTAGATTTCAACTTGCCACAACTAACTGGGTTCATCACACAGCTGGTATAACCCAGGCAGGAAGGTTCCTAAAATGCCTGGATGAGAACTTTATGGAGCAGGTCCTAGGGGAGCTTACTTGAAAAGATGTCATCTTTTACACCAGACTGATGACCTGTTTCTAGTAGGGGGTCCACATGGCTCCATCTTAGGCCATGTGCTCTTCCACTTCTTCAGAAATTACTTGGACACTGGACTGAGAGGGACATTAAGCAAGGTCACAGAAGATACAAAACTGGGAGGAGCTGTTGACTCCCTCAAAGGCAGAGAAGCCCTGCAGAGAGACCTTGACAAGTGAGAGGACTGGACAGTCACCAATTGCATGAAGTTTAACAAGAGGAAGTGCCTGTTCCTGGGATGGGGTAACTCTGGATGTACAGACAGACAGACAGACAGGGGAATTAGAAGCTGGAGAGCAGTGACATGGAAAGGATCTGGGGGTCCTGGTCAATGGCAATTTGAATGTCAGCAGTGCCCTGACAGCCAGGAGGGCAAACCCTGGGTGCATCAGGCACAGCATCACAGCTGGGCAAGGGAGGGGATTGTCCCACTCTGCTCTGCACTGGGGTGGCCTCACCTCAAGTGCTGATGACAGTTTTGGGCATCACAATATAAGATACTAAGCTGTTAGAGAGCATCCAGAGGAGGATAATAAGGATGGTGATTGAGGGAAAGGCTGTATGAGGACTGGCTGAGGTCACTTGGCCTGTTCAGCCTGGAGAAGACTGAGAGGAGACATCATTGCAGTTACAACTTCCCTATGAACGGAAGAGGAGGGGCTGGCACTGATGTGGTGGCAGTGACAGGACCTGAAGGAACAGCCAGAAATTGCACTGGGGAGGTTTAGGTTGGAGAGTACGAAAAGATTCTCTACCGAGATGGTGTTTAGGCAGTGGAACAGACTCCCCAGGGTAGCGGTGAAAACACTAAACCTGACAGAGTTCAAGAAGCTCTTAGGTACATGGTGTGACTCCTGGGAACTGTCCTGTGCAGTTGTACTAAATGATCCCTGAGATCCCCTTTCGACTTAACATATTCTATGATTCTATTCTCTGACTTGAATTGGCCCAGATTGATTTATTTGTCATCAGAAAGGTTCACAGCACAATTTCAAGTAAATAGCAGAAGAGATCAGTACTGTGAATCATCCAGAGACACTTTGGATTTAAAAGGCTGCAAGTAGCAAAAATACAGAATCACAGTGCAAATAGTCACAATGATGCAGTATTGTATAGCCTGGGTACATACTGGTACTGACTCTGGTGATTGTCTAGTTTTGCTGTTACTTGTCTAAGATTTACCCCTAGCACTTCCCAAGTATGGAAAATACGAGCTGTTTAAATTGTGCTGTTTCCACAGCAGGAATGCAACCCTTCTCATGTAGATAACAGAATGACAATTTTCTGGGTTTAAATTATAACTCTTCAGGAAAGTAGTCACCATGACAATCTCAGTTTCTTACTTTCCTAGCACAATATTTTGTTCTTTCCTACTGTACTGCTTTTGGCTGTGATGGAGCTCATTTTCTTAGCTGATGCAGTGCTGCTTTTTGCACTCAGTACGAGAATAATGTTGATAACATGTTGATTTATGGTAATGTTGATTTATGTAAAAGGTGAGCATATTTATGTCCTAATAGAGCTCCTGTCTTGTTTATACTGATTACAGACACAGAAGAGGAAAACAAGGAATATGGAGGGTAACAAGTCTAACAGAAAACTCACATAAATTAAATCTGATTAAAAGAAAACAGAAATCAGAAAAAAAAAAGTATTTCTTGCTGCTAAAGCATTCAGCTCTGGAACAGATTTCCAGAGGGTAGGATGGGAACATGACTGTTAAAACCAGTGTAATAACATAGGATACAGTTTACAAAAGGAAAGGTTGGAAAGGTCCCCCAGTCCAACTTCTCTGGTCAAGCAGGGTTATCCTAGAGCATATTTCACAGGATTTTGTCCATATGTTTCTTAAATATCTCCAATGAGGGAGACTCCACAAGCTCTCTGGACAACCTCCTCAAATGCATGGTGACCTGCACAGTAAGGAAGTTCTTTCTCATATTTAGGGAACATTTTGCTAATCAATTTCTGTCCATTACCTCTTGTCCTATTGTTTGACACCATATCATTGACTCTCCCTTATCATATTTATATACATGGATGAGGTCCTCTTTCAGCTGTCTCTTCCCCAAAGCTGAGTAGGCCCAACTCCTCAACCTTTCCCTATAACAGAGATGTTCATCATCTTCAGAGCCCTCTGCTGGACTTGCTCCTGGAGCTGCATGTCTCTCTTGTAATGAGAAGCCCAGACTGGAAACAGCACTCCAGGTGTGGCTTCACCAGGGCTGAGTAGAGGAGAAGCATCACTTCCCTTGACCTGCTCACAATGCTCTTCCTAATGCATCCCAGGATTCTGTTGGCCCTCTTGGCCACAAGAGCTCACTGCCAGCTCATGGACAGCTTGTTGTCCATCAGGACCCCCAGGTCCTCTTCATGTCCTGAGAGTTGCTTTGCAGCAGGTCAGTCCCCAGCCTGTACTGGTGCACAGAGTTATTACTATACAGGTGCAGGACCCTGTTTTGCCCTTGATGGATTTCAGACAGTTCCTCTCTCCAGCCTGTCCAGGTGCTTCTGAAGGGCTGCACAACTCTCTAGAGTGTCAGCAATTCCTTTCAGCTTTGTGTTAAAACAGTTTCTCAAAGCAGGAAGCTGCCTTGGAACCCCTTTCAGTTTTTGTTTCAACCCAGTTACCCTTCTGTTGAGCCTAATAATATCTGATTCACTGAAAATTTCTTCCTATAAAAGCATCAACTCAAACACATGTGGAGATGGATAATTTGCCACTTTCACAGTAGCTTTCAGAAGCAATCATTCTGAACATTAAAATGTATGTCTAATACCCCATTTGAACTTGTCTGTCTTCTACTCATACATACTGGTTCTTATTATTAATTTCTCAGTCTGATTGATGAGCCCATTAGCACCAAAACTTAAAAGCCACAAAATAATCTCTTGGGTCTTTAATAACTCAAAGGGGCTGAGTGGTTATGGCCTTGCTTTTACATTTCATTCACAGTCTGTAACTGTTGTAATGCTCAGGAGTGAAAACAGGATACTTAATCATTAGCACTATTCTTTGTGGTAGCACCTAAAAATACACTTGTAATCTCATAATCATCCATTGACCTATTCTGGCCCTACTTAGCCTTGAAATGTGATGGAATACAGCACAAAGCAAGGGCTGAAGGGATATGCAAGATCATGTCCATAAAAAAGCCTCAACTTTAATAAAAGAATAATAAATACAGTAATTAAGATAGTATTTCAAAAGGAAATTGGATCAGTCAGCACTGGAGTGATTTTTTGTATTCCTGTTCTTAGGACTTGAATTAAAAACAGGTAGCCATTACAATCAAAATGCATTCATGGGTAATTGCAAGATCAAAGAGAAAAAAATGCTTTTCTCTGTGACTCTCCACACCACAAAGGTTTGCAACCATACTGTTTCTTTTACCTTCACTATGCATCTCAAAGCTTATGTATTTTGTGTCATGTCATGTAAATGGTTTCTGGAGAATGTTTCAGTTAAAGTTTTGTTTGAGGAGTGAAATAATTACAAATGGTAGTTTATGTTAGTATTTCCTATACGGTAGTCATTTTAACTGAAACCAAATATTTAAAATATCATATCAGAGACACAGGAAAATGTTAACATTTCTTAATAATTTATAGTAAATCACTGTATTGAAAATGTATATACCAGCCAAGAGCATTCTAGGAAACAAAAAAAAAAAAAAAAAAAAAACAACCCACTGCACGGAAAAGATAAAGTTAAGGAAAGGCCTGAGTTATGTGTCTGAATCATTCCCTGATATGCTTTCTTTTCTGATGCTGAACTCAGATTCATCTTTCAACTAGCATCCAGCATAAACTGAAGCATTCCTGAGAATTTTAGTATGGAAAAATAGAATATATTTCAAATTAAACAAACATCAGGACACAAACATGATTCTGGGAAAGAACCACGGAAAGGGGACTGAAACAGGACTTTCAGCTGAAAGGGGATCTCCAAAGATTTTCACACTTTAAGCAATTTTTAAGAAACTCATATGGTAATCATTTTCTGACAGCACTTACAATCTTCAAGCACATTATTAAATCCAGGATAACGCTCAAGAATCAGTATCATGATACAAATTCAATTAAGATAGGCCCTCTTTTAGATGACTGAAATTTTTGTACTCCACAATATTTCACAAAATAGAATGATTCACACGAAGATGTCTGACCATTAACAATGGAATTTCCACACTCATTCCAACAAAATAATGGTATATAATGTAAAAAAAGCACTGGATTTAAGTGATTGTCAAGATAAAAGGCTGCTGAAAACTTGTCACATTAGGTTGTTTAATAAAACACTTCAAAAAAACTATTAAATGAATGCTGAAAATATATTAATCTACTGTGTAAATCTTAAAAGATAAATTTCAGACTGAAATTAAATTGTAAAACATTTGTCACCCTGCACATAATATTGATTATACGGACAGTTATTCTTGTTTTATTGCTGCTTTGAAAATTACAAATTTGGAGGGAACAGATTATGTTTCACTCTTTCCAGGAGTGTAAGTTAACATCAAATAATCTCATGCCGTCAACTAAATGTAATGCACATTAATTTCTTAGTGTAAGTTCTTTATTTGTAAAGGGAAGGAGACAAAGAGAACTTTATAGCTGTGGCTTGCTGTTGATTTTTTAGGAGATTTTTTCATTAGCCTGTGTTCAAATTCATAGAAATAAAGAATCATTAAGGTTTGAAAAGTTCTGTAAAATTATTGAATCCAACCCAGCACCACTAAAACAAATGCCCAAGAGCCATATCCATGCACCTTCTTCACACTTCCAGGGTTGATGATTCCATCACTTACCTGGGTAGCTTATTTCAATGTTTGAGCACTCTTACAGTGAAGAATGTTTTCCTAATATTTGATGTAAACCTCTCCTCGTGCAACTGGAGGCCACTTTCTCTTGTCCTGCCACTTGTTACTTTGGAAAGAGATGGATGCCCTCCTCACAGCAACCTTTTTTCAGGTGAGTTGCAGAGTGTGCTAAGGTATCCCTGAGCCTCCTTCATTCCAGGAACCCCAGATCTCTCAGACACTACTCATAACATTTGTGCTCCAGACCCTTTCCCAGCTCCTTCCCTGGACATGCCTCAGGTCCTCAGCGTCCTTCTTGTAGTGGGGGGCCCAAAACTGAGCATGGCATTTAAAGTGGGGCCTCAGCAAGTACAGGGGCAATCCCTGCCCTGGTGCTGCTGGCCACACTGTTGCTGATGCAAGCCAGGATGCCACTGGCTTTCTCAGCCACCTGGGCACAGACTGGATCATGTTCAGCTGGCTGTTGACCAGCAGGCCCAGGTTCTCCTCCGCTGAGCAGCTTTTCAGCCACTCTTCCTCAAGACAGTAGTGCTGAATGAGATTGTTTTGAACCAAGTGCAGGACCCAACACAAATATATACACAAGTTTTTTTCTGTAAATAAACAGAAACTATTACATGATTTTTACATTTGAAATTATGCTACCTTAGACAGCAGAACAGAAATGGAAACATTTTTTAAAATGAAGAATTTGCAATGACATGAGGATTTGTTAAATTTGTAGTAATGGATCTTCTGATTCTCTTATGCTTTAGAAGCTACCCATTATATTTAAAATTGTAGTTATTCAGATAAACTTATTGATAGCTGATTAAGTCTTGCACAGAATTTAGGTTTCTAGGTGATGCACAGTGTTTAAATGCTCATGGGACATAAAAAGGGCTGTATGGGCTTAGAACAAGAGATACATTTGTGACCAGTGACCAAACGTAATTTAGAAAATTATTAGAAGGAGATTAAATGGTGAATATCCTATCTTCTCCATGTATTACAGATTTTGAAATCACAGGTAGTGATTTCCTGTATGAGATGCTTAGAAGGTCTTTGGGATGATTTCTTCAATTTAAGTACATGCCCATAAAAGGCACATATTCATTTTTTGTTGTTGTTTTGCTTTTAAACCTGTGGCTCAAACAGAATTGATGAAATCTCCATTCTTGACTTGAGGGAAATAATATCCCATTCTCTCTTTCAAGGTCACTTCTGTCTTAAGTGTCTATTAAAGTCTCTCCAGTAAAGTTTTTTCTTAGTAAGAAAGATACTGCAAAACAAATACAACCTTATTTCAGCTAACTTTGAATTTTACTGAAAACTTGGAAGTGTTGATAAACTCTGGAAGTTCTTGCCTCTTCTCAATTTTAGTTAAAAATAAAACCAGACAGCAGGAGATACTATTCTGCAGTTCTACTTCATTGTACAGCAACATTCTGAATGAAAACGAATCAAAGTATCTGTATTTTCACACATACACACTTGCTCCAGCAGGTACTTGAGAAAACTCTTTAATAAGAGGTATTGAATTCCAAAATATATTTTGGATTTCACTTCTTAAAAGGAAGATGTTTTTACCAAGCATACAATACATAAAGCAGTTGCAGTACATCTCAGCATGTCCTGATGCATATAACAGATAAAGAATGTTAAGACTCAAGAACATATGTTTAGAACATATGTTATTCAAATGCAATTTAGCTACCAAAATGTTAAAAAAAGGAGGATTTTAATTCAAGAATTTATTCTACAAAATTCATGAATCTATGATGATATGTATAACATTTGCAATGAGAAAAACACAAGTGTTTAAAAACCAGATCGTAAAATCCTTTTTGTGGATGTACATTGTGATAACTTTAATGAGGAAGCCAAAGCAATACATTTCTAATGTTCACTGCAAATAGCTAAACTACCCTAACCCTAAACTACCAGGAGTACTTCTGAATAAATTCTTAGGGTAATATATATTTTAAATTGTTATCAAATCCTAATAATCATGAAGTTTATTTTTTCCCCTAGGAATTTCACAACTCTAGCTCAGATTTTGTCTAAACCTATGCCAAGCTGTTAACAACCATCATACTCTGAACTTTGTATAGGTTTTACAGCTGAATTAAACTGGTTTAAGGGAAAGTTTGGATGACTCTAAAATATGGATCCTCAGAAGTGTAGCAGAGAAGTTTAGCAATACTTTTAGTTGCTCTGTGTGCCAGTACATGGCTCATGACTTCAGAATCAAAACGATCAGTATGCTCAGTCTCATGAAAAGCACAAGACTGATGGAAAATTGATTGGGTTTGGATACAATCTTGTCACAGGTCCAATTCCAAGTAGAAGGAGATATTTCATAACAGCTAGTGATTTCCACAGTTTTGACAGTTTTTCCTTATGTGAAGTGATAGCATGTACAAGTTGGTATTTTCTAAATATGTAGCATAATTTCTGTGTGAAACACTAATTATTAACTCCATAGTAAGCCCATTACAGGATACAATAAAATTTTGCAGTTACACTCTTAGGCTGATAGCTTTTGCTTTTTGAGCCACAGATATAGCTTTTATTTCTCTGGCCACAGATTTTTCTGCAGAATGTGCTCAGTTCATAATGTCGCCTGTCTAGAGGCTACTATTTAGTAATAATTTACAAGAATTACCACGCCTTTTAAATTATCTTGATTTCAATTACATGAGTAGCATGTCCATAATTACGGGTATTACTGATTAAACTGTGTTTTTCATAATTGGAACTTGGTCAGCAATGCCCCAAATATATAAATATATATATAAATGCACGCGCATATGGGTATGTGCATGTGTAAACATACACTTATATGAGACACTCCACCACAGGCTTTTGAATCTGATATAAATCATAGCTCTAATCTCATGAGATTTCTACTGAAAATTGTACACAAATAAGTACATCTGAGTGTTATATGAATTGCCACAAATAAGTACATCTGAGTGTTATGTGAAAATTACATTTTCCCTTGATTGCACAGAAATGGAATGTAGGAAATTCAGACTTAAATGCATCAGGCTGACTGATGAAACAGGATGCTCATAGCCTTGTTGAGTCCAGCTTGGAATATTTCCAAGCACAGAGATTCCACAGCCTCTCAGAGAAAATGGCTACTCTCCCTTTGAAGATGTGTTTTTCTCTTGGAAACTGCAACTTAGGACTGGTGCCCAATGTCTCCTCATTGAGTAACTTCAAGAAAAGAATGATTTTATACCATAACCCCTGATAGGGTGCTGAAAATACCATCTCTCTTAGCTTTCTTAGTGAATGCCCTCTCAACTTCTCTTCATATATTGTGTGCTTCCTGTTTCAGCTTCATAGCTGGTTCAATTTTCTCATCAATTGAAATGCCACCAGCTGGAAAATGCATTCCATTTTGGCATCATGAGTAGAGGGGAGCAATGATTTCTTTCAATCCTCTGGCTAATGAAACTGAGTATATGCTTGGTCTTCATACAGATGCAGCAGACACAAAATATTCTCAGCAGAGAATATTTCAATAATTTCAGTAGAGAGTTCACACATTAAAAACTGATAATGTTGTCTTTAGCTGTATGTCATTCAGATGGTCTGTAGACTGTGTGTTGCTCTCCATTCAGCAAACCAAAGACTTGTATAATAACTTTTTTAAAATAAACTCTTAGAGAAAAATTGTTCATGTAAGAATAGACCAAGATAAATCCAAGACATTCTGGTGTGTTTTACATGTGAAGCAAGAACACTGATCAACCTTTAGGAACCAGAAACTACAAAGCACCCTAGATGAAAGCACAAAAAGAACAAACTTCCCCCACCCCTGCAAACAACAGCAAAGCCAATAAACAACATAAGGCATCTGAGATGTAATAAAACAGCTTTGACTCAACTTGAATTTATCCATAGAAAACTATAATATTACTACATGCCAACTAAGAGGCCTTCTATATAAATTACATATGTGGGGAGATGAGGTATCATCGTCTCAACACATACTGGCAGTTTAACAAAATGAAAAGGATATATGTCTGAGAAACAGCTTTTAATTTTTAACTAAAGTCTTAAAAACCTAGTTCAATGTAGAATACAGAAGAAGGGAATTAGACTACACTACCTTTAGGAAAGTCTTTAATGAAACACAAGTGAAACGATTAATTCTCATTAACCTTTGTATTTTGAAGAAAAGCAGTTTCCTTTCCTGCCTGGCTGTGATAGCAGCATCCTCAGGCTTTACTGTATTTTGTTTAACCCTACTGCAAACAGCAGCTACACTGGCTAGATATAACCCTGCTGAAAGGGTTTGAAGGGAGGGATGTTTCTTTAGTTAATGTTACTTCTAAAAATTGTATTACTGTTAAGCACAAAACACTGCTCTTACAACAACAACAAAAATCTGACAGATCTAGACGTATTTAAGATTTTGCACTAGGCTATACTGAACTACCAGCGCCACTGGCAAAATTTGGTTTTGTGAAACTGCAGATTTAAACAAACACATTTTGCCAATTTACATTTCTTTTTTTTTTTAATTTAACTAGCATAAATAAAAATCACAACTCCTTAATTGCAATAGGAAGTGATACATAATAAGCCCAGATGTAGCTTAGTTTTACAAACGGAAAAGATTCTCTGCAATCATCAGTACACAAGAACAGCGGTATTTATGCCAAAGGGTACAATGTGCCTGTCAAACTTTGTATTTAGAAAGATCAATTTAAATCATAAGAATTTTAAAATAACATCTCAGAATTGACAGGACCTCAAAATTATATTATGAAAATAGGTGAAAAATATTGCTACTTTTAATATAATGTTTTTTCAGTAGGATCTATTTCATAAATCACATCAGATTAATTTCTTGAGCAGTCTTGTCTAGGCAACTCATTGCTAGCAGGGAAGACTATAGAATTCTAACACAGATGTAAAGAAATAAAACATGACAGACATTGATGGAAATGTGCTGATGAGAGAAGGTTCAGACAGATAAGTTGAGTTTCATCGACATTTTCATAATTAATCAAGATATACTAGCCTAATTAACTAATTGCTGAGCTAAAATAAAAATACTAATAAAAAGAAATGTTGTGACCTTCCAAAGAGCAGTTTTAAAATTAATAATTTAATTAAGATGTAGTCACAGAATAAGGTAGAAGAACTTAAGAGTCCTTATTCGTTATTGACTCTGATGATGATAAAGTATTCCAGTGGACACAAAAGCCTAAGCTTTGCTCCAAGACCACAGATTGTTTCCATAACATAAATAATTAGGTAAATGAAAAAAAATTAGGTAAATTGAAAAAAAATTTCAGCATTCCTTTACTTACAAAGAACCACCTTTAATCTTGCACAGAATACTCCACATATGTGATTACATTAAAATTTCATTTGGTGCCACTTTAGAAATGAAAATTAAACACTAGGCAACATAAAAATAAAATGTTTTGCTAGCGCCATCACATTAAAGCAGCACCACCTAGAACAGATCACAATCTAAAAGATGAGACAGAAAATTATGAAACACTAGGAAATAAGTTCTTGTTCACATTTATCTATTAAATCTACATTAACAAGAACTAATGAACAGTTTTGTCTCTTGCATTCAGTAGCTAAATAAACCTGTATGTCTCCTTCTTGAAGGTTTCCCAACCTAGGCATCTCTAATCTCAGCAGGCTAGAAACCTGCCAGATAAAGTTTGCATAATTATAAAGCATATAACATTTGTCATACTGAAAAAAAAGAAGATATAGGCTAAATAAATACAAATGTTAGCCAATGGCTAGACTAAAACAAATCTGCAAGATGTGCAATTATTTTATGTTTCTTATTAACAAGAGTGCATTGCATAAAGATATATAAGGGACATATAATGGAAATTAAATGGAAATGAAAAGGATATTTTTTATTCTAAGCTTAATCAATGAAGAAAATGTATTATACATGACAATGTTTATATCTCACTTTCTTAAATCAATCCGTGATAGTTTTCCTATTATGAAAGGAATGGATAAATGAAATTACAACCTGCTCCCTAACAAAACAAATAAATGTGCTGAATAAATATTAAATCACTATAACAAATGAGAAATCACTGCTTACTCAACTAATGCAAATGGAGTAACTATCCTTGTTTATGTGGAACTGTATGCACCACTAGAATTTAATGTGTTTGTTTGAAAGGATGAGCTTTTCCACTGAAATCTGAAAGCAACAAAAGCAATTTAAATACTTTGGCAACTTCTTAAGTATCTGGTCTCTGGAGCAAAATTCAGGAGGTTCTCTTTGATGTTTAGGACATTTCTACATTTACAAAATTATCTAAACAGTGAAATTTGAATACTGTAGCAATGGGACTACATCTGGCTGGTGACTGTTTACATATCCCTGATCTGGATGCAGGAGTTGAAGGAACAAGTTGTTCTCACTCGTCTCCATAAATGAGGATGTGGAAAACACATTTTATATATTCATTGCAAAGAATTGTTTCATATTTGATCTTTAACTAGCTACTGTTACTGTGAGATTGAAAACAGAGGATATTTAAATATCCTTTGGAGAACCTTCTATTTCTTCACTGATGACAGAAGAGGCCTGGAAACCAAGCTTAGACCAGACAACCAAGATTAACATGACCAAGTCATGCAAGCTAACTCTGGCTTTTCATTTATATTCTGAATTTTAAAAGGTGAATAATAAGCGTGCACTGGTGTAAGTATGAATTCATGGATTGCAGAGGAGGGCATTTGTGGCCCGAAGTTTAGAGTCCGACTAGCTGAGGGCGAAAGGCCGACGCCCCTCTGCAATTCCTGGCCAGCACCCTTCGGCGTCTGATGGCCTCAGGCTGTGCTGGCTGCGGACTGGCTTACCCCGCTGGTATTTTGGAGGAACGGAGCTGACCATTTCCCGGGGGTTAAACATCGGTTTATTGAAGGTGTTGCGGGATCCAAACACCCAGAAACCAACCGGGAAAAAGGTTTTTTCATAGGGGGTGAAACAGGATTACAAAGGAGGGGGGTGGGTACAGGCGGAACCAATCGGGAAAGGATGAACTTCACAGAACCGACACTCCATGGAGACCAATAATCAAAAGGTAAAGGAGGTGTCCTGGGACCCCAGCCAACCACCATCTCCAGAGAGGAGAAGGTTCTCGAAACCTGGGAGGAGAAAGGGAGTGATTGACTGGACAGGGAGGAAACAACTTTCACTTATAAGGGAAACCAGGGGAGGAGCAATTACATATCGGCAACTATGAATAGCGGTTACTATAGCAACTTGGCTGACAGGCTAGCAGTGGCGGGAAAAACTGGGGGAACGAAACCATTTTACACATAATAGGGGAGAACAATACATAAATTGGGGGAATAACACAAGAAACTTAACAACACACTACCACATCTCCCCGTTTTTTACCAAATAAAAAATTAAAATGAAGAGAAAAGTCCAAATTAAGCTTAGAATGCAGGAACTCGCGGCTGGTCATGACAAGTGTCTTTGTCTTCTGAACATTGCAAGGGACAGTGGCACTCGGCGCTGTCAGTTTTCTCCGGACTAGCTTGCAAATTAGGAGGATGAAAATCAAAAGTGAGTTGGGGAAATGTACTAAAAGACAAAAAGTGAACAGTTAAACGCAAAATACTTAAACAGATGGTTCTGCCCCAAATAATAAATCCAGTTCGGGAGAAGAAGAAGAAATGGGGGAGGGAGGTTGGGATTAATAAACCAGAGGTAGTTCAGTGATGAGAGGGGTAGGAGCAGCAGTCTCAACATTGGGGAGGAAGTAAACATCTGAGGAAACTGATGGTGTTTGGGAGGGTTTTCTCTGCCGCCGCCTGCACGCCTGAACCTGTGACTCAGCTTCCTTCTGCATCCTCTGCTTCGGGATGAGGGGCCTGACCCATTTGGATGGTCTTTTTCCTCTTTCCTCTTCCTATCTTGCTTCATAAGGCACTGGGGCAACCAATGCCCCACTTTGCCACAGAGGTGGCAGGGGTGAGCTGCCATCATCCTTCTCCCGGATCCCGGTGTCATTGGTCTGGTGGCGGTGGCAGCTTTGGCATCTGTGTCTTCTGACGTCAGATACTCTGCGAAGGCTACGGAGGCTCTTTTGGGGCACGCTTTCGGGTCTTGTAGAGGAACTGTCCTGGCACACACTTCAATCATCATTTCTACTGTAGGTCGGGGGTTTTGAGGGAGAGATCGGATAGCCCGCCTGCACGCTGTGTTGGCATTGTAATAAGCCATCTGCCTAAGCATCTCCTCTCTCTCCCTTTCTCCTGGACCCTGCGCTTCAACGAACCGGTAGAGTCTTTCTATAAATTCTAGGTAAGGTTCCTGTGTGCCCTGCCTTATTTCTTCTTCTTCCAGCTGGGAGGTGATAGTAGCTAGCTTATAAAAGGCACGCTCCGCAGCTTTCCCTGTTTCCCTGAGTTGTTCTGTGAACAACGCCTTTGCCTGAGCTGCCCCACTCGCCCACTGCCCGGTGCCTACAAGATGGTCCTCAGAAATTGCCAAGCCCTCGGTGTCATGAGATGTGGAGGGGTTCTCCCAAAGCGTGGGGAGAACCTCCACAATCTGCCTCCTCCATTCTCCCGCCCAGACCCTAAATTCAACGGGTCTCAAAAGACTGGAGAAAAGAGCTCTCAGGTCCGCAGGCACCAGATTTCCCTGTGAGACCACCGGTCGAAGGAGCCCTCGGAAATATTCTGATTCCCGGGAGTGGTCACTCTGAGCCTTGCACAGTTCTATTATCTGGGCCTGGGCTATAGGCACCCACTGTGCCTGTGCATTCCCCCCTTCGCCTAGGTGGCAGGTTATCGGAGCGGCTTCTAACAGGGGAGCTTGCTCCAGTTTCCGGCTTCCCCCCCATCCTCCTCTGAACACAAAGCGTGAGAGCTGGGGGGGGTGGCGTGGGAACTGAAACTGGAGGTTGAGGCGGGGTTTGGCGATGACGCAAGGCAAGGGAGTGGGCGCGGCAAACTACCCTTCTCCGCCCCCTGGGCGGCGTTCGGAGGCGGAGGGAAAAACGAAAGCGGAGCGGGGGGGGAGGGAATGGGGGGCTGCACCGGGGGAGGGGTTTGAGGAGGAGCTGAAGGTGGGGCAGAGTGCTGAGAAGTGAGCGGGACAGAGGGAGAGTATGAGGGAGGGGTAACTGGGCAAGGGATGTGGTCAGGGTAAAGGAAGGGGTTGGTGCTTGGGAAAAAAGGGTTAGCGGAAGAAGAAGGAGCTCTGGCGGCAGAGACCGCGTGGTCCTCGCCATCTTGAACAGTAAAGGAGCTACTTTGTGGAGTTTCATTACTAAGCGGAACAAACTTAGGGGTTGAAACTGGGGACTTGGGAACTGGGGTAGAGGGTGAGGATGGAGGAGCTTGGCTAGGGCTCCTCGAACGGGAAGGCTGAGCAGGTCGAGAGGGAGCAGGGGCAGAATGGTTTCCCTGCTTTTTGTTGGCCTTTAAAATCCCTTTCGAGGGCTCCTGCTTGTGTGAAGAGGGAGAGGGCTGGGGGGTAAGGATGCGGGAACCGGGAGAACTGGGGAACAAACTCGAAAAAGAAAGATCCTTTCTTGAACTCCCGGCTGGGTGCAGCGAAGTTAATACTTTGCTTGCCCAGTATGCTACGTTAGACAACTGGGGTTCCCCAGCGTTAACCTGTTGGTCTAATTTGGCCACAACGGCTGCCCAAAAACGCGGCTCTTTTGCAACTTCTGGGGAAACTTCGGGGAAATGTGAGAATACCCATCTAATCAACACTATCAACTCTTTCTTGGGGGCAGTAAAACCTCTTCCAAGTAACAAACCCTTAACTACAAAAAAAACTCCTTTTTGGGTTTTGCTCTGACCCACACCCATGATCGTGGGGGGTGTAGCGGCCCCGCCGCGGCAAACTGCGCGGAAAAGCCGCCCCACGCTGAAAGAGCCCGCCGCAACCACTCAGCGCCGCGCCGAGAGCCCCGCTACTGGGCCCGGCGCCACCGTGCAGGGACACCGCGGGCGCGAAAAGCGGCAGACGGCAGTCCCCCGCGTAGAGCTCCCAGGGAAAATTAAAAAGGCAGGGGAGGAACCGAGTCCGGGGTTCACCTAATCGAAGAGTGTTGCAAACGAAAAGTTCAGGCGGATTGGTCCACTGACACCGGAGGTAGTCTGACGGCTAGTAGATTTAAAGTCCAGTCCGCGGGGTACGGTGAAGCCCCCGCGTGGGCGCCATCTGCAGAGGAGGGCATTTGTGGCCCGAAGTTTAGAGTCCGACTAGCTGAGGGCGAAAGGCCGACGCCCCTCTGCAATTCCTGGCCAGCACCCTTCGGCGTCTGATGGCCTTGGGCTGTGCTGGCTGCGGACTGGCTTACCCCGCTGGTATTTTGGAGGAACGGAGCTGACCATTTCCTGGGGGTTAAACATCGGTTTATTGAAGGTGTTGCGGGATCCAAACACCCAGAAACCAACCGGGAAAAAGGTTTTTTCATAGGGGGTGAAAACAGGATTATAAAGGAGGGGGGTGGGTACAGGCGGAACCAATCGGGAAAGGTGAGGGGATGAACTTCACAGAACTGACACTCCATGGAGACCAATAATCAAAAGGTAAAGGAAGTGTCCTGGGACCCCAGCCAACCACCATCTCCAGAGAGGAGAAGATTCTCGAAACCTGGGAGGAGGAAGGGAGTGATTGACTGGACAGGGAGGAAACAACTTTCACTTATAAGGGAAACCAGGGGAGGAGCAATTACATATCGGCAACATAAATGCCATGTCATTTATTTAAACATATTAGAAGTATCAGGAAATTTTGGTAGTCTAATGTTGTCTCATTTTCTACAGTGCTTTTCAGCTCCAGATACAAGAGTCTAAAGACATTAACAGAAACAAAACACACAAAAAAAGCATTATCATTGTTTCTATTAGGTTAATAATAAGCCAAATTTACCATCTGAATTCTGTAAAAGGATTGAAGTTTTGTTTAAATGATGCTGCATATTGTACACATTTAACCTGTCTGTATTTTCAGATAGAAAGATAAATTCCCAACTATGCAAGAAAAAAAGGAAGTTTTAGGTATTCTTAGAGCAAATCCCCTGGATGCGTTGTCTTTTATAAATTCTCCCTAGAGAAATTTTATTGCAAACAAATCTCGGTATTCTTTCTTAAATGGAAAGGAAAATCTTCTCTATTATCACTGGGATACAATGGTAGCAGATAGAAGTATAGCATCTCATGTAAACTACTAATCATCTGAATTTAAACTTGGATAGTTGCTAATGTGTGACATGTAAGTAGCTCATTTCTCCAGTATCAGAAATACTGACATTTTACTTATATAAATCAATCCCTCATTCCCTGGATAGCTAGCATCCTTATGGGAATTTACATGAATTCACATATTTCTGTTCAGCTTTTTTTTTATTCCATATATTAAATTATTTTTCAAACTAAGATATTTAGTCTATTTAAGTTTATATAAGACTACATGAGTTATGTGTGCATGTCATACCCACATGACCCTTGACAATGAAGGTTTCAAAAGAATACTTAGATATTAGGATAGGCTCCAGAATCACTGGAGCACTGAGGTTAAATTCCTTGCATCTTTCCCTTAGTGGGCACACTGCAACCAAGTATTACTCCACAACAAATTCTATGTACCTCCGGCAAGTCTTTTCTCTGTGGTGACCAAGGACAGGACCCAGGGAATGGTCTGAAGGTATGTCAGGGGAGGTTCAGGTTGTATTTCAGGAAAAGGTTCTTGCCCCAGAGGGTGGCTGGGCACTGGAACAGCTTCCCAGGGAAGGGGTCGCAGCACCAGCCTGAAGAATTCAAGAGAGTCTTTGACAGTGCTCTCAGGGACATGGCGTAACTCTTGGGAATGGTGCTTTGAAGGGATGGGACTTGAACTTAATGATTCTTGTGGGTCCCTTCTGACTCAGAATATTCTGGGATGCCCTGAAAAAAATCCACTGCCTCTAAGCTTTAGCTTCCTCCGGGGCTAAGGAATTTCCTATCTTCTCTGTGGATTCCTTGCTTAGCAAAATTTCTCTAAGGACATTATGAACTTCTAAAATGTTCCCCCTGCTGAGCAACCTGTTAAAGATAACTTGGCCTTTGTCCCACATATTTTCCCTTCACTCATTTTCAGTATTCATGACAACACAATGGCAGCCTGCTCCTCTGTTGCACCTTTCTAGCAGGAAATATCAAGCACTAACAACAACAAAAAAAACAGATTAGCATGACACAGATATTTAGAATTAAAGGCACGAAAACTAGTTAGGTCATTCATCTGGGGTTTTTTTTGTATATCAAATATATTCTGCATATGCAGTCCACCAATTACTCTGCAACTGAGAATAATTTCTGCTTTATTTCAATTTTATTCAAACATATTCAATCCTGAGATGAAAATACCTAGAGATGGAGAATTCAATGCTTTTCTCTGCAGTTATCCCAGTTCATTCCAGTGTTTAAGCAATCTTGTTGATGGAAAAGTACTTTATTTCCAATTAATCTAAACTGAATTGGCTCTTCCTAAGATTTCTCAACTAGATTAAAGAGCTCTTTAGTTCTCACTAGTTTCTCCCTGTGGAGATACACTGTCATCAAGAACCCTGTCTTCTTTTCTTTTTAATAAGCTGAAACAGCCTGAGCACTCTAAGATATTTATTGCAAGATATTTTCTCTTGTCCTGTAATCCTGTATGTCTCCCAGCTTCACACCCTCCAAATGTCAAGCACTATTTAAAAATGGTAATATGAGAATTATACAAAATACTACAAAATCCACCACTGCATCCAGAGATTAGCTTGTTTTTGGTTTTTGTTTCCCACACCACCAGACTGACACAGAAGGGAGTTCTTTATCTATTCCACATATATATATATATATACATACATATATATATATTTATAATTATGATATTTGAGTATATATCTATATATGTATAGATATGTATAGATATATAGAAACATATGTACGTACATAAACACATATATGTACATGTATCATTAGCATATATTTTGAAGTTTTACGAAGTTTTACCTTGATTTTTATTGTGCTAAATTTCCCTTAAAGAACTTCAGTTTTCATTGAAGCACATCCTGCTCTGGTCCACATGTGGGAAACTAGTGTAATTATTATAAGCAAATTCATGTTTCTGTTAAGTTTCATGACATTTATACAATTAGTGGCAGATACACTCACTATCTCACTGTAATTACACTGTTATTTTCTTGATTTAGCAATTAAAATCTGATATTTTTTCCTTGCATTTGTTGAAAAGAAATCATCAAAATATGCTCTTGGCTCTTTGTACTGTATGTCTGTATTTTCTGATTTCTAGTTTTTCTGCACTGATTTTTTTCATAATTTATATGTTCTTAGCACATTTTTAATTTTTTTTATGGGTTCTTGTTTGAGGAAATTATTTACTTGGTTAGAATCCTCTGGGCAAGCATTTTGCCTCTCTATGGGAATGTAAAATCTCAGTAGTTCTATACCTAATTTTATATTATACCTTTGATTTTAAAGATCTTGATCTCCTCACCATCTTGGTTTTAAGAGCTATTTGGCCAAGTTGACTAATAAATTATAATTTTTTTTTTTACTTTTGCAATCAAGACTGTTAAGTGCTACTCATTTTTTGTTTATCCTTCTTTTTATGTAAAGTCATCACATGAATCAATTTTATCTTTAAGAATAAATGTTTCAGTGATGCTCTCAAACCATGAGGTCATGACTTTGCTTTGCCTCAGTAATTATTTGTTAAGGAAACCTGGAAACTACTATCTCTGGAAATGGCTGGCTCCTAGTTTTATTAGCAATATTTACCTACTACATTTTTTACATCTCCAAATCTTCCATAATGACAATCCCTCGTAAAATCTCTCATTTCTACAACTTGAAAAACAACAGAATTTATTTAGAAGTCTAGTTCTACAGGTCTCCAACAGACACTTTTCACTATTTTATCATTCTTACACTTTCAATTTATCAGAATTTCTTCGATAATTGCTAATTTTTATTATTTATCTACCTGCCACTCCATTTACCATTACTACTTTTCACTTTCTTCCTTTAATGAATGAGCCATATGGTATCATACTTGTGGAAGACATTCACAATAATCAACTTGTTGCTATCTGTATAAAATCCAGTTTCACACATTAAATAAAGACTTCTCCAGTTACCTGCTCTGTCTTAACCTGAGTACATAAATAATTACATATCATTATGATATTTCTTGTCCCTTACAGTTTCCTGTGCTCGAGCATTCCCCTCTTGGTCCTTCTTACTTAGAGTATAATTTCAAATTCAGACCCTTCATTTTTTTTCTCCTAGGGTATGTAACAAACTCACTTGTGGGCACATTAAAAATAATGTTAGTGTTAAGTAACCAGACCAGGTAATTCTTCATGGCTGGTATTTCTCATGAATGCCCTGACAATCCTTTTATCTTTGACAGATTTTAGACTGTTCAATTTATTGGAACTGGGTTTTATTTGGGTTTGGGGTTTTTTAATATACTCTCCTCTTTATGCTAGATGACACCCACATTATAGACAAGCAAAAAACCTCAGAGATTCTCTGAGAATTAATATCAACTTAAGTAATATATATAGCTACTATCAAGATAAATAAAGCATATATTAATAACATGGTAACTGAAATATTCTTAGTACTGAAAATTGTAAAATTAGCCTCTAGAGGCATAATCTTTAGAGTTTGTTTAGATTTTACATGATCCACCAGGGGGAGTTCTAAGAATGAAATAAAAATATTGACAGCAAACATGAACTCTTGGAAAAGAGTTTAAATACCCAATTGCCATGACTTACAATTTCAGTTGAGCATTAAATTTTCAGTCAAGCCTATGACAAGTAATGAGAGTTCAGTAACTATGAATTCATATTGAAGTTGAAAATTCTAGTGTTCCAAGACAATGACTTAGGGGAGAATGAAACACATCTACTTCATATTAAGTCTAATCTTCAGTGGCTTGAGTATTTTTGAGTAATTATTGAAGTAAATTATATTTAACCTTGAGTGAACTGTCAGTCTTTTATTATGGGCACTTCAGCCATACAGAATATCCTTTTAAGTTCTGTTTTTTAACAACATCAGTTTTAAGTGATAGATTTTCCAATTTTTTCATCCCAGAGTAATGCACCAAGAAATATTCACAAAATTCTCTACACCCTGCTCTTAATAATGTTTCCTTATGGAGGACACTCAGATTATGCCATATTATTATATGCTCAACCCTGTAAAATACACTGGTAAACAGGTTAACACCAGGTATGATATTAAAATGGCAATATTATGAACAAATAATTCCAGGGGTTTCAAGTGAAGAAACAATATAAGGAGAGTCATGAAGGTTTGTGCAATACCCTTAAAAATAGTTGAAACAATCTTAATAGGGTGCTTCTAGAAGTTTATGTGTTTGTCAGCTGATAGAAACAGACATTAGCTTTAATGACTCTAATGATATTATGTCTGTTTAAATTACATTATTTTTTGCTACTCAAAATACTTTTTAAAGTGCTAGATGTGATAATGATCTGAAAATCAAGTAAGGCTATTTCCTTCTAAGAACCAACTGATTCATCTTCTTTTGAAGCATGTTTTAATTTTTGAAGTAATCCAGAAGCAGTCATCTTCAGAGAGGTTTTTGGAACTGCAATTCCAAAAGATTAGAAGTTATTTAAAGGAACCACTCAAACAAAGAGGTTTTTTCTTCTTCGCATCTTTCTTCTCTCCTTTAATTTCTGAGCCATTCATCTTATTCTTTAGAACAGTTGCTCTTTGCTGCTAGGCTGCAAGTGGATGGATGTCACAAAAGTGGGTTACATGCAAGGGGGATCATAAAGTAGCAAAAGAAGCCTGATCATGAAAAAATAAAAAGAATCTCCAGATTCCAAATCCTCATGGGAGTAAGGATTAGCTATAACTGTTAATTGAAAAATGTCTTCTCTACCTAGGGGAATGCTGAATTGATAGAAGCTTCCCATTCCCTAGAAAATATAAACACTTGCAACAATAATTACTGCTATCATTCCATCTCAGCATTGGTTACATTTTCAGAATATTTGGGAAACATTTTTATGATTTTTGCATTTATACTGAAAGCAACATTGATAACACAGGGATGTTTTTGTTACTGCTGAGAAGTGCTTACACAGTATCAAGGCCTTCATAATTAACATTACATTACATTGAACCTGACAACCATAATTATATATAATATAGGTTATGTGTTATATATGTACATAAATACATGTTTATATAATATATATACATACTTATGAATAAACAGCATACCTGAACAGTGAAGCTAACATATATTGTCATAATTTCTCAATATTTACTGCCTTTCCAGCTTAATTTCTAAGGTTTTCGTTATGTATTCTCAGTGTGGAACAGAATTACTACTGACAAGTATTGAGGGTCTGTCTACTTTAGGTGGAACCCATCATGGATGGAAAGAGAGTAAAGCATGGAAATCAAAGAGGAGGGAAGGAGGAAGGAAAGAAGGAAGGAAAGCAAGCAGCAAGCAGCGAGGACATGAAGGCAGGAAAGCAGGAAGAGAAAGAGGGAGGAGAAGGGACATAGGGGAGGCGGAAGGAGGAGGGAGAGAGTGGAAGGAACTGAGCAAGGAAGGAAGGAGAGGAGAAGGACGCAGGGAAAGTGAAAGAAATTAATGTTATTGTGAAAGACAGGGAGAGGCAAAAAAGGAAATTATGTAATTCACTACGTGCAGCTATATTTCCAGGACTAGTTCCCTGCACTTTGCATGTTGGTCATATAAAAATCACAACTTATTGCTGCTGCATAGTTTTGTTGTTTCTTTTTCAGAACAGGTTGTGAGAAAAAAAAGCAGATCCAATGTAGCTGATTAGATTTTCTATAAAAATTTTTATAGAAAACTTTTTATTATTTTTAGATAAAAGTCGATACATATTCAGTTTTGAGTATTTCCTATATAGGTTTCTTTTGTAGCTATCTTGTATTACAATGTCTTTAAAACATCTAAGTCTAAATGAGTTACAAAAATGTAATAGTTTTTATGTTCCATGTTTCCATTAAGAAAAAAAAATGTTGTTTTTTTTTTTTTTTGTTTTCTAATCAATATGAGATGATCTGTTATTTCTTGGTGCCAAGGAAAAACTTCACCATGAACAGTTGTCAAGGAGGAGGGGGCAGGGAGAAAGAGCACCAGACAGTGTGATGCTGCAAAGTTCTATTTAATAATTGAACCAAAGCAGTGGGTAAGCTGTGTCAGGAAAAGCTTCACACTCCCACACCTTCAGCCCACACACAGTTCCAGCTACCAAAGCTGGCCCGAAATGTGAGCTGACACCGTGGAGCCTGGGGAAATGCAGCAATTTCTGCAGCTCAGTGTTGGATGCCAGCACAGCAATGTGCCCCTTCCCCTGCCCTTCTGGTCCCAACCCCTGTTACTGACAGGTGTCACACAGGCCACAAATAAAATCAGTCCATGATGATATGATGTAACTCTCTGGCAGCATCAGGTTTTGCTTTTCTCTTGCTTGCTGACCCACAGCCTGTACCAAGGCTTGTCATACTCTGTCTCTGTCAGAGTGAGTTGTATTGTCATTGTGTTATCAGGTACAGCTCATTGTATCTAGTCACCCAAGTCTTTATTAAGGCAAGGTTGTGATGTTTCCACAACAGAAAAAACTTTCTGAAAGTTTGCAATACCACAAGAAGTTTTCTGAATGTGAATAAAATGAAGCATTTTATGGAACAGCATATAAAAAGTCTCAGGATGGAGTAACATGCTAATGAAAATGAAAGACCAAAGTCTCGTCTATTAATAAGATTTTTTTCTTTAAATATCAATGGTGTTAAGTGAGAACGTACACTCTTTTGTTCCTCTGCCTCCAGTCTAGGAAGAAACACTTACAGGTGATATTATTTTCTTAATATCTCTGTATGAAGATTTTCTAACATCTGTCATTATTGTATTGAAGGGGTCCTGTACATTGACAGAACACTGTAAAGCCTGATTTTCTTATCCTGCTTCAGGAAAGACCAGGTCTAACCTCTATTCTGAAGTGTTATCTTTTTTTTCCCCCAGTACTGGAAGTATCAAAAAACATAGCATTCCTTGAGATTTCATTGATTTTATTTTTGTATGACTGCAAATTCTTTCTTAGTCAACAGAGAAATGAGAGGTCTGCCCTTCATTGTACTGAACACATTATTGCCAGATCAGACTGAATATTTTCAAGATATTTTAACAATATAAGCTACTGATGATTTCAGAAAGCAGAGCAATGAACAGGGAAAAGAATCTTGGTGATGGAGTTTCTACAGAGCAAAATTTCTACTGGTCATATACTGTCTGTTTGCTTCAACTATAGTCCAAGGACTAAGATTCTCTATTCTATCATGTCTCATTCCTGTATCTTTCCTTCTTTTGCTTTTCCCATCAGAGTTCCCCATACTAGTATCAGTTCAATTACCCTGTCCAATGCTCTTTTTCACCTCCCACCAGCTGCGTATTCCAGTTAGACTGTATTCTTAGTTGTCTGAGATGCCCATGGAGAGTAATAGCGAGGCTTCTTTCTACCTTAAAGGACCACTTCTCAATGTTAAACTCTTGGGAATAGCAGAGAGAAAATGCACTTAGAGCCTATGTCATGCTTTCTTGGTACCCCTGAACTGGAAATTCAATGCATACTATATTTTCAGAAAATTTAGACATCAACTAATTTTCTACACACACAGTGTAAGAACTCATGTAGGGCTTTTATTTACCCACCCTTGAACAGTTTCATGAAAACAAAGAAAGAATGTTTATCCCTAGTACAGGGGCACATCCTTTAACTTTACCAGAGGCATGCAAAAATGCCAGGTATTTGATTCTACACTGCAATGCAGACTCAAAGGTTTGAATTTACAGCTGCAAAATTCAGCTACCTTGTTTCTCATCTTCTTTTTTCCATGAATGGCAAGAAAATCCTCCAATATTCACTGTCTTTGGTGTGCTCTTTTAGCTTGATGTTTGCAGTTCTGTACACACGGGAACAAATTCATGATGATTTTAGGCACTCACCAAAGCTTGTTAGGTTAAGTCTGCTTGCCCTGAGATACCTCTAAGAGCAGTAGTTTATTGCTGCCTACAGTTCAGTCAGATAAAGCAGGATTTATAATTGATATATTCTTCACAGGAGAGATTGAGATGTGGATCTGCTGACTTCAAAGACAATTACTACATGAAGAAGAAGAGACCTATCAGAGTACCCTTAGTATGCAAATATATGCCTAAAGCATAGAAGGTATTTGTTCAATGGGATATTAGCACTGCTGCTGAATATTCACTTTTCTGGAACTAGAATAAACTTGAAAAACAAATTAAAACTATAAGAACAGTTGATACTTGTGTATAATGTAAAAATGTTATTTAGCTGAGAACTCTGCTTTTCAGAGCAGCCCTCTCCAGGAATAATATAGAATTCTGCCACACTAACCTTTTTAATATAGCATCTAGGCAGCCAAATTGAAGTTCCTGGTGATTGTGAAGCCATCAAATTGTGATTAAAGCACTATAGACTATTTCCTTAACTATTTTCCTGTAGATTTCGCAGTATTTTTCTACCAGCAGTTGTCTTTTCTATTTTCTATTCATTATCTTGCTGTCCATATGCTAGTTCTTGAAACACTCTTACCTTCCTGTTCTCCAACTGTGTCTTGATGGAGTGGTACTGTAACGTGCTATGTCACAGCTGTACTCACGAGAACTTAAAATGAAAGCAGCACACTGAGCTAAGTGCTGATTATTGCTTTCAAACAAGAATCTTAAAAATACTGAAAGTGTGAAAGGCGATCTATAAAGTACAATTTCTTCTCAAAAAATAAAAGAAAAAAGAAATTGGGAGTAGGAGTCATATAATAGCAATAATAGCTTGTATTTTAAAAAAGCTACTGAAATATTTTAAGAAAGTCATCAAGAGAAATAAAAGATCAAATTTTGTGGTTCAGTTTAAAGTGGCAAGGATTCTGTCACTCTTGCTTGTGTTTTCACTGCTGCATTTAGCAATTGTTCATTTTTGTGTATCACGAGTATGGCTTTAAAAGGGTAAAATAGAGAAAATTCTGGACCTCAAAAAATATCAGTCAGGCATAAGTGATACTGGATTGTAAGTTCCAAAATGTTTTTCATTTCTTATCTCTGACAATATTATTTATTTTAATTATTCTTGTGGCTTGGGAGTATTTTCAACTTAATTTTTCTTGTCCAAGGGATGCTAGAAAGAGGAAGGATATTATAAAAACCAACCTTTAAAAAGAGTATCAGAATAACAAAAAATCAAAATTTACCTAGTAAGTGAAGGGACCTGTTTTCTTTAAAATTAGCATTCTATGTAGACCAAGGAAGCATTTTAAATAGAGATATAATTAAAGTTTTTACTCCAAGCTAGTACTCTGAGCATAAGAAACAGAAAATTGGAGAATGTTTTAAAATATCAGTGTGTTACTGTTAACTTGTTGCTAACATGCTACCAATAGCTTACTGCTAATAAAATTCAATTAAATGCTAGCTCCAGGAAACCCATCTGTTGCACATTGCTTGGAAAGTAAAATTAAAAAAAAAAAATCTGAACTTTGGTTTCATGTCATCCCTGGATACATAGCTCAGATCTACCACTAAAAAAATACAGGAAATATATTTAATAGACTTACAGAATAATTTTGCTTCAAAGTGACCTCCTGTAGTCACAGTCCCTGTTCAGTACATGTCTTAACTAGGTCATGTTACTTAGCAACATTTTCAGTCATGTCTTGAATACCTACCAGAACAGATCCCAAAAATTCCAGTGATTGTTACTTTCCTAGCACTTAATTACTCCAAATGTTCTAAAACGATAATCTTAATATCCAATTAAGATTTTCTATATTTTAATTTATGTCTGTTTCCCTATTAATCTGCACCTTCAACAACAGTCTGGACCCTTGTCAGCATCCCCCCAGTGGTGTAGATGCAGGAGTAGCAAGGTGCTCCCTCAGTCAGGCAGGGAGGTTCATCACACCAGGTTCATCAAGCCCAGCATCCTCAGACTTCCAGCATCCAACCAGCACAGTGATCTCCCCTGGACTAACTCCATTATATCCATGTCTCTCTTGTACTGAGGAATACAAAAGGAGACACAACACTTTGTGTTTGGTCTCATGGGTGCCAAAAAGGAAGGATCACCTTCTTCAGCTTTTTCACTCTCACTGATACACCCCAGAATGCTGATGGCCTTCTTGCAAAAGGGTACATTGCTGATTTACTCTAAACTTGGTGTACTTTTCTGCAGAGCTGTTTCCTAGACAGTTGCTCCCAAGCCTGTAGCAGTGCATGGGGTTATTTGTCCCTAGATTGCAGGACTTTGCACTTCCCTTTGCTGAACTGCAGGACCAGGCCTTTTTAATACCTTTATTGGTGATCTGGATGAGGCAATCACGTGAATCCTGAGTAAGTTTGCAGGAAACAAAATGTTGGGCAGGAGTGTCATCTGCTGAAGCGTAGAAAAGCTCTGTAGAGGGATTGGAAAGGCTGGATTGATGGGCCAAGGCCAGTGGTGTGAGGCTCAACATGTCAAAGTGCAGGTGCTGCACTCAGGTCACAACAACCCCACTCAACTCTGTAGGCTTGGGGATGAGTGGCCATAATGCAAAAAAAGCCAGTGAAGGGTCTGGAACACAAATCCTCTTAGGGTGACTGACTGGGGTTACTGGGGTGGTTTAGCCTGGTGAAAAGAAGGTTCAGGAGAGACTTTATTGTTCTCTGCAACTACTTGAATGGAGCTTGTATTGAAGTGAGGTTTGGCATCTTCTTCCAGGCAACTAGAGACAGGAGAAGTGGAGGGAAAC
Organism: Zonotrichia albicollis; assembly: GCF_047830755.1. NCBI lineage: Eukaryota > Metazoa > Chordata > Aves > Passeriformes > Passerellidae > Zonotrichia > Zonotrichia albicollis. The sequence goes on from NC_133820.1 coordinate 77,574,722, forward strand.
TGCTTCAAGTTGCATGAAGGGAGGCTCAGCATACCAGGAAAAATTTCTTCACTGAAAGAGTGCTGAAGCATTGGAACAAGTTCTCCAATAAACTGGTGAAATCACTGTCCCTGGAGATATTAAAAAAATAAGTAGAAGTGGCACTTTGAGATGGTTTAGGGAGTATGGTGTTATTTATTCAAAGGCAGGAGTTCATCTTGGAGGTCATTTTCAACCGTAATGATTCTGTGACTTTAGCCTATTGCTTCAGCATGCCCTCTAAATAGCAGCCTTGTTCTCGAACATATCAATCACCTGCTCCTGCCAGTTTGACGACATCTGCAAACCTGCTGAGAGAGAATTCCATCCTATCAGCTAACAATTACTGAAGTTGCTAGACAGTGCTGGACCCCAAAATTATCCTTGAGGAACTTCACTATTTGTTGGTCACCAGCTGGACTTTTTACTACACACCACAGATCTCTGGGCCTCTCTGTCCAGTCAGCTTTCCATCCATCTCATTGTCTGTTTATCCATATGTCACCAATGTGGTGGTGAAGAGGTCAAAATGGTCAAAACAAAGTACAATTTGAAGTTAAAAAAAACTGTTATCTGATCAGTATCTATTGAGCAGCATGTGGTCAGCTATGCTAAACAGTAGAAAGAAACCTAAAGACCCTGTACATATATGATGTTAATCAGCCAGGGCAAGGTTCTGCCAGGACAGGGTTAATTGTTGCAGCAGCCAAGAGGAGGGGTAGCAAGGACCTATAGGTTAGTCTATACCACCTCATACCATTTTCCAGGGACTTGGGAAAAGCTCCCTCCCAGGACAGCTAGTGTGGCAGATGAAGCAGTTGAGTATTGGTGTGGGGGAAACCCATGGTGAACATGTGAATCATTTGCCTCCTTCTTGTACACTTCATTATTTGTACACTATTGTTGCTGCTAGTGTTCCTTTTCCTGTCTAATTGCTGTATCCCATAAATTGTTCTTATCTCAACCTATGATCTTTACCTTTTGTGCCTCCAGTTCTCCTCTCCAGTCCTGCTGCAGGGGGAGGGGGCGAGAGAAGGGGGAGGGAGTGAGCAGTGCATGGTTTGGAGTGATTTAGTGGGAACACTAAATTGAGGAACACTACTCCTTCCCAAGACTCTAAAGAACTATTATTTTTTAAAATTACAATACTAGAGAGTTTTCCTGACTCATTTATTATCTGACTTCAGTTAAAGCTATACTAAAACTAACACTGAAATAAACTCTGATGTCTGAATGTACAACGATAACTAATTAATGACTGTTATGACCATTTATCAATATATCAATAATATTTTTCTTAATTTGAATATGGAATAACATTACAATATTTCAATATGCTTCAGGATAAAATGTTGTCAATAGAAAAGTTTTACATATCACTCCTGCCTCACTCCAGCCCAACAGGTTTTTCTTCACCTGTTGTGAAATTTTGTAACCTAGATAATAAACATAACTAATAAAATGATCACTGAAGCTCTTCGACATAAAAGATCATTAAAAATTTGCATAAGGCATTCACTTCAACTAAATGAAATGGCTTCTCCATCTGCAGTACAATCAGAATTCTCAGTAAATTAAAGAGCCCATATAGAGTCAGCACATGTCACTGAGATACGTGCTCCTAATTAAGACTGAATAATGTTTTGTTGTGCTGGGACTAATGACCCTTGCAGTGCAAAGCACAGAACTGCATTCTGAGAAGCTAAACACCTCTTACCACTTCATTCAAAGGCACTTGCAAGCCTTCTGCATCTCCCAGGCTTGGAACTGTAACATATGTTAGGGTTGTTTATATTGCTAACATTATGAGTGGGTTATAGACACATCAATCACTTTATTCATTCATGTTCTTCTGGTCAAGGAATTTTTACTTATGGCCATTCTTCTTCTCAGTGTATCAAAATAATTTGAAGATTTTACAAGTTTATGCTTAGCAATTCATTTTGAAATATGGTGAAATAAAAATAGGGAAGAAACTCTATCATTTCAACTCTTAAACTGCAGTTTCAAGAAGCAAAATGATCACTGAGGTTTAAGTGAGGTTTCCTAAGAGGTGAAGCACTGAGAGATTAAATAGCTGTATCTATGAGGTATTTCAATTTTCTGTTTGAAGCAATCAGGTTTAAGTAAAATGGCATGATAATGAGATGAAAAATCTGGTACTGTATCTGTAAGGTAACACTCTCAGTTTCTAAACATTACCTGTACATTGTAACCCAAGCAGAACCATGGCCTTTACTGGGAGAAAGAAAGCATTTGTATTCAAAACCATACCCCATATAAGTATTTTTCAAAATAATTTTCCAGGCTTTAAAACCAAACTGCAATTATCTTTTTAGGGAAAAATATGACATACTTTTCCTCTTTCAATATTTACCAATGCACCAAAGTAGTACCTGTAAGAAGGGCTTATGGTACATTAAAGCCACAGAGTCTATTAATCTAGTATGGTCTATTACAAACCTTCACCAATAAACAAGCAATGATTCAAATTAGAGCATATTTGAAAGCATTTTCTACTCTAAAAATAATTGCATCACAATGAGATGGCCATCACAATTTCAAATTACACTTCACTCTGTTTTCTAGAGACAGATAAGTCCATACAGTATGACTGAAATTTCTGATTATTATGACAAGCTGATAAATTGCAGACTAGAGGTTCGCTTCCCTATATATGAAGCCCCTTATAACTAGACAAAAGAACTGTCACTAAAAATGCTTGCTTGAAAAAATCATTTGCTTCAGCTCATTAATATGTTTAATTTTGCTGCTTTTACTTTTTTTTTTAAAGACATCCCACATGCATTTCATTCTACAATCATCTAACTTAACTCTGGCAATAAACTAGGAATTCAAACTTATCAGACATATGGTTCTGCAGATTGAAAGCTTTCAGAAGCTGACAAGCTAGTAACAACCCAGATTGCAATTAAGAAGTTTAGAAGCCTTAAATCAAGAGACTTGGATATTTGTGCTGCCATTTAAATTAGCAGATCCATTAAAAATAATTTAAAAATATAAAATATCACACCATAAAACACTGGTACGGCATCTTCATACCTCAGAAATAAAACAAATTATATTAAATCTGATGTGCCTAAAAAAGAAACCAATGACAATTTACATTTTTTCTCTTATTAACTTCTACCTTGTAAAGCTTTCATTTAAAATGTTGCAATCCAAGTTCCATTTCTGAAAAGTACAGGGAACACAAACACAGAAATCTCCAACATTCATTGTTCACCAAATTTTTATGACATCTACCTTCCTCTTTTCTTCCACAAATCTCATATTTTGCTATATGGCAAATGTATTTTCTAGGATTTTTCAAATGTTATCTGGTTTTCCTTCACTGCATTTCTTATCTTCATTTCCTCACTTTCTCCCCTCTTCTATGATCACATTTGCTCTTCCTTGCTTAGATTTTGCATTACAAATTATTAATTTTATATTTGACACTTAAGTCTAAATATCCCAGTAGACACCAGGGACGTTATACCTCTGCTCATGGAAAGGTATATATAACTTTATAGTTAACAAATTTTATTTGTATAGATGGGACATAACTGCAAGTCCTATGCAAATAAAATTTGTATTCTTTGTTTTCACAGATTTCGTGGTTAGGGAAATAAAAGTTATTCAATGTGACAAAAAAACGTGTCTGAAATTATATATCTCCAGTCAACAGGATTCTTAAATTAATTGGTCCAGTCTTCAGAAGCTTTTTCTTCTTAAGTACAAAGAAGTTCATGAGCTCAAATATCTTGTCCTCTTAACATGTTATGTGAAAGCACAAAGTAACTTATATAACAACAGTGAAATTTAGAACTTATATCAAGTCTGAGACTAGGCAAGTAGATTTCTTTGAAAAATGAGGACTAAAATATTTATGGAGACTCAATGAAGCAAAATATTTCTTGAAAATATATTGATTTTCATTAGAATGCTCTTGTGAAGACAATTGTGACTTTCTACTTAAAAGTAATTGGTGGAAAAAAGTTTTATAACATTTGTCAGATATAATGCAGGCGGAGAGCTATTGTTTTATTACTTGTTTTCTTCAAATGAATAAATGAATATTTAATTTCAACTATGTAATTAGCTAAGAAGCAAAATTATTCAAATATTAGATTTAACTTGAGTCATATCTCACAATTATTACACAATAATAAAAAACATGCCTATAAAACTATTTTTGCAAGATTATTTGGAAAACTTTGTCTTGTTCCCCATTCCTACACCAGTATAGAACTATTGTTTCTTTCAGATTTTTGTCTCAAGCAAACAACTGCACGAGATTCCAGAGTTAAGGCAGTTCCTTCCCATTCATGACAAGCTTTTGCAATAACACTATGGAAGAAGATTCACAGAGCAAAAATTTGAGATACACCACTTTGAACTCCTTTTAAGAGCACCTAAAAAGCTTTAAAGAAAGGACCTTGACATTCTCTGGAATGCGAGAGAACTATTTTCCATCCTTTTTTTAGCAAGCACTTCCGCTCAAGTCCTCTGCATAAGATTGGAGGAGTTTGTTAACAAACTCCCTCTTGTCCTGCTTTCTGTTTGCCCTCATCACAGTCTCTACTACTGTCCTGAAGTCTGAAGGAAAAAATAATTCTTTCTGCCACCTCAGAGACTATGCATCTGCTCTTTGCCTGTGCTCCTCACTTTCCTCCCCTTTCTTCATATTCCCAGTCTCTGGTTTTCCTCTATCACACCCCTCAGAGTATCTTCCTTGAACGTGTGAGTTTTCCCTGGTTATGTATCCATGCAGAAGAACTAATCACTTTTCTCTTGTGTAGATTCTCTTTGATTGAAAGTGCTGTACTGAAAATAGGCAATAAGGCACTTCTTCCCCACTCAGAACTGGTCTTCCACACATGTTAACACAAAACAGTAAGTCAATTAGATGGGAGCTGACTCACACTCAAATGAAGTAACACAAAGCCTGTGAAAATATCACACACTATGAAGCTTATCTTTTAGGGTTATGTTTACACTGGGTCAGAAAAAAATATTGTCATTTCATGGTGATTATCAGTTTTCCTTACAAAGAGAAAGAATGACTTGAGCATGCTTGCAAATGCCCTTGAAGATAAATCAGAGCTTGCTTATTAATTACAACTGACTTCCTTTATGATCTGCCATTTTTTTGTGATTTCCCCATTACACATAATTGAGATTTTAGACCTCAGCATAAACTATTAATAAACCGTATACCTAATATCTGAGACACGGCACTGATCTTTGTGAACTTTGTGATACATTAGATATGTATTAGTCACAAGTCTTCAAATGAACTATAATGAGTAATTTATTTCACCCAAAAACATTTCAATAAGTCCTTTTAAAGAATCATAAAGAGTTAAAAAAATTTTAAAATCAATTTTTTCTCTTTTTTTCCCATGTTCATATAACAAAACAAACTGAAAATATAAAAGTAATACATAAATCTAAGAAATATATTGATAAAAAGGCTGGATTTTTTCAAAAACACATCTGTTCACTCCTAATAAAATTTCATTCAAAAGCAGATAATATGAATTCTTCTCTAACAGCTTACTTCTGACATACCAAGGTTTACCTGACTAGCTTGGACCTGTAATACAGAGAAATCACCGAACTTGCTCCAGAAGTGTAACATGGATATAACTACCTGAACTGTAGTGGTAAAAAAACGCAGTTAAACCTGTGAATTGTAATGTGTTATTAGTTATAGAAAAGAGTATATAAAATAAGGATATAAATGCTAAACAAGAGAAAGAGATTCATTGAAATGTGCTCTATTACATCAATAATAATTTCAGTAGAGACCTAAAGGGACCATTATTTCTCCTAAATTATATATAATCTACTCTTTATGTAAGCTTAATTTAATGAGCCAGATGTTTTTAATCTTGTCAAACTATGAAAAATCAAATGGCTACCAATATAATTTATTTTCTGAATAAGTAGTATATTTCTGCTTCATTATTTCTGATTAAATTTTGACATTAATTCCATATCTGTTCTGTCAGAAGAAACTAGAAAAATATTAAATATTAGCAGATAAAATTTCTTATTTATAGAAGTTCCTTTCTTAATCTACTTCACAGATGACTAAAAGGATGACTAAAATTCTTGACAAAAAACTCCAAGCCAACTACCCAACAAAACTTTCCTTCATAGTGTTCCCATGCAGAACAATGACAATTACAAAGCTTCCCTAAAGCTAAACTAAAGCGAATAAGGAGCATTATAATGATTTACATACACTTTACTATTATCACCTCTATGAGAGCATGCATCTAAATAAGTTATATACCATTCTGACCCAGCAAACAGTGCAGCCATCATAGAAGGCCAAATGTCATAACTTCACTGAAGTTCTTAGGAAACACCACTATAATGGTTTTCACTTATGATATGAAGTTCCATAGAAATACCAAATATAATGCAGAATAATTTCAATCCAATACCTAACACTGTATCTTTACTTGTAGAGGATATATAGGACTCACAAGATTCGAATTTAGATATTCCAAAACTGCCTTACCATGGTGTAGTTGTGAGCCACCTTCATAAGCTCTGTGCACCCTTGTGCATCAGCAAACGCTCGTATTCCCAAGCAGTTGGATGGGTGCAAAAGCTTCATTAGAAAATGGCAGCAAACCTCCACTACTTGGGGGAGCTGGAGAAGGCAGGCAGCTGCCAGAAGGTTTTCAATGGTGTCTTCTTTTAATTCCAGGCAGCCTTAAAAAGAAATATTGATAACAAATTCAAACTTATTTACTTAGTATTTACAAAACATACAGTATTGAAATGCATTTTTATAAATAATTGTAGCTCTATATAAATAACTCTAGAGAAAAAGTGAAGAAAAGAAGGATTAATCTCCCTGTCTGAACACCCCAGATACCTGGAAATTACAGTATTAGAAATATTGCTTTTTAAACTACTATTAATTCAACTATATAACAGGCATAAAAAGACTGTACTGTATCAAATGGAATAGAAGACTTGGAATATCTCGATATCAGGCAGGCTGTGAATGCTTTTTTACTGGGTTTCTTTTCTTATTTTTATTGAAATTCATATTAAAACTTGTGTTATCTTCAGTGGCACAGAGCAAACCTCACAGCCATATACTTCCCTGGAAAGAATGAAATAACTGCCTAGTATAGTATGAATGAACCCATAAATGCATCTTCAAAACAAGGCTTAAAAATCTTAAAACATTGTGTTGCTTATTCATAATGTGACTTCAGGATTAATGCTATCTGAGCAACATATGGCAGGCTTCTCGTAATGCATAGTTCCTCTAAAATAATTTATATTGGGGAAAAGAACCATTAATTAATACTTACATTGCACTTAATTCTGTAATTTCATAAGTCATTATCTTTACCTTGCAGACTGACACACTTTTTAATAAATAAATGTGAAATAGAATAAAATAAACTGTAAAAAGAATTTATTTTAGGCTGGAATAAGTAATTCATGTTATAATGCTCCCCCAAACATAATAGTAAATTTTATTTTTACATTAGAATCTTATAAATCTCTTACATTAATAACTTAAAAATCTTCAAACTAACAATTACAAAGATATTTTGGATAACTGAAAAAAAAAGAATAGGAAAATAAAATATGCAAATTTAATACAAATTGTCAAAAAATACTTCTGATTGTATAGTACTGTGCTCAGAGAATATAGTTTCTGACTATTAGAGGATTAAGTGCATATTGATCTTTCTCTTAAACGTATTATATTTAACACCTAGATAAACTCACTCTTTTTCCCACAAAAGCTTTGTATTTGCAGTTACATAAAAAAAAATCTAAAAATCTTAATAATTCCATTGCATGGTGCTAAGGAGTTCTAAAATCCTCAATTTCACAACAGTATGCCATTGGAAAGAGAAGATGCTTTATATTGCAATACCAAACCCAAAATAAAGTAACATTAGCTCTGCACATCTGATCTTTTCTCCTTTCACTATATCTGGAGCTTTTAATACAAGAGGGAAACTGTGAAGTTATACTTTACTAGACTTAGTTATAATACATCCTTTTGCAAAGGTCAGAGCATCAGGTCAAGCACACAGCCAAATTTCAGTGGGTTTCCTCTCCTTATTTTTATTCTTTTTTTAATGTCTCATGAGGGGCTTTTTTATGTCATCTAACCTTTTCTCACAATTTCTGTACACCCCATCTTTATGCAGTGTGGTCAGAAGGCACACTCAGCAGCAGATCCTTGGCTGACCCACATATTCATCAATGGCACTCTCACATTTGCTGCATGCCTGCAGGTAATGGCTGGCTCAACACAAAATCCTGGAAGACACTTCCACTGTGTAAAGTGGAGGCATTCAAAAGATAGTTGTTTTCAGGTTAAAACTTACCATCCTGGTAACAGAAGTGAAAAAAGTAAAAATGTGTAAAGCACCTTTGAAAATTGGATGAACTGAGAAATGAAACAAAACAAAAAAAAAAAAAAAGGAATTATAAATCTCCTTTTCTTACATGCTATTTCTTTTTCAACAATGAGCTCAAAAAAGTCTCTGGCCCTACAAAATTATAGAATGAATCACTTTCAATATCCTAACATTAGGAGGAAAGGTAACACCCTCATGGTTTGGCCTTTTTATCACTAAAGGCAGCTACCCTTAGGAGAAGAACCCAAAGGAATCAGTTGAAACACATCAATCTATTTGTTTTCAAATTGAGATATTTTCTGTTCCCTTTAAGGTACACTAGTCCTGGTACAGCATTAGTTGGGAAACAGTAGGATTAAACTAAGTATAAATCAATAAAACATATTATCTGGTTTATGAATAACTTATTTATGTATTTCTTTATGTAACTAACATGGAAATTTTGAAGAAGATTATTCACATTTGTATAGAAGAGTGTGAACACATTTCTGCTTTACACTTTAACAGAGGAAGTAAACATGCAACCACTTCTGGGATATCTAGAGATAAGAATATGTTATAGCTTTACTTATTTTTAACTAAATTCAGAAATACTAATTTACTACTTAATATATCTATGATAAAAGCTAGAAAAATACACTCATTATGAGTTAAAAAGTTTTTTTTTCTTCATTCTTTTAGCTTCAATGATAGATAGGTTTTTAATCCATCTAAATGTCTTCTAAATCTTATCTTCTTTTTTAAACATCAAGACACCTTCATAAATTTGTTCACAGGGTCTGTATTCCCTTTTTCAGAAGAGTGCTGTGACATTTTATGCAAATTCCTCGGGGATATCAAGTGTTTAGCATGGTCAGAGTTTGAAAAAAGAAAGCTGTTAAGGGGCTTTGTATATAAAATATGAAATCTTCACACAGTTTCATATTGGCAATTAGAAGATCCAAGCATCTATTTAAAAATGTTTAATGGGCTTCTTCAATTCACCTCCCCCTCATATTTTTATGCACTAAAAGCTTGCACAAGTGCCTTAGTCTGAGAAAAACAAATTAACTAGAGCTTAAAATCTCCTTTTGTATTACATTAATTAAGATAAAAAAATATGAGGAAAAAACAATCAAAAGAGCTGTAATGAATTCTAATTGTTATTCAAAACTATAGCTGTATTTGTGAAAAATTTTATGTGCATTGCTTATGCAGAAATTAAAATGCCTGTCTTTATCATGCATTCTTATAACGACTACATAAATTTTATTACCCCATTACCAAATGTGAAGCAGAGATAAAATAAGAATTCTCTGATATTCTTCTTCTGTTACTAGACCTTTTCCCAAGTTCAGGGACAGTTATGTCTTGGAGTTGGTTTGTGAGGTTTTGTTTGTTGTTGGTTTTTGTTTTGTTGTTGTTGTTTTGGGGGTTCTGTTTGGTTTTTTTGTTTGTTTGTTTTGGGTTGGTTTCTTTTTCTCTTTTATTCTCTCTCCTACACTATTGACTATACTGTACAATTATTTTGGTTTACAGGGAATCACTGCACCTTTGCCCACCTTTGTCTGATGTTAAATAAGGTGAGTTTATATAATAGGAACAGCCTCCCACAAGTATTGACCAACAGATTGGACCTGTGGCAGGACAACTCAGTAGGTACAGGTCATTTGCTCTGTGTATAACCAATGAATTTTAACCTAAATTTGTAACACATCATAATATCATTTTACATCATGTTCACAGAAGTTTTTTTTCTCCTTTGTAATTACACACTTACCCACAAGACTCCTCAACATTCTTAAGAGTGTTGTGTGTACAAGGGAAATCATGGGAAGTGTCAAGGAATAAGAAACAAAGGCTAAAACCAATTCCTTGAAATAAGGTATTTATCTTAACCTTTCTATTTCATGTGTCTTGACCAGTTGTGTGGAACTTTTGAAATGTTGTTGAGTGAAATTATTTCTGGAGGGTAATCTGTTTTAGGAGGCTGATCCATTTTTAAAATTTTAAAAAAATATATATTTTTTAAAAGGCAGTAAATGGTATCAAGATAATATTCATTCATCTTATGCATAGTAGATTAACTGACTACAATAAGAAATTGGTTTCTTGAAAAATCATCTAATTCAATTGAAGACTTGAAAAACCTTATTTAAAAGGTGCTATGCCTCACACACTGCTATAACAAACCTTTCTGCCATTGCTTACCTTAATCATTCCAATTCTTTGGTACTCTGAGGTAACCACCTGACCTAATCACCCAAGATCTCCTTTTACAGTTCACGGAGAAAAATAGGAAGCCTTAGAGCAGTTTTCACCTGCTCTGTTTCAGTCACGTACTGCAGAATGAGATGAATCACTCCCTGAATGGCTATTTCTTGATTTCAGATACAAAATGAGCACCTTCATTTAAGTTACTGAGACACTTCTGATATTCATATTTGTTGACATGAATTCAGTTCCTCTACTCCCAAACACAGCACTGGAATCATTAGAGCCATCAGGTTTCAGATGATTAAATACTCTTTGGGTTCAATTCTTATGATCACTTCCCTCTGTTATGGTCAATTTCTGGTAGTGACATAGTGTGTAAAATCATCTCTTATGTCTATCCACGAGCACCACTCAATGAAGAATGCTATAAAAAGTATCGTCTGTGTAGCAGAACATCTTTTAGTCTCCAGTTTGACCTATGCCTCAAAAGACAAATTCTACGTTGTATTGTCTTCCATACTTATTATAAAGGTGAAGATGTTTTCAGAAAAGAGAACAGAACACAATATGTTCACTTAGCAAAAGTTTCTTCTGATCAAATTGTGTTTCATTTTTTATTAATTATTTGCTGCAGACCACATTCATCATGTACTTGAGGAAGAAGTCACTTTATGGCTAATTGTGCTTATTTAGAATCACAGAATAGTTTGGGTTGGAAGGGACCATAAAGATCATCTATGGGACAACAAATGGGGGACAGAACAGAGAGCACAGAGGAGCTCATGGAATGGGTTGTTCTGGCTTTGGTGAGATACAGACCCTGGGAAATGAAATCATAGATATTAAAAAAGAACTGGGAAAAGAACTGTATATGTAACTACCAAGGTGTTTGAAATTATGTTGTTTTGTAAGGCTGCCAAGTAACGTGAACAATTGGCTATATGCAGCTAGTGGGAAATTTTTGCTCAAAGCTGTGGCTGCCTGGAGCTGTAACAGTATAAAACTGCCCTGTGAGAACAATACTGCAACTTCAATAAACAACTTCAGCGACTTCAACTCCAACTTCTTTTTGCTTGGGCTTTGACTTCTTGCTTGGCCTACTTTTTGCACCCCTCCTTTGAAGCCCCGTCCCTCAGTCACACAGCATTCATCTACTTTCAGCTTTCCTGCCATGGGCAGGGACATGTCCCACTAGACCAGGTTTCCCCAATCCAACCTGGCCTTGAACACTTCCATGGTGGGGCATCTCCAGCTTCTCGGGGCAACTTGCTGCAGTATCACACCACCCTCACAGTGAAGAATTTCTTCCTCTTATCTAATTGAAACCTAATGTACTTCAGTTTGAAGCCTTTTTTCTGTCTCTATGTGCTCTTATATATATATATCCCCATTCCACCTCTCTTGTAGGCTCACTTCATTTAAATATAATTATGTATGAAATAATTTCATACGTTATTTCGGAGATATAAATATGCAGCTTGTAAAAAATGAAAAAAACACCATCACAGTAATATCAGAATTCTTATAAATTAAATAGAGTCACTCTTTTAAAATACTGTACAATTATTTGCACCCTAATGTAATATCTTTTGAGTGAGTGGACTAAACTGGCCTAATCATGTGACCTTCATCAGTACTGCCAGTCCTCTTTACTTAAATAGCATGGAAGATTACACTATTGCAGAGTGATAAGGAAATGCTAGTAACAAATTGAAATCCTCTTGAGCAGGAAACTTCTTGCAAATGTCCGGCTAAAGATCAGAAAACTATATTAACCAAAATCATCTACAACACGTTACCTTTTCATCTCCTGTTCTGAAAAAAACCCCTCAAAGCTACAAACCAAAACACCTCTGCTGTATAACTGAAATGTCGAGTATTAAAGAAAATTTGTCCACTGACTCGTACAGATCAGCTTTTTAGAGAGAGACATTAAAATGTTATTTTCTCCTTATGCCATTCACGTGCCTTAGCTCATTTTATACACTTGAACTTAGTCACCTGTAAGATGTATATACAAATAACAGGACTAAAAGCAGCAAATCATTTTAGCTGTGAGCCTCATCTTAATAAAACATTTTTATCAACTGTGAAGAAAGATATTTTAGCACTCTGAGATAGAAGATATGTTTTTCCATTAGTTATAGAAAAATTGTCAAAATATGAACATAATTCTTGGGATTAAATGCTAAATATTACTGGTTTGTACTTGCACAGAGGACCATTATGTTAGCAATTTTTTCACCAGTTATTCAGCTAATATAAAGGCATTGCATTTGGAATTAAGTACATAAATATGGAATTATGTACATAAATAGAGGAAAAAAACCTCACAGTTTAAAACAAGAAAAAAATAAGCCTAGATAAAAGTTACCTCAAAAAATACATAAATATAAACAGCACTTACTAATTAAATTTCAAACAGCACAAATTTTGCACTCATTCAAAAAATAAGCTGGGAAATGACAAGAATTATTTCAAAAACTCATTTAATCTATAAGGCCTTAGTTTCTCTTAACTGCTTTTAGACGATGGACTTCAGTACTTATGTTTGTCCAGACTGTATGTTCTGCTCATCATGCTGCACACATCAAAAGGCACTCCAGGAATTTATGTTTGAAAACAAAAGCAAACTTCAGCTTGAGAAGGGAGGGAAGTTTCATTCCACAAGACTTGTACCAAATATTGAGTACTTCTTGGAGAGGTACAACCTTTCTATTACACTGAACATGATCAAATTTAGCCTCTGGTGGGAATAACAAAAAAAAAAAAAAAATAGAAAAAAGAAAAAAAATGTCTCAAGGACGAAGGAGCTCAGCTCTCAGATTTGAAGGAGCAGTATTTTATTCTCCATACCTGATGCTAGCTCAGAAGCAGGAGCACTCACCTCTGCCAGACAAGCTTCTTAACTTCTCAGGCAATGATTTGGCAGCTTGTGCTACAGCACAGAGCAGCTCAAATCCATGCTTAGAGAACAAAAAGTTACAGAAATGGAGGCATCAATTGCCAAGAACAGATTTTTGTTTATGAGTCCACCTTACAGCCTAATGAAATCTACTTTTCTTTGGGCTGGCTTGCACTGCTGGAAGATGTGAGCACTCCAGTCACATCCTGTTCTGAGGCTACATTTCATCCCAGCTGCTGTCAGATGGGCACAGAGCAGAAAGGCAGTGAAGATGTTTTTCAATGCAGGAGCAGGAGTAAACACGTGAAAGGTCAGGACCTCTTTCACAAACTATCATTGCAATTTTTCTTTTGTTTTGGAGCTGGAGACACACAGCTGAGCTCAAGAGCATGGATATGGGTACACATGTCCAGTGTGGGAGTTCCAGAAAGAAACACAATAAAGAGGCAAACCATCCTACAGCAGCCTGTCCAATCACTTCACTGATGTCATTTAAATAACAGGCTGGCATGTGCCAGATGGCGGCATAGAGGGATGATACTCCATTCAAAGGAACTCTAACTTTCCAGCTGTGTCCTGTATTAATGTTCAGTATTTGTTTTAACCTCACTTTGGAGATTAAGAACTTTGAGCCTAGTGAGGGACAGCTTTAAAAATTCACCCTGAAGTGCACCCAGTTATCTGCTCTTCACCTCCATACTCTGCTTCCCTGTGTCTGCCTGAATTTATTTTTATTGACTTCTCTAGAATAACAGATTGCATCATAGTACAAGAAAACACAGTCACTATTCATCTCTCCATAATATTCTGGATAATTCTGAATATTTAAAATTTATGGATATCCAATTCAGAGCTCTTTCCTAAGCGATTATCATATACTTTGCCAAAAGAATGAGACAACAGCTGGTTCATGGTACATAATTGCCAATTCTGTCCGCTAATGAAGTATCCTGGGTAAAAGGAAGAATAACAATTCATTGGAGTGTAGTGTAGAGCTCCAGAAACGAGCAAGGACTTTGTGTTTCAGTGACAGGAATGGAAAATATCTGCTCCAGATGGAAACAAGATCCTCAGAGACTGGCTAAAAAAAAAAATAAATAAAATTGAGGAGGCAGTCAGTCTCTGCAGTTCCTTACGATAAATGGGTCTCTGAAGTTCTTTCCTACAGACCTGAGTTATGTGAAAGGCCACAGTTTGTTCTAGGATCAGAAAAATATTCTGTGAAGGAAGGTATTTTTATCCAAGCAGGCTGATATTCACAGAGGACAGGAGACAACGATCTGAACCTACAGTTACGTTGAGGAATTGTGAATGGTTTTTGCATAGTACACATGAACGGCATAGTTGAGAATTTAATCCAGGTGCATAAATAAGAATCTTATGCAGAACACTATATATGAAAATGTCAATCTGAAATGTAACTGGAGCAAAGTTATGAACTTCGAAGTGTAGTCAATGTGGAACATCCATGGACAAATAATCTGAATTATGGCTCTACAGATCATGCCATCACTACCACTTCCTAAACTGGAGCAACCCTGATAAAGAAGGCTTCTTTGGATAACTCTCTTTATTGACTCCTGAAAAGTATAACATGTATCATGACAAGTATCTGCTTCTAGAAGAGATTTTCACAGGGGACTCTCCATATCCAGAAGTTAAGTTTATTCAATATCTGTGAGCACCTAATATGATATGTGACCATTTTTCTGTACTCTCCATTACAAAACAGCTGATAAAATCCTTCAGATCAATTCATTTATTTTAATTTGTTCTTTTATCACTCATCCCAGAGTTCCTGGAACAAATGATCTCCCAGCTGAAATGAATGGAAATTAAAGGGCTTATTCTCTGCAAGTGCAAAGTCAACCATCAAATACATGGCAGAGAAAATGCAGTGGGACAGCAGCAGGAAATAGTCTCCTTCAAAAAGTGCTACTTAGACATGATCCACCTTCCCAGGGACCTCTAACATGGTACTACAGAACAAATAACTCTTGAATAAACTCAACGTGACACAGAGGTAAAGGCAAAGACCTTTACAATATCAGAATAGCTCCACTTCCCAATGTGATCAACATATACTAGAGAGGAGTAGCCTGAAACACTGTAAAAATGCCACCAGTGCCTAAAATCCAGGCGTTATTTGTCTTAGCACGGGGTTTTAATAAAATACCTTACACTGTATCCATTGAGTTAAACTTGTCTGGGACTTCCCTCTAGCACTGAGGCAACAGGGAATGAAATGGTCTCAGTTTTACTCCAAACACTGTCATCCTCAAACAATGGCAGTCGCATTCAAACAGCATGCTGTAGCATTGTCCAGTGGCTGTGATAACCCCTGGACTCTTGACACTATTAATTGGCACAAGCCAAAAGTATTGCTGAGTTGTCTTCAACGTTTGTTCACATAGACAACTGGCTTTCACCAATTAAAAAATAAAAAAAAAGTCCCCAAACCAAACCAAGAAAGAAATCTCATTGAGATATTTAATTAATATCGTTTCTGTGTTGCAAGAACCTAAGGGTCCTTTTGCTTAAAGGCGAGTTCCTGCTTGCTACATCCCTGCTGTCTGCTCTGTGTGTGTTATTCGCTATAACACTGACAAAGGCACTTGACAGTACTTTAATTAAAGACTCTCCCAAATAAAGTTTAATTAAAAGCTATACTGTAGGGCTTGAACCTCCTCCATGTATGAAATATTCTCTTTTTTTTTTCAGAGGTGTATAAATAAATCAAGGATTTTTAGTTTTCTATTGCTTAAATGGATTTTGCTTTTCCAGTTTCATTAACAGTATGAAAGCACCAACCTGCTCTTCTGATCACTGTTGGGAATGCATGCTAATTAGATGTCCGATGCTAATTAAATTTCCTGATATAGGAAATCTATAGTAACTTCACAGCTCTTTTGTATCTTCAAAGGCGGGCTCCCACAGTCACCAATAGCAGAAAAACAACAGAATATCAATCTGTAGTTTTAGTCTTCTCTGAACTATTGAAGCAAAATTGAAAATAATGAAATCTTGAGTTTTAAGGTCAAGAAAGAAGCACTACCTAAGAAAATAAGGTGAAGAAACACTCATCTGTATAACTGCTATATTGAATTCTTAAAAGATCAAAGACTACACATCCATCTATCCCAGGGCACTAAGATCTCAACCATAGATTTTTTTTTTGCTATCAATCACCTTGCTGCTTGAAATATGAACCGTACTTTCTGCATAGCCATTGCAGCTGTCTGTGTTGGCTTCCGATTTCCTCAGCTGGCTCACAAGGAGTAGATATGCAAAAGAGGAAGGTTTGTTTCCTATTAAGTTACAGTTCTGCTATATCACAGACAAAACATACTTTGTCTAGTTGAATAAACCCCAAAAATGCAACAAAGTGTGGATAGATTAATGAAGTCACATATTTTTTACTGGTCAAATATATGCTTTACAAAAAACAGTGGTAAAGCTGTTTTGATTTATCTTTGTGAGCATATGTATAGAACAAGAAGCATATCATTTAGATGGAGTGTTTTTCTAATAAATTCATCATCTACATAATTTGAATTATACAAGTCATAATTACATTATAATGTAGCTGTCATTAGAAAACTTTGTGCATATTTCAGATAAAACAATATGTAGACACTACATTATAAATTTGTTTACAAAAATGTAAGTTAAATATATATATAAATCCTAAAACACTTCCAAAACAACCCCAAGACTGACCTAACACAGAGTTTATAGAATATATTTAACACATGTCAATTTTTTCAGCTTTAATCGAATTCTGCTTTACAGGTACATCAATGACATGACTTTAAAATAATGTAATTATTCACACTGAATCTTCACGGAAACTTCAACACCCTTTATTATCTTTAAATCAGTACCGTTGGTTGTCTAATTTTCTGTGCTTCTTAGATTGGCAGGTGCCTTCACTCAGGAGCTACTCTAATCAAGGCTGTGCAAGATTTAATGCTCTCCTGGTTCACCACGTCATTCTAC
The DNA here is from genome assembly GCF_047830755.1 of Zonotrichia albicollis. NCBI lineage: Eukaryota > Metazoa > Chordata > Aves > Passeriformes > Passerellidae > Zonotrichia > Zonotrichia albicollis. Next base: position 77,592,260 of record NC_133820.1, read on the forward strand.
CTTGCCAATTATTTAGAAATCTATTTGTGTACAGAACCATCGAATCACAGAGTAAGCTGAGTTAGAAGGGACCCTCGGGGATCACTGAGTTCAGCTCTAAGCCCTGCACCTACCCCAAGAGTCACACCATGTGCCTGAGTTCACTGTCCAAATGCTCCTTGAACTCTGTCAGTCTTGATGTCATGGCCACTTCCCTGGGGAGCCTCTTTCAGTGCCCAATCTCCTCTGAGTGAAGGAGATTCAGCCTGAATGTCCCCTGAGACATCTGTGGGCCCCTCCCTTGGGTTCTGTGGTGGCCACCACAGAGAAGAGATCAGTGTCTGCCTCTCCTCTTCCCCTCAAGGGGAAGTTGCAGACTGCAATGCGGTCTTACCGTCAGTCTTCTCGACGCTGAACAGACCAAGTGAACTCACCTGCTCCTCAAGCCCCTTCACAAATCTCATGGCCCTCCTTTGGACACTCTGTAATAATTTAATGCCTTTCTTAATATTGTGGTGCCCAAAATCACACACAGGACTCAAGGTGAGGCCGCCCCAGTGCAGAGCAGAGAAGGACAAACCCCTCCCCATGCTCAACTGGGAATGCTGTGCCTGCTGCACCCCAGGACTATTTTTCCCTATGTGTCTGGTGTCTCCCTTTTGATGAACTTTAATTCTGATATTTTGCAACCATATTAGATTATATTGGTGGAGGGTCTGATATCAGTTTATGATATCTTCACCTATAATAATGCTTATTATAGATACATATATTTTAAACTTCTAAACCTTCTGCTTAATATGTATGATTCACACACGTAAAAATGAAATAATTTCACTAGATTATGAAAAAATATAAGCTTGACTGAATTACAGATAACAAGACGTGGAAACGGTTCCATCTTTTAAATCACATCGAAACATATTTGCACTGTAATATTCTTAACTTCTACATTTTCGCAAACAAGTCCATGTTCAGCTATGTTTTTTCTGATTTGTTCAGTTGTCCCCAAGGAAAACCTTCTCTATAACAGCAGCAACTATCAGTGGGGTTTTTTTTTTAAGCTCCTTGAGTTAAGAAGGTAATGACAGGAAAAAGAAAATGGGAGTAAATAACTGCCCATTTGTCAAAACTGTTTTCTATTCCTGAGGTGAAACAATAAAGAGCTAAGCTGGTTACAGACACGAGTTGCTGAAAAAACTTTTTCACACGTGCAATCAGTAATTGGAATTTGGCAGCCAGATTCTTCAGATATTCTGCCTCAGTCTAGACAGGTGTGTGCTCCCAGTTAGAGATCAAAAGTCTGAAAGGGAATTTCTGTTGGCTTCTGTGCTTCTGGGTATCAAAACACTGGCTATATTCTTAAATTTCCACTTGTCCACATCCATGCAGCACAAGACTGGTGGTAAATAAGGAATCAGAGTGCAAGAAAGGAGATAAGAAACTATGAATATAGATAAATCATATGAGATGATGGAAACAAAATGGGAAAATAAAAAAGGTTTTTCTTTGGCAAGGTTAAGGGAAAACAGAGTGATTAACTGAGAAGCCTAGATTGTATCTAATTTCAATAAATTGAGTAAGTTTGGGACTATTTCCTTGGAATTCACAAATCATATGAGTTGTCACTGAATTCTCCATAGGACTTTTGAATGCCCTTACCCTCTGTGCAAGGTTGGCCACATTAATGATAAGCTGTGTATCTAAGTTACACCCACCATGTGTTAGAGAGACTGCTATTTGGATTTGGCTAAAACTTCCAGGATCAGTAGAGAAAATTATGTTCCAGTGCTTGCAAGCCTTCCCCAGCCTTGTTTAATTTCTTAGCATAATTGTAGCTAGGAAATTTAGGTGTCTGCTAAGATATCTGATGCAGAGAAAAGGAATGCAGAAAGAAATAATCCCACACCAACTCCAGGAGACAAGGAGACAGAAACAAAGAATAAATAAGGAAAAATAAGAATAAATCAGGATAAAGAACCTGATGGAAAGAGAAATGCAAGATAGAGTAATCAAAACCAGAATGATCTATGGCACCCCATATATTTAATCTTTTAGCATTTAAAATTGTCTTACATTTCCCAACCCTCATCACTCTTCTATTGTCATTAAGTGTTTGTGAAACTTGCAAGTGTAAACTTAAAGCATTTTAAAGTCTTATTTGGTCTCCAAAATGAGTTATAAAAAAAGAATAATGGTGTATTACCACTTCAATTGAAAGACATTAGAGATCTTGCTTATCATCCTAAATTCCTAATTCTTCAAGGTGATGTTACAATAGTACATTGTTGCCATTTCTGAGGCAGTTTGGACTGTGTGACTGTTTAAATGAATGAATATTACAGATGCAAATTCATATGAAGCAAATTAGAAAACATACAAATTATACTAGCTGTGGAGTTCTCTTTTCATCCATATGTGAAGTCTGGCCCTTATTTGTCTTACACCAAAAAGAAACTTTTTAGTTTTACATGACCTGAGTACATCATACAGCATAGAGAATCAAGGAACATAAAGGAGCTGAAAATTTTAAACATTTTTGGTAAGCAGAAGTTTATTTCTTCTACTTTTTCATTGCTTCATCCAGTCTCCAAAGTTCTCAAAAATAACCGTAAAGTTCTTAGATATCTTCATTAATCTTGAAAATGTTTATCTTTTTTCCCCTCCCTTTCTTCTGAATCTCCTTCTTTCCCTAATCTACACTTACATGCTATCTCTTGCTGTCAACAACAACTCTTTTGCATCTTTTCAGGTGATACATTTTAGTGAATACTGAGGCAAAAGAACAATTCAGTACTTTAGGATTTCCACAGTTTTCATTCCAGGGGAACAACACTGTCCCTTCTCTCACTTCCTCTATCTTTAACCTCCCTCCTACAAAACGATTTAACATTACCTGTAGTCTTTTTGCTGTTCTGTGCCAAGGTATTCTTGATTTTGCCCCAGTATTCCTGCGCCATTCATTCACCAAGGAATCAGATTGTATCCTTCTTATTGAACTATTTCATTTCATGGATCCCTAGCTTGAAACCCTCAAAATGATGTGCAAAGCCACAGCTGAAGGGAGTAGGAATTACCCTTCTAACGTGTAGAGTACTACCTAAATCACGGTCTTACATTCCTAGAACATTTATTTCTCAAACATTGTTCTCAAAAAGAGTATTTTTAGCTTAAATTATGCTTATTTGCCATTTCTGTTTTCTATTAAGATGGTAAAGCTATTATGTCATAAAAACCCCAGAACATATCCTGATTAAATACAAAGCAAAGTGTAACTTGTGATTAAATTCTAATATGTGTATTTAAAGCAGATTAAAACTGCAGAGTTTGGGGTATCTATTTAAAATTGAATCTAAATCAAATATACAATAGAATCATCATGATAAAGTATGGTTAATTTAAACAATATAAGGATGTATTTTAGGAAACAAATAGAACACAGTATATATTTTATACTTATGTGATTCAAGGCAAATATAATAGGGAGTCCCATTCCTTCAATTACCTTATTTTGTAATATTTGCATTCTTTTTTTCAGATTAATGCACTTCATTTAAAATGTGCATAACAAGTTGCTTAAGAAGTATAAATCTCAAATCTATAATGCATTAAAATATAAAAACTACTCAGAAGAGAGCTTTGAGTTATGAACTCTGAATTGTGAGTTATTCATAAGTTTACACTTCAAAATAGAGTACCAGTATATGAAGGGAAATGAAAGTGAAAGCATCTGGCTCATAATAAAACCTTTTAAAATATTTGCTTATTCAAACTTCACATTTTTTCTTTCAAATTTGTAATGATTTATGCAATTATTTAAACTGAGATTTTGATTTAAAAAGCAATATAAGATTATTCTTTAAAAAATACAACTGTTCCTTCAGTGATCTTACATAATTTGAGTTATGAGGGTGTAAGACATTCCTTTTAAGTATTTGAAAACCAAGAAAAATATATAATTTTCTTGACTATCCTATTGAACTTGACAAGTCTGAAATATTGAACAGTTTGGAGAAAAATAATATTTTGAATTCATCCCCAGAAATGGTAAATAAATATTTTTGGATTATTATGTTTAAAAATAAAAACATTTATACAAAAATACAATTGATTGGAAAGTAGCAAACAAAAATATCAACATCTGCCTCTATAGGAAGTATTTATACAATGTATGCACCACAATACCTGTATATGCAAACTGAACAAGGTCCCACAGCGCATTGGGGTCTATGCCTTCCATTTTGATCTCTTCTTGCTTGGCTTCACAAACATCACTTGTAAACATGGCAGCAAAGTAGTCAGAGACAGAACTGAGGACAAGTCTGCAGAAAAAGTAAGAAACTGGTGTAATTTGCTTGGATATGTGTATTATAAATGTCATATTTTTATAAACTTCTTTAAAAATTATTTTCATAATAATTAATTAAATCATTCTGTATTTTGCTGCCAACGTGCATTAATAATCCTCCTAACATTTTTTAATTATTAGGAGGAATATATTATTAATGCATTTTGGCAGCAAAATACAGAATGACATTTGATTCTAATTTGATTTTGCCTCCTATGATATGAAGCAAATGGTACTTTAGTATATGACTATAAAACAGACATAGAAATTGGCACTCAGTCTTTCTGATAATCTTCCAATCATGCAGATGTCCCAACTGTTAACAAGATAATCTCCCAGTATCAAATCATCAATTTCATATTAGCAGGCATTTCATAATCCAGAGGTACTCTTCTTTGTTCCTAAAGGCTTATTTGTTATCAACTTTAATAAGAGCATGTGACTTTAGACAATCTATATACCTACTAAATATAATCTGCTAAACTGTTAGTAGCTTACATGCTACTCACTAAAAACACATAATAAAATCACTGTGTAATACAATGTTTTTGTTAACAAACATGTCCAAGGAAAACAGTTTGAAAATACCTACAAAATGTTCATAGCTTGCTGTTTAGGGATCGGATATAGATAAATCAATACTGCAGCAGTATCAGATACTACTGTAATTACTGGGGCTTTAAGTTAAGGCATTCTTCCAAATACCATCTACAGTGAAATTTTGATTTTGTTAGGACTGAATATTCACAGATGAACTTGAGATAGAAGTGTGGTACAGCTATAGATAGTGCACTATGTGCCTCCATAAAGATGGTCACATTTCTGGATTAATTTGAAAACATAATGTACAAACATATTAATAAAAAAACATTACAATCACAAGTGGATAACTTGAAAACCAAGTGAAAAACAATTAGCCTTTTGTATATTGTTAGCTAGTTTGCACAGGGCAAATTATTATTTTAAAAATTAGGGAAGATAAACAAGTTAATTCTTATCAGCCACCATAGTAATTGATTGTCTTTGCTCTCAGCTCACCCTGATAGCTAAGTAAATATGACAGCTTGAATTGGCTTCGTAATTTTACAGTGCTTTAAGCTGCTACATTTTACCAGCAAGTAGGGCAGACTGAAGACATATATATGATCCTCTAAGGACGGGAAATTATTAAATAGGTATAGTACTTTTATCACATTTTATGTTGTGCTCAACTCCAGCAATCATGAATTTTAGAAGGAAACACCCTAATTCATAAACAATTCACACTTATATTTATGTAATGACTAAACATCAAGAGATGACTACAAAAACATGAACTTAGAAATAGACTTTGGTGCTGCCACTAGAAACTCCTAATTTACTATTTTTGTCATCACTGTGGAACTACTACTTCTGCATTTGCTTCTTTATTCTATCTTATTTATATATTATTATATTTGTAAATCTCTTCTAGTACTTTTTCTGACCACTTATAAATAAGTGATTTTATTGTTCATTGATGCTTCAATAAAAGCATCACAAAAAATCACAGAAAGTAAAAACGTGATGATTTGATATGAGATCAAAATTCTCACAGATATCAGAGATGAAATTTAGGTATGTGATAGAGATTTTCATTTGAGACCCTTTCATTCATGGAGATTTAATTTAATTTAATTTTGCATTAGCTGTTGCTTCAGATTTACGAGGCATCATTTAAATTCAGCTATGGATATTCAATTTGATCACTTGCCAAAAGCAAGGCCAAAACCCTTGGCCTGCATCCAAAAAAAAAAAAGGGAAAAATGACTGAACAGAAATTTTAATACACCAGCTAATGATCACTGAAAATATTTTGAAAAGGTAATATCTTGTATTTTAAATTCACATGATTTATGTTCAGCAGTTACTTATTATAATCATACTGTGTATGTGTGTGTGTGTGTTTATATATATATATATATATATATATATAAATGGTCAAAATAAAAACAAAAAAGCCCAAAAACAACAGAGGTAAGGCAGAAAATAAATAACAGAAGGATTAAATCTCTTTCACAAACTTCTACAAAAATGTGTGATTTTCCACAGTTTGTGTGAGGAAAGTCAAAGATGTTATCTAATGGATTTAATCTGCAATGGAGAATTCAGTCTACAAGAGCACACAAGAGTCAGTCCAAAGTGGGAAAAATAAAGAAAAATAAATGAGACACATGTCAGGTCCTCAGCATTACCCATTTTTATTAGAAGATTATCCCTACTGGTTTGTACCACCTATCAAAGAAGATGGCTTAAATGAGCAGAAAGGTTCTGTGATGTAGCAGCTCACCTACAGAAGCAAGACAAGCTTTTGAACATAGTGATAAAAAAAACTGGATTATTTTTTTAAGTGTCTTATGTTAATCAATAGTTAACAGAAATACTGAATCAGCTATTTCATCAACTTACTATAACCAAAGTTTCAAGACACTAACTTTGCCTTGGGAAGTGCTCTGCAAGTTGAACTGAAGAAAGGGGAACTTGCTAATTACACTTGATTCTGAAAGGTGACACCTTTTGTAAATCTTTATTGTATTCCAGGGTTGAGATGGAAGATCAAAAGTGAGAAATCAAAGAGATCAATTAATTTGTAATGATCTGCTGCTTTTTGTAGTTCAGAAGACTCCAAACAGCCCTAAATCTTGGTTTAAAGGCATGTTGACCTACTAATCAAAAAAGGTCAGGTGGCTGAGGATGTCACCTTTTCAACTTTGGATCTGGCAGTGAGAATACATAATAAACTCTTTCATCCTTGAGACTCATAGCAGGTAACTCATGTCTTAAAATGAGTTTGTGAACCCAGAAAGATTTTCTCCTGATTAAGAGACATCTTTCTCTTTACAGCTAATTTCAGCCTGATCAATTTGTGGTTTCTTTTGTAAGTAATCTATATGACTGATTAGAGTTGTGACCTTTTTTCCCAGGATATCAGGTTTTGTTTTAGTTTATTATAGAATATTTCTTTGCTACTTTCACAACTGTTTTCATGTTCACTTTTGATAGAGAATTGCCTAACCACTGATGATGCATTTATTAATTAAAAGAAGTAAACAAACCTTGATCATTTAAAATCTTTAGGAAAACTCTTACAATATTTTACTACCAACTGAGTAGAATATCAGATGTTATTTGCAGTAAAAAATCGTAGGCAAGACACTATTTTTTCTCCATGCATATTATGCTAATACATATATGAGCTGAATATTCTCAAGAACTGGGCCCATGAGAATCTCAAGAGGTTTAACTGGACCAAGTGCAAGGAGCTGCATGTGGGTTAGGGCAACCCCCAGTATCAATCCAGGCTGAGGGATGAATGGACAGAAAACAGCCCTGCTGAGACTGTCTTGGTGATGCTTCTGGATGAGAGGCTGGAATACACACTCACAGCGGCCCAGAAAGCCAAACTTGTTCTGGGCTGCATCAAAAGAGTGGTGACCAGCAGGGTGAGGGAGGAGATTCTGCCCCTCTACTCTGCTTTGGTGAAACCCCACTTGGAGTACTGCATACAAACAGCTTTCATTTACAAAGATTCTAGGGAAAAAATTATAATACTTGGAATTTTTCCACACTACATTTTAATTTTCATTGACCTTTTTTCAGATGGCATTGTGAAAGTATGTGTATATATATATGTATCTATAGACATATATATGCATTCATAAGTATTACTTATTTTAAAAAGCTGCATAAGTATTACTTATTTTAAGCTCTGAGTTCTGAAAGGAATAAAATCTCACATTCAATAAATACTGGTATAATTCACAGCATAGGAAGGACATCAACCTCTTAGAGTGAGTCACCAAAATGGTTAGGGGGATGGAGCATCTCTCTCATAGGAAAAGATTGAGGGAATTCGGCTTTTTCAGCCTAGAAAAGACTTAGGGATTACTTAATTGCTGCCTTTCAGTACCTGAAAGAGCCTTTAAAAAAGTGGAAAGAGACACTTTATATGGCCATGTAGTGATAGCACAAGGGAGAATGGTTTCAAAGTAAAAGAGTAGGCTCTTTCACCCTTCAAAGTCCATTACAGTTACTGCACCTTTTTCCAGTCCATAAAGTAATAGCATTAGTATTCTGGTTTAATACAGTAATAAAATATGTCTAGCTGGAAAGGACCTTTAAGGATCCTAAACAAAAATAAAGCATGTGATTAAGCACATGATTAGATGCTCCTTGAACTCTTACCACTTCGCTGGGAGGACTGTTGGAACAACTTACCATCCTTCTGCTGCAGAACCTTTTTCTAATCTGAACTTCCCCTGACTTCAATCCATTTCCTTGAGTCCTGTCCCTGGTCACCAGACAGATGAGATCACCTCCCCTTCTGCTGCTCCCCTCAAGGAAGCTGTAGACTGAGGTCATCCCTCAGCCTTCTTTTCTGTAGGATGAATGAGCCCAATGACCTCAGCTGCTCTCCTTATCAATTTTTCCTTCAAAACCTTTCACCACCTTGGATGCCCTCCTCTGGACACGCTCCAACAGTGTGATATCCATATATTGTGGCTCCCAGAACTGCACACAACACTCAAGGTGTACCAGCACAGAGCAGAGGGAGGCAATCACCCCTTGATGGGCTGGTGATGTTGTGCCTGGTGCTTCCCAGAGCATGGCTGGCCCTTTGCTGCCAGGGCACTGCTGACTCTCATTCAACTTACCAGCAACACAAATCCTCCTTTCAAGATTATCAATCAAGGTTTAAATTAAAAGCTCATCTAAATTGCCTTGCTGCTCCCTCTGATAGCAGGAATTTTTGCTGTTGTTGTTGTTCTTTCCCAACTATATTACTTGAATTAATTGTTTATAAACTCACAGACAGTGGGTTGTGTTAAACAACTCTGTTCAGATGAGTTTAGATGATACAGGAAGTTCCTCAAACTTTACAGATATCTGGGAATAACACAGAGCTGCTGTACTGCTGTCTGTGTTTTCCACATGGATCTGTTACTGATTAGTGACAGAAAGCAGGTCTTCAGACTATTATGTGCATCTTCAGACTAATGTGCATTTTTCCTCTTTCACTCCCTGCTTCTAGACTTTCCTTCCTTCTCCGCCCAGTTCTCCTTTCTTTTCTGCCTAGTTCTTTATTCTTTCATCTTGCCTTTCAGCTAAACTTTCTCCATTAATGTTTTCCTCATTTTACTGCTACTGTTTTTTTAACTTTGTCCCTCTGTAGTAGCACTCAAAATGCATTGAAAAAAGTTGCTATTATCCAGAGCAGTGAAACAGACAACGCTAACCACATTTTGTTGAAGGAGTAATATTAAATTTGTCTTCACATGTCATTCAGATACTAGTAGAAATATTTGGGTAACCTTACTAAAGTATTTCTTTGTTTCATATGTTATTAGTAATTTTCCAATAATTCTGTACTACCTTTTCTGCCATGGTGGGAGTCACCCATGATCCTTTTCTTGATTATTGGAAAGAAAAAACAAATTTATTTTTTGATATTAAGAGAAAACAGAAGATAAAAACCTGTATTTCTCATTATACACTCAACTATACCTGACTATATTATAACAAGAACAAAAGTAGATTTCTTGTTTTCTCAACAATTGCAATGGAAGTCAGAACTGTAAACTGAGGATGTAACTCCCCTTTTACATCTTCTTTCCATTTTCCGGTTCTATTGAATTTTCAGTTTTATTGATTCGAGTCTCTGTTATATGGTAGTGTTTTAATTGGATAGGGGCAGGTGAATTTTAGCCTTATATAACATTTTTTCTTCTTTTGTTTCCCTTCAGCATAGAGTTCCTATCTTGTTTTGTGCAGCATTGCTAGTCGAAATGTCCTAATAAACTAGTCTAAGTTTAGAGATGCTCTAACATTTCTGCAGTCCTAGATGGAAGTTTTAATGAACTTTCCAGCAAAAATATTAAGATCCATCTATCATTTGCAGTGACTTTAGCTCTTTTCTTCCCAGGACTTTTGATACTTCTTCAGCAGCTGTAGAATACCGCATTTCAAGCACAGCTATCTAAAACCAGTGCAATTAATGTAAATTGCCTTCACTCAAGACCACTAAATCATTGAGGGCAAACACATACTTAATTTTATGTTGACCCATGTGATTATTACCTGATTAACAATTTTCATTTACTCTGATAGCGCCACAATATTTCTGAACAATATTTACTTCCTAAATGCACAACAGAAGTACATGGAAAATGAAAGCAGAGATGAATGATGCAGGAGAAATATAGAAACATTGCGTCAATGTAAAAAAATTGAATTAGAGAGGCCCAAAGGTCAGGCACAGATGAAGACAGCAAGGGATTTGATAGTAAAGAAGAGTTTCTGTAAAACCTTGGAAGCAAATGCAAAACTTTTGAAAGATTTTGTGCGCTGCTCAAAAAAGCTTTATTTGGCACAGTCTTTTGTTTATTATGTTTGGAGGACAAGTTTAAAGTGAAATACCAGAGTAAGCTCTACAATATTACCGAAGGACCACTCTCTCCTATCTGTAATGGATCATTACAATTTCAGGAGGTTTCTAAGGACTGGAAAAGTCAATTTTCATGTAAATCCCTAAGCAGAAGGATGTAGCTACACATAGACTTGTTTGCCTCACCAAGATCATGGAGCAAATTTGCCTGGATGACACATCCTGCACCACTAAAAACAGTGAAGATAATAAAAACTGGAACAGGTTAACAAGAGAAGAAGGTCCACAAGAGATGATAATTAAAAATTAACTATGTATGACCTCAATGGTCTAACCTTGCAGTTGACCCTGCTTTGAGCAGGGAAAGTTGAATCTGTAATTTCTAGGATTGTAATGACTACAGTAAAAAAAGCAGCTCACCGTGCTTGTCCAGATACACCTGTCTAAACAAACATAGAATAAACACTACCAAAACTTTTCCAGTTATTTGAGATTTGGAATTTTGACTACAGACCACACAGAAGTAGAAAATTACATGTAAAGGTGTCCAAAAGTTTATTAGAAAATCTAAATAGGATTAGGGGCATTATTTCATGGTTAGTCTTCTTATTAGGGCATGTTTTCAGCTCAGGATTTATATACACTGTAGAATTGAAATGACAAATGTGAAATTAAATTTACTACTAAAAGGTATGCATCCAAACTTGAAAAGCTGTATTAAAAATAGGGGAAATGAAAGAAACTAATTTACAAAACCCTATTATTTAAATATATGAATGAAGTTTCTGTCTGGTTTTACATCTCAGCATTTGGAAAATAACTTTGGCTCTGCAGTGTTATATATTGCATTTTTTTTCTTTTACTCGCTATTGTAGGAGTTGAAATATAGACTATTCAGCTTCTTTATTTAACAGGAATAGTCTCTGTGTCCATATTCACTCAGGGCAAAAGGAACTTTGTAAGGTCCAAGTTGTTAAGATGCCCTTAGATTATTCCTCTGCATCACAAAGTTAATTTGTGAGTTCAGAAATGCACTGGCTGTTTTTCTGACTTCCTGCTGGGAAACCATAATCCTGCTCTGAATTTAGTATCTCACCAGAGAAATCAGGATGCAAGCAGGAAATAGATTACTCTTGGTTTGCAGCCTTATGCAGAGTTCAGATGCAAAACTACTTGCTCACCTGGAAATTCTGAATTATTCTCTGTATTTTAATCTAAACTCTAGGACCATATTTTTATTTTCATGCATTAAACGAAAACCTATTTCTGAGATGAAAATCCCAATGAAGAAGAACTATTTAAGTTCAATTTTTATCCAAAACCAAGTTTCATAAATACTAGCTGCTTTAATACCAGATAATCTTCAGAATTTTAGAAATTAAAGTGTTCTAGAATTGTTATCCCAATAATTATAATTAAAAGTAAATAAGAATGTTTTAGCTCATTCAAAGGCACAGGTCATAGGAAGGTGTTCAGTATTCTATTCTAAGTGTCTGAGAGACTCTGTACAACAGACTTATCACAGGGTCAGGATCTTAAGCGAGAAATTATTCTGTTCAGTGTAGCTGTACCGCGCCCCATTTCAGAAATTCACATTCTCTTCACATAAGAACAGCATCACAGCAGGGAGAATTGTTAGTCATACTCACCATCAGTTTGCTAGTTGAGTGCTACTTGAACTTTTGAAAGCTGTACAAAAAAACCCTCACCTTCAAAGCCCCAACCTTCAAACTCACCTTTTCCAGCCACTTAGACTTGTGTTTTAAGAAAGAGGAAATAATCATAAGGGGCAACAGGAAACACTGTTCTAAGAAATACACCGGCCCAAAACATTACCTTTTGTAATTTCAGTTCTTTCTGCCTATCTCCTACCTGTGTGCAGGTATCTTGCGGTCCCCAGCAATCAGAATAACATCACAGAGCTGCTGCTGCTTCAGGTAGCTCTCCATTTTCCTGAAGGTTTGCTCTGCGTGGTGAACAGCCTGGTAGAATTCCTCGGAGCTGCAGGAATCCATGTCGCAGTGGGGTGGCAAGGGGTGGCTGGCTCCTGACAGTCTGCAAACAGCAAGAGAAACCCCAGGTTGGTAAGATGTGACCAAGTCGTGACTCCATCACAGCTTCTAGAATCTGACACATGCAAATCAATGCATCCTTTGCCTGTTCTCATCACTTAAAGTACAAGAGAGAAAAATCTTACTGCATTGGGAGAGAAATGAAAAAAGCAATCCTATCTTTCCACTGATTGTGAGCAGCCACCCTAGTTCACTTTCTCAAATTCACATTCATTTTGCACTCCATGGGAAAGAAAAATAAAACTCTAATTGACTTAATTTGTAATGAATCCTGATTATTTTCCCAATGAAAAATTACATACCTAATTTTAATAAAAATATTTATTAATAAAAACTGAATTTCGCCTGCAAAGATAGCAATGTCTACATTTAAAAGAAAAAAAAAAAAACAAAAAAAAAACAAAAACCTAAAGAATAAACAGGAGAAAAATGTTTTGTTTTTCATTATACAGACATCTATTCCTAGTTTGAAGTTACTCAGTTCAGTGTTGCAGTAGAAACTCAAAGTGTCAGGAAGCACTTGTCCTTGAGGAAATTATGAAACTATGATAGAATTTTGAAATAGTTCTCAACATAGATGATACCTTCTCTTTTACAAATATTTAATGAGATTTAAATGAAAGCCTTAAGATTATATGTATGACTTGTAGTGCTGAAAATGAAGGATTTCACAGATGAAGCTAATTTTTTATTCTTCAATAGATATATAAGCTAATTTTTTATTCTTCAATAGATATATACAAAAGATTTACATAATCAATAGAAGAGCAATAGACAACTTATCTTAGTCCTGCATATGGAAAAATATTATAAATCAATTCAAAACAATCCCATTTTATATATTCTATTGAAATAGAAGTATTAAAGAGCACATAAAAACCACTTTTTATTTACAACAATAATACAACAGTTTCCTTAGTCAAGGTTTGAATTCAGTAGATACTACACACAAAAAATTATATTGAAAGATGTGTAAGAAAATGCAGTCTGCATTCCTGGTGCAGGGAAAAAAATTGAAAAGTGCATAAAAATAATCTTAAACATCAAAATGAAATGCAGCTATAAAAATATAAATAATAAAAAAACCCTACATTCTTGAGACATGCTAGTGATTTGCTTCTGAATTATGTTTTGTGGAAAAGTGTTCCACGTAGTCTCCTTCAGTCACCGTACAGGGCTCAGCAGGTTTAAGGAGGAAGGGCTGGTCCATCTTTCCATCATAGGAATCACTAGGCTCTCAGCACTCCTTTAAAGTTGCTGGAATCCTGCATAATTGAAGGTGACATGCAGGTAATTTCCCAGGGAACCAACACAGCTACTTCTGTATCTCACTCCCCAACCACCTATTCTGTGCCATGTACAGGTACTAACTTAACAGAATCAGTTATGATTTAAAATTAAGTATAGTGAATTTAAGGTCACTTAAAATTCATTTAAAATAAGTAAATTCACTTTTGTAACATTAAGTTGGATAGCAAAAAATTATCAGTTTGTTTAAATTAGTTGATATTTTTATTTTTATGCTGCAAAGGTTTTCATATACCTGAGCCTGTATATAGGGAACTGAATTGGCAAAATGTTATTAAATGTGATTTCTCAACAGAAACAGTTACAAAATGATGATTTAGAAAAAAACATTTGCCTATTTCTGTTACAGCTAATATTGTTATACTGTCAAGTACTTAATGCCAGATATTTCCTCCTGGATAAAACAAACACATTAATTCTGTGAGTGACATAATTTGCATATGTATTCCTATCCAATATGGATCCCAACCATGTTGATCAGATATCCAAGTTTATTTTCACATCTTTGGTTGATCAACTGATGCTTTCCCACAAAACTCTACTGACAGACCTAAGCTCATTAGAATGAACAGTGGGCAGATATTTCAGCTTTTTTTTTTCTTTTTATTTTCCATTTTATGTTTGTAGCCATACATAGATTTCTTTAGTTTTATTGCCAGAGAACTAGAATGTCAAGTAATTTACAAGAAATAAATTAATGCCTAATAAATGAGGTTGATAGGTTTAAACAGACATGTTTCTTCCTCTCCTTTAGGGAATTTAGAAGTGACAACAGCAGTTCTGAGATAGGAAAGTAGCAGGAAAGAGCAGATCTTAATGGGTTCGTATTGGTTTTTAGTTCAGGAGGTAGAGCTAGGTCAGCTTAAATTTGAAAATATAGGATACTAGTCCTGAATCTTTTTGCCTATTTAAAATGCTGTCTTTCCCAGGTCAGAAGAAGAGAACTATCCTGACTGAATTTATGCTGGTCCTGTGAACTAAGATTGCACTGTTATAAGCTTAGTCTATTTTGTTCTTGAATTGCTAGGCAGTGTTTGCCACAAATTTTGCTTTTTCCTGCTAGTCATTTATAAGCAACACTTTCTACCCACTAACTCAGTGTTTCTGTCACTTTGCCAGTCAATAAATGCTCAAAAGCAAGCCACCAAAAACTAAAGCATATTTTAAATATTATAATGAAAAATAGCAAGCAATAAGCTTGGTAGAAAACAATAAATTAATCTTTTATTTATTTTCTAAGAAAGCCCAGATAAAAAGCCTGCTACTTATCCTATTCAGGAGCTATCTCTGTTTCATTATAAATGCTCTGTCTGCATAATCAATGCTTTAAATTCAGATAGCAACTTGTTAAAGTAGGAATTAGTCAAAGCAAATACCATTTATAACCAATTACCAGTTGGTGAAAGGCATATAAAGGTGCTCCGGGCCAATTAGCAATATGAAAATCCCATTGTCACTTTGCATATATTGCTCTTGTTTAGGTGAAAGCAAACCAAACCACAAATGGAGTGAGAGGCTTTATGATTGCATTCATCAGCAATTCCAACACAAATTTGACTGAAAATTTCCTAAATCTTTCAAAACCCTTTTTAGCATTTGTGTACCTCAAAATCCTGTAATCAGTGAACTGGACAGACTCCAGGTGGACTTTTTCAATAATCTTCCTCAGCTGGCAAGTGCAAAGCCTGAACTGAGTGTGGAAATTTCAAACATTTGGGAGTTGTCCAGCCTAAAACACTTTAAATTACTTAGTTAATAGCACAGAAATAAGGAAATGAAACCTTTCTCAAGATTACAGCAATGCTACTGAAGGGTAACTGCAGTGTGAGAATACTAAAAGGTTCACAAAAATTATCAACATTGCAAATAACCAATATTCTTAAAAAGTTTTTTTTTAATGAAATGGCAAACCAGAGTGCATATTGCATAATAATAAAAAAAGAAAATTAAAAAATCCACCTTAGCAAATTTGTACAGACTATTTTCACTGCTAAGAACAGTATCCTGCTCTTAAAAGAGAAATCATTAAAGAGCCTGAAGGTGT
This sequence comes from Zonotrichia albicollis, assembly GCF_047830755.1. NCBI lineage: Eukaryota > Metazoa > Chordata > Aves > Passeriformes > Passerellidae > Zonotrichia > Zonotrichia albicollis. The sequence continues at coordinate 77,608,414 of NC_133820.1, forward strand.
AGAGAAAAATCCAGTCTTTGAGCCATCACAGATATTAAAACAGTGTAAACAGAAATAAAAAACTAGAGAATCAAAAACATCTGACTCCAAAATGGTCCTCTTTTACAAGAAAAAAACCACTGATTTGAAGAATGCAGAAATGAAAACCTTTAAGCTAAAGTAATGTCAAGGATTTCAAGAGAAAATGCCAAGGAAAAAAGAACTTCACACACAGATTTAGCTACCTATACCTTTCTTGTTAAACAATTAGTAAAACCAGTAGTTAAACCATATCCTGAACAGAAGAACAAGAAGAAATAGAGAATTTATATTACTTGAAATTATACCACATTTCTCTGTGTAAACAGAGGCTTAGATTTAGAAATATTTCCATTCTGGAAATTATATTCATAGAGGTGCAGAAAACAATAGATTCATATCACTGTGTATAGCAGAAAACTTTACAGATTACTTAGGTATTTTAAATACTCAATTTTAATACTTTTTTTCTTCATTCCACTGAAGGCCCTGGCCCCAAATAAAGAACTCTTTAACCAGAAAATGTCGTATAATTTCATCATTACTGGAATATTAAACCCTGTTGTATTTAGCAGATTTTTTTCAGTTTTCACTTATGCAGGACTGATCACACAAACTTATCCAGAACCTGTTCAGTTTAATTTAGTGTATATTATTGGGTACATATCCAAAATACATAGTCAAGAGACAAAATATATCCAGTTCTTCAGTGAAAGAAACATTGCTTTGCTATTTATAACTTGCAAAGCCAGAAGAAGTATTCCATATGTAAGAGTGAAAAAAAAACTTCACACAATTCGTTCTCTAAAAATTACTTATTGAATGCTTAAAAATCAATAGTCTGTGGAATTGCACCATCTAAGATGGACTGTCAGAAGTCATGGCTCTCATCAGTGATCACTTGCAAAAAGGCAAGAGGGAGTTTCATAAAGACTTTAAGATTTCTTAGTGCAACAGCAAGGCTAAAGTTCTGTTTGTGAACAAAAGCTATTCTTTTAGTTCTGCTACCAGCAATCACATCTGCAACTACAGGCTCTGCCCAGACTTTCAGCAGGTAGAAGTGCCAAATAAAAAAATAATCAGAATATCAAACAGGACTTTTTAATTTTATCAGATTCACTCAGAGAAGAATTGGTCCTGTCTCAGAGATCCCTTCTCTATGGAAAATAATAAAAAAAAAATAAATTAAGAATCCAGTGAATATTATAAACTCATTCTATAGATAAACTTGCATAATGTATACTTTACAATGGTATGCCCTCCTAAAGGCAATTTGTAAATCAAGATACTTGTAACTCATTCTTTGAGCACCATAAGGTAAAAGACAGTCATAGAACATCTGTGTGCCCAGCAAAATTGCAGCTGAATCCCCTACTGTTCTGTATTTTTGTACCTCCTAAGAGTATTACCAGACACAAGAAACAAAATACTAGCTACCAGTTTATTGTGTGATCCTGGACAAATTGTTTGAGGAGCTCTTCAGAAGCGCGGGAAGGACAATGAGAAGGGACTACGGTACCAATCAAACTGCTTCTATGGAGAAGAAAGAAATCCCTTGTGTAGGAGCTGTATTGGATTTTGTTACTGGGGGTGGGGTACGGGGGTGGCTTCTGTAAGCAGCTGCTAGAACTTCCATGCCCAGCAAAGCCAATTCCAGGCAAATTTAAGATGGATGTGCTGCTGGCCAAGGCTGGGCAAATCAGAAACAACAGTAACACCTGCAGTCGGTGGAGAAGGAGGGGGAGAAGGGGCTCTAGGCTCTGGAGCTGGGATTCCCCTGCAGCCTGTGGTGCAGACCATGGTGAGGCAGATGGGCCTCTGCAGCCCATGGAGGAGCATGGGGATGCAGAGATCCAACTGCAGCCCATGCAGGAGCCCCACGTCACGGCAGCTGGATGCCTGAGAGGAGGCTGTGAACTCGTGGGAGCCCTGTGGCACTGGCAGGGACCTGCAGGCCTGTGGAGAGATGAGCCCATGCTGGAGCAGATTTTGTTTCATAGGATTTGTGACCTGCTGGGGGACCCATGCTGGAGCAGCCCACGCCTGAAGGACTGCAGCCTGTGGAAGAGCCACTGCCTGTGGGATGGACTTATGGTGGAGAATTTCATGGAGAACTCTCTCCAGGGAAAGGGAGAATCAGTTCAAAACACTCTCAATCAGCTTTTTTCTTATCCTTCACCAGATAATGACCTAACTTAAGCTACAAGCATAGACCTCTCTATTGCCAGTGGTGATTACCAAAACATAAAAATTCCAAAGCCTCCTGAAATACCAGGGTTTTTACATTTCAGTTCTTTTAAAAATGTCTTAATTTTGCCTTTTTTTGTTGTAAAAATAAAAATTCAAATACAATTAATTTAATTAATGAAAAATACTAAAAAATTTAATTGTTCTGGAAGCAATTACTTACAGAATTCAGTAATATTGATGACAAATGCTTTAACTTCCCATAGTCTTTCCCCCTTTTTTCCAGATTTTATTATTTTTATTGATGAAATTAGTTTGTTCCATGTCCTATGCCTTAAGAACCACTTAAACTGTTTGGATGTTTGGTTCATTCTTTAAGTATTCAATTGATCCTTTATCTCTGCATACTTTTTCATCTTTTATCCTCCGCAGTCTTCTAAACAAATACTTCAAGCTTCCTATTTCCTCTTCTCTTTCTCCACAGTCCAGTGCCCAGTGTTAAAAATAGCATAAGCTTTTGCTCACCTCTACTAGTACTCCTACCAATATGGAGCTCTACTTTCTGTCAATATTACTTTCAGCATCTCTCTCCAATACTTACAGCTCCCCGCAATTTAGGGACTAAAAGGGCTCAGCAGTCCAACACAGCTTAGACTGATATTCAAAAAATGGAATTTCCAAATAAAGACAGACTGAGCATCAACAATTATCAATAGGATGATTTCAAACTTTCAAAAAATTAAAATAACATAATATAATACTTGCAGAAAAATTAAGTATATGTAAAATTTGAAGTTTGTTGGTTTGGCAGTTTTAAATTAAGTCAAAGGTTGAGGGGTTGAGATGAGGGGGCTTTTTTCCTTTTTTCCACATTGTAATACTTTTATTTGACAAGGTAAAAAAGTTTCATTTTGATATTGTTTTACATTACAACTATAAACTGTCTTTAAAGATACACCAAAATACTTATCTCGCAAGGATAGCTTTTATCAATTTTATTCACTTACGAATTTTCAGGAAGAAATAATCCATAAAAGTACTCTGATATGGAAGCTTCCAACTGAAAATTTACAGGTCTGTGCTACCAATGGAGATATTCACTTTCCAATTTATGTATTCTGAGAGGTAAAATGAAAGATAGCTCAGACAGAAATGGTGCCATTACTGAGAAAATATCCATTTTATATAACCTTTCCAGTTAAAAAAATTGATAGGAACTGTTTTGCTGAAGTTATGCAAAATTCCCCAAAGATGATTTGAGCAAAGAGCAAGTTTGTGGAACTGACTTAATTTAGTTTCACATATGATAATTGATTCAATTTGGTCTTTTAAGATTAATTTTGTATTTTGGAGGAGGTTTTTGTTTGCTTCATATGCGTGTGTGTGTGTTTTTGGTTTAATTCAGAATTAAAGATCTCACTTTAACAGCATTTGAGACACCTAATTTATTAATCTAAAGATCACTCAAAAATCACCATCACAAGCAAAAACCCAGTTAACTTGGAGATATTTATTTAATTTACTAACAATCAGAACAGAGGGATAATGAGAAATAAAACATATCTTTAAACACCTTCTCCAATAACTCCCTTTTTCTGGGTTTAACTTCACTCACAGTTTCTCTGCTTTCTCCCCCTCAGAAGCACAGGGAGATGGGGAATGGGGGTTGCAGTAAGTCATCACACTTTGCCACTCCTTCCTCCTCAGGGGGAGGACTCCTTACACAGAATTCACAAAATCACAGAATGACTGGGTTGGAAGAGACCTTCAAGATCATCAAGTCCAACCCATGACCTAACGCTCAACTAAACCATGGCACTGAGTGCCACATCCAGTCTTTTTTAAACACATCTAGGGATGGTGACTCCACCACCTCCCTGGGCAGAAAATTCCACAACTTTATCACCCTTTCTGTAAAAACTTTTTTCCTAATATCCTATATTTCCCTTGATGAAGCTTGAGATTGTGATCTCTAATTCTGTCAACTGCTGCCTGGAGAAAGAGACCTACCCCACCTGACTGCAGCCACATTTCAGGGAGTTGTAGAGAGTGACAAAAACTCAAAATATCGAAATCATTAAAGAGGATAAATACAAATTAAAACTAAACTAAAAGTTTTTCTTTCCTGACTGACAGCAGAGTTGCCTGATAGGATCTAAGACATTGAATATTTTGCTCTATTTTGTTCTGTTCTGCGCAACATCTACCAATCAAAGGAATATTTTATTTATTTAATACTTTTTCAAATCCATTGCTTCTTATAGTGCCTGTGAAAAGTAACTAAGATCTCATAGTGTTTCTCTCACCATGTAAAAATACAACAATTTACTGTAGTGTAGCACAGCATAAAATTCATACCTAAAATCATTCTCACCCTTTCTGAAACTCATTTCAACACAAAGATGATCATTTTATAAACTCTATTTCAAGTTCCAAGCACATCCTAAAATCCAGAGAAAAGTGTTGAAGGAAAGCTGATTTTTTAAGGTTCATCATACTGGTTGTGCCAGGCACCTGACAGCTATAGTAATAATGGTACCACTACAAACCTCCGTCACAAGTTAGCATCCATCACACTTCCTTGACAAATCACACTTTCTGCCCTCCACCCCATATCTTCAACCTATTCTGCCTCTAAATAGTCTTGCTATGCAACAGAAAAAGATGCTGGTTGAACTGCTCTCTCCCACACAGAGCTAATGCTGCATCCACTGCTTTTTCAGCTTTGCATCCCCAAATAGAGGGAGCAGTTTGTTCCAGCTGTTCCTGGAAAACCAATGATTAACTCAAACAGAGTTCTCCTAGCTACACACAGTCACATTTTAGTGACTGGGAAACATACTGATATATTTTACACTTTCACATTGCTGACAGAACTTTCTATTATATTGGATCTTGCTGTATGAATTTATTTTTTGTATCCTGAAGAATACAGGAAACAGAGAGCCTACAAGTATAAAAGCCCTGCAAACAGATACCAGGTGCATATAAACCTACACTATTGAAAAGTTACAGGCCTGTAGTACTAAAGGGGACATTTCCTTTCCAATTCAGGTATTCTGAGAGGGAAAATGAAGGGCAGCCCAGGAAGAAATGGTTCAATTACTGAGAAAATCCATTTTCTATAACCCTTCCAGTTGAAAAAGGTTTTAGCAACTGTTTTGCTTGTGCTATGCAAAATTCCCCAAAGCATGCTTTTAGTAAAATGCAAGTTCAGTAAAAGGCAACTTGCTTCCTGAAAGGAGGCAACATATTCTTCCTGAAAACACAATACAGAAAAAAGCTACACAGGAAACCTTAATTTTTAAATACATACACACAAGAATAATCAAGAAGCACAACCACCTTTTCTTAAGTTGCTGACAGTAATATTTCTCCGTTTCTAGCTCAAGACTCAAGCCAGGCTGCTTCATCAGAGTACCACCCAGCTGCTCTGCTTTCCTTCCCTTTTTCCTTTTACTATCAGCAGTAGACAAAATTCCTGCTGAAAGAAAACAACTTTGCTTTAGACCAGAAACAAGCTTCTTTTAGAAGTAAGGTACTTCCTTAGATAGGCACTCTTTCTCCATTATTCCCCAATCCCATCAAAATCATTGCCCTCATTCACCATGATCAGTTAATGAAGATTTTGACTCTAAGTTGAAATAATAAATAAATAAAACTGCACCACTGCAAAAATGAAATCCCTTATATTTGTGAGACCGTTTACTTCTCATTAAAAATAACCCCAAAACCAAAAGTTGATTCATTGTCTTCCAAGCCTCTTATGCTCCTATGGCAAATAAATACATAGAACAGAAAAGTGTCCAGGCAGTATCCATCACAGGCATCAAGTAGCCACAATGCATTCATGCATATTTTAATTACTCAGTCATTGATACAATGGGAATACATCAGCTCCATTATGAAGACAGACTGACACCATAAAACTTTTTTAACACTCTGGTTAAATATTTTTTAGCATTTTATGATTCCCCATTTCTACGAACCAAAAGTTGAATGAAAAGAATTATTAGGACTCGGAAATTCAAAACTTAATTTAACTTAACCTCAAATTCCCTACAGAAGTGGAAGTCCTCCCAGTGGGAGTTATCATCTGGGAAGTTTGAGACAAATAGTAAGACTGTTGTACAGGAATCTAATATTACTGTCCTGAGCAGTTAAATGCCTGACAAGCAGAGGAAGAAAACCAAGAAGTAGGTGCCATAGTGAAAATGAGAAAATTTTCTTTCCTTTCTTAATAGCTCAAAAAATTAATGGAAATATATTGTATACCACTGTGCACTATCAGCTGAGTAGAGCTAGCAAAACCACAGGCTTCACTCCCTCACAAAGTACAGACTTTCAGTTTCCTCAATGCCCAGTCATTAAAACATCTTATTCCAGATGACAAACTGCACTTTGCCTTTGTGGTTTACCTAAGTGGTCAAACATAACACAACATAGTTCTCCTACATCATTCAAGTATCACCACCCAGCATGTATGGAAATACTTCCAAAGAGAATGAGATTTTTACAAACATACACACTAAAAACTCAGAAACTGATGAAGCCAACACTACACACAGGAGAGATTTCTAATATACTATGGAGGAAAACTCCCATATCTTTCAGGGAGCTCTGGGTATAATTCCATAACCAGCTGCTATCAGTACTGTGGATTCTTCAAGAACTGCCACTTTAAAACTACATAAAATCAGTGCCAGTGCCACTGACATAGAAGCTCTCTTCTATTTCATGCTACTCAGAATAATCCAACTTCAGATTATAAAGAGACTTGATTTACTAGTGAGACACCTAAAATAGAGCTGCTTTTGCTTCCTTCTGCAACAGTGCCCTGTCTTCTGAATGGATGGCCCGCATTATGTCTAAGAGAAATGCTGGTGTCATGTGTTAACTACCCAGACATGATGAATGGCCATTTCTATATGAATAAATGAAGCAAATTAGCTGACACAGTTATTCAGAGTGGGCACAAAAACATACAAGGATGCACATCTCTTTTTTATTAAGAGATTTTCTTCCAACATTTAATTTGCGACATAGTGACTTTATATAAACAGAAGTTATATATGTGAGTGATAGCAATGACATTCAAAAAAGGATAAACAAGTGTTTTATGAATATTGAGCTTAGGACATATTTCCATAAAATTTCATTGTTCTACTATATTATGTACTGATATTCCACAGCATAGGTAGCATGTCCGAGCTTAAAACACATTATAACTGAGATGGAAAACACATCATAGACCACTGGAGGCTGAATCTTTAAAATTCCCAGATGAAAATTCTAGCTCATTTAAGTACTGCACTTGGTGAGGTGGGAGATCACAACACACCTGCCCCTCAGTAAACTGTATGAATGATTCAGCCCATGTCCTGTTGCAAGACAAGCTTTTATAGAGCTTGCAGCATTCAGTGGGAAGCAGCATACAGACTCTTCCTGCTATTTGTTACAGATCTGTCAAGTGTCATATATCTTTTGGTGGCTCTCTCAAATTTCACAGCACCTGTAAATCAGTGAGAAAGATATGTCTGAAATACAGAAATAAATTGTAAGTGATTTTGCCCTGCTGTTTTGAAGTGTCAGTACATTTTTTTGCTAATCTTGAAAACACCAATTAAAATTGACAATTTGGTGAATCCTGTCTAAGACGAACTTGATGGTTTCAGTTTCTACACTGCAGGATCACTAAAACACTGAATTTAACTCGCAAGCAATTAAATTCTACATATTTCATAATAGCTACCACTCATTAACCTAGCACAAACCCAAGCTGTGTTCTTCATCCTATGATCAATATGAAAAAGGTCTAATGAATTTTTCATATGCATGCATGGTGGCACAAACACCTAGCCATTAATATTGCTTTTGTCTAATGCAGTATTTGTAAAATTACCATCTAGAGAGGCTCAAATCAGGCAATAAGAGTGATATGCTAGACTGAACCAAATAAAAAGGTAAGTACACATACATGCACATTAAACACTGCCCTTAATTTGAAAACTTGTAGGTATGAAACCTCCAGTCAAAGCCTCACAATTATGTACGGTTACAGAGAGCTACAGAGCAGCCTGTGGCATAATTAATGATTACTTCACAGACCTGAAAAAATCCTCAATGTTATTTTTTTCCACATTACTGATTATGATTTTTTTTTTAAAATCCAAAGTGTGAAACAAACATAAAAACAAAACTTAGAATTCTGATTTTTTTTTCCCACTGAAGCAAAGGTATTTCTTTGTACCTCACTGCCTTTCACTTAATTTTTCTTGAAAGGTAAAGTAGCTGAAATACTTTTACTCTCTCCTTCTCAGATCAGTCTGTAAAACCCAAAGTAAGACCTTTCCCTGGAGAAGGAATCAAGAGCAGAGCATTAGTGCTCACACCACAGATTTAATTGTAAATAGCACAAAGAAGCCAGACCTTACTGATCAGGAATTTTGCACTTTTTTTCTCATATCTTTGGAGAGATACAGATATGAGACAGTTCTGCCTGCTAGTCTGACTGTCATGGTTTGAGCCTGGCACAGGGCCAGTGCCCCCCATGAAAATTCCTCACCCTGGTGTCTGCTGTGAGATGTGACCAGGAATAAGCAAAACAGGCTCCAACTTAAACATAAAGGACATTTTATTACTTAAACTACAGGAAAATAGGGAAAGACCATAAGGAAAAAGAAGAAAAGAATTGAAAACCTTACAAAACCACTTTCCTCCTCCCCACTCCCTGACTTTCTCAATCCAATACATTCTCTCAAAAACACCAACTGCCCAGCCCGGCACGACACTTTAGTATACTCAAACTGCAGTTCATGAAGAGGAAAGGAGTCCTTCTTGTTCCATAGGCTTCTCCTGGAAACACACTGAAACCTCGGATGCTTCCTTGTCACTTCGGCACCGCCCGGAAAAAAAGTCCTTCTGCCGCTTGTGACATGTTCCTTCCATGCCCAGTGCTCTCACCACTGAGACATGGCCAGAGCTGCTTTTAGGGTTGTCTTTCAAGGATGCCTTGTCTCACTCCAAAAAGGCACAGTCTCTGCCTTTGGGACATCTGTCCCCCCCATATTTTTCCAACCCCCTGGGGCCGGGGGGTCCTCACGAATGAACCCTCCTGGTTTTGAGGCACTGCCTCCCCCTAAATGCAGTCTGTGTCACAGGAACAACTGAGTCCATGGCTACAAGAAAAAGTCCAGCCAAAAGGCCACTCCAAATCATCTCTCCCCATCCAATCATCTCCACATTCTTCGGGCCAGGTCCTTGTCTTATCTCATCTCTCATCTCCCTTCTTATTCAGCTTCGAGGAGGATTAGCATTTTTGCAAGGCCCCAATCATGCAAGAAAGGGTTAAAAGTTTTCAGTCTCTATCTGTCGGTCCCGGGGCGACTCCCACGCACGCTGCCCACACGCTGCCGCTCCGGCCGGGCAGTCTTCCTCCCCCCTTCTCCTCCTGGCTGGCTGCTCTCCTGGAGTGGGGGGGGGGGGGGGGGGGGGCTGGCTGCCCGATGTCTCGATGTCTCTTGGGGCTCCTCCACCCTTCCATCCTTGAAAGCCCCTCAACCCCCACCTCTGTCCAGGCCCCGGGCCTACCGCATGGCCGGCCCTCCCCCGCCCAGCAGCAAGGCTGGACGGGGGAGAGATCTGACTTCTTCACAGCGACGTCCAAAAAGAGGGAGTGCCAAGGGCAGTGCCCTGCTTTTAACCCCTGTGTATTCTCGGAGGTGTGTCCAAACCCCACTGGCTACACCGGGTGCCAGTCTCAAACCCAAAACCTTCATTGGTTTGACCACAGCTTCCCAGAATTCCCACTCCTTCCTGGTCAAACCACCACACTGACACAGGTGGAGGTACTTCCAGCCACACACAAGAAAAAAAAGCAAGCTATAAAGAAAGGTGTATCTTTTTTTTTTCACCTGCCCTAAATTAGCTAGTTTATGAGGACTTGAAGTCTGATGGCTTTTATGGATCTCCATTTTGTGTTACTTAGTCTTTAGCATTTAAGGAACCTGAGAATCTTTTTTCATCATGAAAGAACCATCCTTAGGTCTTTCAGTACTTATTGCAGCAACAGTCTCCTTTGGAAGCTGAGCTACAGTGATGACAAAAGGAATGTCTACATTTCTGAATAACTACATCTGTACCTACATTCTATATAATGCAACACTGGTATAAGTGAAAAGGAATGTCCAGGAGTTTTTTTTAGCAGCACCGTGTATGTTTCCCATTTCTTTCTCAGGCTATTGCATCACAATTGTTTTGAGGCCATTCTCTTTCTTTTTCTTTCCCATTTAATATTTAGACAGAGAACAAGAGAAACAAACTGCAGGTCATATACATAGAGATTAAACCTATTCACATCTTTTGTGAACTTTCTGTCACATCTACTGTCTCAGAACAGCTTTAAAGCATGATAGCAATGATTATTTGGTATTTTTCCTTTAATCCATATGGAATATTCATGAACTTGTCAAGTGTTTTAAAAATACCCACTTGTGTTACAAAATATGTAATCCCCTAATTTATCAGGCCTACATAATTGTAAGCATTCACTCCTAACTAGCTTCAGTGAACCCCACACCATTTCAAAATTAAGAACTACTGACTAGAATAAGATTTATTTTAATTAGACTCATTATAAACCAGGCTAATTTGTACTGCATCTCAAAAAGTGTCTGCCTAGTCAAGTCTCAAGTCTATTTGATTTTTTTCTTGCATGTACTCACTTTTGCTTTCTGAATATGTGCTTTCAAATGTCAAGCTAATTTTAGTACATATGGAATAATTTTCAGGGCCTTCCATTCCCTGACTATCTGAATCAAACTTCATCTATGTAGAATAGTGTAGCTGTGAATTACAGTACTATTCAAATAATAGTTAAGACCTTTGACTGATAGGTTTTTTATACTTATTTCCGTAACTTTGGGATAAAATAAAATTCTAGCTCAAGTATACTTGAAAACACAAAAAATTAAAGTACATACCATTAATAAAGAATTAAAAATATTACATCTTTAAGAATCCCTGCAACCTTAATTAAGCTATAAAACAACATCAAGATATGAATGACAAAGTCAAATTTGGAACAATTGTTCAAACTTCTGAGATCATTCTTGAATCAACTAAATGGTTTTATTATGGGATATTCATTCAACACAATTAATGTGATATCCATCGGATCCAGTATCTCTGGAAACACACTTAAAAAAGACCAGTGATTGTAGAATATGACTTTAATAAGTTGTATGACTATAGAACTAAGTAAAGGAAAATATCTGAAACTCTGCAAAAATATGTTAGAATTCTAACTCATGAATGTTCTCTTCATCACAATACTAGGTATTAAAATACATTGCATTGATAATACTCCTTTATAAAAATATTATAATATTATAAATATTAAAATGTTACAAAATGTAGCAGTACATTTGACTATTATAACTTATTAATCTTTCTTGAGCAGTCTAATATTAAGCAGAAATGAGAAGATTAATATAAAAACAGAACAGAAATGTACTTCTAATCAACCCACTTTCAAAATGTCTCTAACACTGTTTATGTCTGTACCCAAGATTAGAAAGATGGACAAATCAGTAAAAATCTTTCTGTTGATGAATTGCAAATACAACAGAACACATCTGAGTGCCTTAAAAATAAATAAATAAATGCAAAATTAAATTATGTTTTTAAAAGAAAGAATCCAGACATTATCCAAATTCAGTAATAAATGATATATTAAAGCCTATTTGAAGGATTACCTGATGAAGGTAATCCTACTTAGACAAAAAAGCTCTAAGAATATATTTAGTGCTGTTCCTTCATATGACTCAGAAGATATAGAAACTCCTGCCTACTGCAAGGAGCATGTTTCTTATGCTTCAGACTTGAGCAAGCTACTACCAATGTCTCTCTGGGATTAAACAACCAAAGGTCATGAAGATTGTAATCAAATAGGTGCCACATTCTTTTAGATTCATATTTAGAATGTTGTGGGGTTTTTTACTGCATCAGTTCAAATGGAAATTATGCCTATGAATACATATATATATATATATATATATACAGTCTTCACCTGTGTTTTCTAGTACACTTTCAAAACTGTCAAATTAAATTAAATCAAAACAAATTTAAAATATTAAAACAAACTAAATATCCAAAAAGTGAAAAGCTGCTGTTGCACACAGACCTATAGATTTACATAAAATTTGCTTTTTCAACAAATCAAATCCAGTAATATATAGAACAAAACATAGAGGCTCAATGAATATTCTTCTTCAACCACTTGAAATCCAGTCAAGCTACAGACATACTAGTATGATTATAGTGAATCAATTATAATTAATTACATTGGTGCAACAAAACCAGTCTTAATCCATGTCTAACCTCACCATGTTTCATGTAGAGCCCAACAGAATATGCTAGTACAGGGTTTCTCTGAGAGACCTTTTCACCTGTAGGGTTTTTTGAGGACTGTTTACATCTGTCTTTAAATTGGAATAGGTCTAGGGCAATCTCATGTCAGTAAAAGGGACATGGTAGGTTCATCTCCTCAAGGTTTGCTGCTGTGTGGATAATTCTTGCTACCAGGGTATTCCTCCATATCAGCAGTCTGAGGGGGAGGGAAGAAGTAAATTAACAGGAAATCCTGTCCTTAGTTTAAAAAATTAAATAAAATTTAAAAAAGAAAATTAAGCAACCAGACCAACACTCCCACCTATAAGTAACTGATTGCAACTGAAATATTTTAAATAGCTTTATGATTTGCACAGACTGTCTAGTCCTGTGCACTGCCCTGGTAGGCTCATTATTTATTCAATTCAATAGCTAATATTCATTAGCTATAGAAAACATTATCTGCTGCCATATCCATTTATTTGCTTGAGATTATTTTGCTGAAAAGCCCTTTCCAGTCATGACTGAATGTTGCCATATTTTTGGCAGCTGTAAGACAAAAGAGAAGGCATTAATGCTGTAATTACTAGCCTAACTCTAAGAATGATCATAGATATGACAATTTTTCACTATTGAAATTGATGCCTGGGATGAGCAGTTTACAAAGTGCATATTTAAAGAGCCCTAATTGTGGAATTCATTTCATTTATTTGTCACTTAAAAACCCAACGTGTATAAAAAGGTTTTATAAGCGGAACACATCAAACTATCATACACATGCTTAAGAGCAGAATGTGACAACTTGGCGATGTTATGGCTCAGTCTCTTGGCCAGAGATGTCTGTAGGCTATGAGAGCTTTGCTGACAGCTTTCTTCCTGTACCTGAGCAACTTGCCTTCACAAACTTAGCAGACAAATCAATCCCTGTAACCATGACCCACGTTCCATTAGGAATGCTGTGAAACAAACACAAAGGTATCTGCCAATCTTCTTATTCTGAAGTGAAGATAAATGATCTTTATCGTGGTGTACCACTGGACACCATGCAATATTTTCTTTTAACAGGAAGTAATGTTAACTATAATTACTTTAACAACAATTGCTTGATTATGCATTTTTTTCATGCTTTATCAAAAAACACGCTGACAACTCTAGTTTAAAGTCAAGAAACTTTACTCCACATCAGTAAATTCCCAACAGGGCTTTTCTGTTTTTTTTTTTTTTTTTAGTAGAGAGGACCTTTAACTTCTCACTAATGAAAGATTAAGGCAGCACACTTGTATTTTTTACGCATGTTACAGTGGAGTACAATTTCTTTATTTCCAAATTATTTTGACAAACCTAATATTCATTATCATCACATTTTAATAGCTAGAAACTAAAACAAGAGCTACTATTAAACAGAGCAACAAAACAGTATATCTTCTCTTTAGACTGTGTGGCCATAATAGAGCAGTTACTAATAAATGTTTGTTAGAAAATTGCAATCATGCATACTATATATTATGAAATTAGGTAAAATTGTGTATGAGACTGGCTCTTATTAACTAAATACACCTGCTAATGATTTTGATATCTGCCAAGATTTGCTGTGATGGAGAATTCAATTTAAAATATTGATGTGTGCAAGCCCACTAATTTTTGGGCTTCTCAGCTGTTGTATTTGGGCATCTGTCAAGGATGCATTATGCTATTGGCAGGCACAGATTTCCAGGATTCATATTTCATTGAAACTTTTCCAGAGTGCTTGACGTGATCTTTTTTTCTCACTGTCAAAAAGAGCAATTCATTCATCCTATAATGATATGAAATCTCTCAATCATAACATGAAATTGCAACAGATTGTAAAATACCAGTCATTCTTTCTGGACAGATCTTTCTGATTTAAAACGCCACCACTGACAAGGAATCAAGAGAAGTTATTTCAAAGGTACAAGCAACACTGGGAGAAAAAAGCCCCACAAAACAGAACAAATAAACCAACTCTGTGAGTTTTCATCCAAAACTCTGCTTATTCAAGATTATTCTAGTCGTGCATGTATGGAAGAATCCCATCCCTAAAACATCACCAGAATATCTAAACACTCAAAAAGCCTAACTTCCCATCGTTATATGCTGCCTCTTTAAAAAATTCTTGAAATGACATTTCATTATCACTTTTCTTGCTTTCATTATAGTATGCTCACCTTCCTTAAGCAATTAATGATGACTTTATCATTATGGGTTTAATTTAACACAAATTCATTAGTAAATTATATATGTGCATGGCTAGCACAAGTACATAATTAAAAAATATCATGCACAATATCATTCTATTTACAATAAGATACAGTAAAAGGTTATTGGTTTGTGTTTTATTTATCCACTTTTTTCCTTGGCAGTACCTCTTCTGATGAGTTAAAACCACTGGGTTTAATACAAATTAAGAAAAATCAATTTAGTACATAATTTCTCAAGCAATTCAGATTATAAAAATATTTAGGAAATCATTTAACACATTCGTTTATTTAGCAAGTTGATTATACATGACAGAACTCCTAATTCTGTGGAAAACCTTCTGCACTGTTGCTGAAATGCAAAATAAGTTTAAACTAACGTTGAACTCAAAGGTGTATCCATTCCATATTCTTGTGTTACAAATCACACATCACAAATTTACCTTAATACCAAAATGCTTTCATTGAAGTGCTTGTCAATTCCAATGCTGTGCTGCTATATTTAGGATACTACTGCAATATCTGAAAACACTTTGGTTCTAATAGGAATTCTGAGTGGTGGAATGCACACTGCTGTGTCACCTTCAGCTCACCCCCCACCACATCCTGCTCCCCAGTGGGAAGGGGAGGAGGATCAGAAAAAGGTAAAACATGTGGGTTGAGATAAGAACAGTTTAATAGTTGCAATTAAGTTATGATTATCAATAATTATAACATAGTCATTAAAAGAAAAGAGAATAAAACAAAAGCCAGGAGAAAGAAGTTATGCACAATGCATCTTCTGGATGTCTCCGGCACCCAAGCTCAGACACCCCAACTGCCCAGTTTCTGGCACCTGGATATACCACAGTCAAAAGCCACTCTGTTTGCTGGCACAGCCCCTGCATTCTTTATCTCACACCACAAAGAACCTTGATTTTGTTCACCAATTCAAAGTGTTTTAATGTAAGACACATTGAAAAGTTACGGAAAAAACATGCCAACAGCAATTAGTGGAAAAACAGCCACAAGAGTGCTTCTCCCTCACGTAATAATACAGTAATCCTCAGGCTAAGAAAGATTTCCTCACATGGGCATCATATAAGGCTCTTCAAGCAGTAGAGGACAAGAAATACAAGTATAGCATTAAAACTTTTCTTACAGTCCTTCAGTGGTAACCTGAGACACAGAAATTGGAGGGTACATTTCCTTAAAAGAAAAGTAAAACCTAGCCTTTTACCTTTCATTTTCCACACTCCAGAAAAACTTTTGAATGCAGAGAGGAAACAGACCATTCAGGCATCTGATGTGCCAGAACATTTTCTCTTCAGGGTTTTCCTTTGACTTTAACCTATTAGGTATTTCTATATTTATATATTTTTGTGCATAATACATTTTGTATGTGGGAGTTTTCATATATATGTGCATGCATGTGTATACACACAGACACATTCACTCATTAAGAACTTTGGCATAGCACATTTAGCTTTAGCTTAACACAAAAAATATTCAGCGCAATTTAAAAGAAGGAGTGAAAGCAAAATTGTATCAAGCACTGTTGGCAGTATTACTGAGCTACACATGTAGGAGAAATTCAATAAGGTCAGGAATAATCTGTGAAGTTTCAAGTGGTTCACTGTGAAGTTCATCTATTTCACATGCATTTTGCACAATAGTTATGACCGTAGCTGTCAGATCAGAGCATGGATAGCTGTAATTAGTTATTCTTAACAATGCTTTGAAAGGAAAAAAACCCCAAACTTCCAAGGATGCATTGTGACCTGACTGCACTGTAAGCTCCATCATCTGCCTATTAAATTCTAGGTACAGTTGAAGATGGTATTATGGGTCTCAAGGATTGTATGGTTAAGACATTAGTTCTCAGAAGATACCAGTAAGGCACTGTGCATCAGTTCAGCCAAGTTACGTTAATGAACCCTTGGTAGCATTATCTTCATCGGATTTTATGTCAAACTATTCTCAGACAGAGATTTTAACTCACCTAATTTTGAAAAATGAAAAAATAAATTTCTTACAATGCCTTTTCATATGTGATACATTTAGCAAAGGCATAAATATGCAAGCAACTGACTGCTTTAGAGCTCTTACATTCAAAATGAAAACAGATTAAAAGATTAACACTAATGTAGCACATTATGACTTTATATGACCCTTCATACTAATTTACTCTTCCCAACCTAATATTTCTATTAAACTCAAATATTATCTAGATAAAGTATACACATTCAACATCATCATTCTTAAAAAAATGCTATCACTACTAACTGCATTTTAGTATTGGAGAAGCTGTGTCATCAACACAGGAAGAAGTATTTGAAAAAATCCAGGCCAATAAAAAATTATGCAATAAATGCCAGAATTAACCAGATCATATTTGTAACTTCACAAAATGCTGTATTTTCTCTGTAAATGCTGTATATTTTCTGTAAATAACAAAATGTAGGCAACCAAACGAAAAAAAATTCTATAGCTTCATAAATATTAGTAAACAAAACATACCAGAAACTGTGCCTTGCAATAGTTAAAACATAGAGTCATAAAATTAATTAGGTTGGAAAAGACCTTTAGGATCATTCAGTAGATTTCTTCTTTGTGTTCCATCACAGCTTGAGGTAGGAAGCAACAGGGTTTAGTATTTTGACAGTGGGATGGATCATATTTTGAAAGCTCTTGGAGGATTTTTTACAGAAAGAAAAAGGATTTGTCTCAATTGTCATGTCGTGTATTCTTGAAAGCCTGTGTGTTCAAACATACCAGCAGATTATTCTGGGCTACAGACAAACTAGCTTCAAAGCTCACAAGCAACTAGCTTAAGTACATTAAACCAAGGAGCCAATTTAAAGAACAATAATATAAATAATGTGTGGAAAATAACATTCAAAAAATCAAAGCATTCAAATAATATTAAAAGGCTTAATGTATTTAGGTAAAAAGAGCCATACACTTGAATGTTCACACATCTTTACAAGCAGTCTGTCATTCTTCACCCAGAGAGCCTATCCAAGAAAGAAAGGGGAAAAGAGAATGGAATGCTAGTTATTAGCAAAGGGAAAGGAAAGACTCCTAACTTCTCTGAGTTTGTAACACTAATCTTTCCAGTAAGGTTTTCCTTTACAGTCCAATATGCACTTTTCACTGTCATTGCTTACTCAATGGCATATGTGTACTTTACATCTAGATTTGTGGAATAATTTAAACTAGAGCGACAAATAATAGATTTTTGTATAACTATAGTATCAACACACAAGAAAAATTGCTATGTGTCAGAGCAGTACAGATTTGCAACTTCTGGGATACATAAGGTTTTATACTATAATGAAGTAAATTTTACTTTTAAATTAAATTATTTTGTATCCTTGGAAAAAGATTTTACTTGATTTTAAAAAGATTATACAGTTGATCTATTTAAAGGTTTTGGCATGAAAAAACAATTATACACCAAACATTTCTACTCTCAGATGAAATAGATACGCATTTAAATGCTGGTAGCTCTTATAATAAAAATTTAATTGGAAATACAAGCTACTGTTGCTAAAGAAAAAAAAGGCAATTAAAAAACTCAACTAAAATCTCATCCTTATCCTTCCCAATTAAAAATAAACCCCAAACCTACCTATCATTAAAAGGCTCTTATTGTCCTAACAATGTTTTGATAACATACACATATTAATCATCGTATACCCTTACATACCTAACCATCAACAATTCCACTCTCGGAACCAAACGAAACAGAAGAGCAAATTTATATTATGTTTTAAAATGACCTTTACACCTTAATTCAATTCCAGCTCTCATTGATAAATTACTAACTCCAAATTATTTTACTGTAGAGTTTTAAACCCTTTAAACCTGAGACACAAAAACAGAGCCAATATAGCCTTCCCATCAAGCTCTATTGTGCTGCCTAAAAGGATACTAATTCACAGCTGAAACGTGTTACATTAAATGACCCCAATGAACTTAACAGCTGTTTGTTGCCAAGCTCTGCCAATGGCTGAAACAAACATGAGTTTACCCTTTATCTTTACTTCTGGAAATACCATCTCAGCAGTGACCCACCTCTTACATAAATTCTGCAAATGTGTGCAATTGAAGGGCTGGCCTCACCTGTAAAACCAGAGATCTAGCAGATTTTAAGAACCAAGAGAGCAGATACAACGCTGCATCAGGTCTTCCTTGATTGACCAAAGAGGGCTAAGCTGATAATAAAATAATGCCAGGTAAAATCTGCTGCAGGATGAACAAAATCCAAAGGATTTAAACCTAAATTATAGTTCATTACACTCATAGATGTAATGAGATGTTGGTTGTCTTCTTATTGCAAAAGCTCCCACACATTCTCAGTGATTTCTCATGGGCATCTCCTCTCAGCACTGACTCCCTCTTCTCCACAGCACAACCAACAAATTCCAACGCTCTCCCCACCCAGCTACCCCACTCTTCTGTAGCACTCGTCTTCTTATTGGACACAGCTCTGGTCTATCAAGGGCAGGCTTGTTCCTAATCTTTGGTGATTAGTGCAGCTGCAACTCCTCAGGTGTGAGACTGCCTTCTGCACTATTCTCTTACATTCTATCCCTCCACAATGAGATGCTAACAGTATGCTTATTACTTCCAGAAATGAAACTGATAAGTGCACCTACAGGTAGAGTTATAGAAGACAGAAAAAGTTGTTTGTTTCATAACAAGTTCAGATAATCAGAGGTTGGAGCACCTAACTGAGCCAGCATAGAATACTAGGAAAAGAAACAAGATTGAATTTCCTTATCCTGTAGGATTGGAAAAGACAGTCATAGAGCATAAAAGAGACTTCCTCACGACTTCAATTAGTATAAATATAAAACAGAGATGAAGATACACATACCCATTCTGGACTTACTAATCATAGAATCACTTAGTTTGGAAAATACCTTTAACATTATTCAGTCCACTTATTCAGAGTAAGAGTCTGCAATGGCTCAGGGTAAGAGGAATCTCCTCAGACAGTAGGAGATATGGGTCTAACGCCCAGAACTGTGAGTTCTGTGTCTGCCAGCCCAGGAAAGCCTGCTGTTCATGTGATTACACACTATTCTGTACTGGAAGCCTCTCTAGACAACACAGACAACTGACATTGATTGTTACATCATGTAACAACTGAAACATGTTATTTATGACTCAAGAGAAGACCATGTAGAAGGAATTTAATTTAGGAACTTGATATGTTCTTAAGCTTGAAAAAAGTATTATACATAAGTGGCATTACATCTCTCTGAACAAAAATGAGACAACATTTCTTCTTCTGTGGAATGATATTATACTGCTGTGCATTCATAGTTCTGCCATTTGATACATGGACAGAAAGCCAAAAGCCTTTTTCAGTGCACTTCACAATACTTTTCCTCACTATATGTTTCCAAACCATAGTCACTTGAAATAGAGTCACCACAAATTCTACTTCTTAAACATGAAATTGCCACTACACTGCATTTTCACAACTCTGCCTTTTGAATTAATCTTGAGATTTTAAAGTATACAATGCCAAGTTAAATGTTGGCTGAGGAAAAAAAATTAATTGCAATTACATGTCATTTTGGGATGCTTCAAGACCAAGATTACAAACGGTGTGCTTTCCCCAGCCTCCCCACACTACTTTTAAGCTTTGTAGAAATAATGACTTCACCATCAATTGACTGAGTTATTCTCCCCAAGCTTTTAATGTGTTTTTAAAATATTTTTCCTTACCAAATACATTTTATATATATTCATAAGATATATGTTCTAAAGGATTCAAACTGGCATTCATAATTAATCTCTGAAAGCTATTCAAGCTGTTCTGTACCATCTTGTCAACAGCAAACACAACTTTGACAGAAACAATTAATCCAATTCCTTTTACAAATGTTGGAAAGACAGTTATTGTTTAATATACTGCACATATTTAAATATACTTTAATCCTTCTAATCATAATCACTTTTTTCCCAATTATTTTTTTTCAAAGCTATCTGCCCTTCCTTAGATATGTCTTTAGTATTCACTTTTCAGCTCAACTAATTCACCTCGCTATTTTTCCCTTTCTTTAAAACCATTTCACATTACCTGCTTACCACTTAGAATTAACCATTTAAAAACCTTAAGATTCCTTGGCAGCATGCAACCAATTGAAAGTTCTGTTTTGATACATAAGTGGATACTCTAAATAGAAAACTATGCTTTAGCATAAATGTTGAATGACACAGCTTAAAATAACTGTATCTTCTCTCTTCATGATCTTTGTACATGTCTTATTTTATGCCCTTATAAAGCACTCTTACTCAGATCAAGAAACGCTGCTCTTTGGAGAAAGTCAGGTTTGAGCAGTGTTCCCCATTGATTTAAATGTGTCTTCTTAGATTAAAAATAAGTTTTTAAACCAAAACCATAAACCAAAAATACCTTTTTTTTTAAAAAAAAGAGACAATCCCTGAACAAAAACAACAATTTAAATGAAGAACATGAGTTATAAATAGTCTACCCTTGCAAGCATTGATCTTAATCCAAGTACATTACTTTATTCCTCAAGAATCTGCCCCACTGACAATATCCTTCCAGTATCTTTTGGCTGATCTCTTATTGCTCTCTCTTTTTTCCCCAATATGAGTAAAGAAGAAGTTTATGTGTCATCAGTTTTTTTCTTCTCTTTCTTTCTTTTGTTTAGGGCAAACATTAATTAGACAAATGCATGTAATACACAGACAAAAAGCAGGTCAATTTACAGCACTTAAAAATTATGTATCCTTCAGTTATATTAAACCACGGACTTCATTTTCACTTTTGCCAC
Source organism: Zonotrichia albicollis (assembly GCF_047830755.1). Taxonomy (NCBI): domain Eukaryota; kingdom Metazoa; phylum Chordata; class Aves; order Passeriformes; family Passerellidae; genus Zonotrichia; species Zonotrichia albicollis. The sequence goes on from NC_133820.1 coordinate 77,630,024, forward strand.
TTTTATTCTGTCATATTTGAAGATTTTAGTTTGCTGATTTGTTTATATGTTGGAAAGAATAATGAAAAGAATATATGCTGAAAAGAATAATAAAAGAAACAAATATTTAAAAGATTACTAATTGTAACTTAAACATAACTTTATGGTGAGAAGATTAATTTCCTCAGTGTTAAGTCTTTTATCAGAATAATTAGCGTTTTCACTGGTAGTCCTTACAAATCACAATGCTACCATTTCCATTATTCACCCCTAGAAATGTCCCAGGCCAGGTTGAAGGGGCTCTGAGCAACCCAGAAGGTGGAAGGTGCTCCTGCTATGGCAGGGGGGTTGGAACCAAAAGATCCTTAAGTTCCCTTCTATCCCAAATCATTCCATGATTCTGTGATCCTATGATCCTATGGATTCAGGTTCTTCCTGTGTTTAAAACAAGTTTTACCAGATCAGCTGTAGAAGAAACCAGAATGCCTAAATGTGTCTACACATCAGCATCCATAGCTGTATCCTAAGAAAATCCTCTGATATGAAAAACCCAATATATCAGACAGATTTCTTCTAATTCTTAAACAACTATTCTTTTACAGTAATTTTTTTGCCTCTCTTATTTTTAAATTTTAGGTTACAGGGAAGCTTACCAAAATGTAAAGAGTTTACAAATAAAGTTGTAGAATTATATATTTTGCAATATTTGGCAAATAAAAAAAGAAATTTCAATGAGTTTAATATCGCATGTTATTAGAATAATACTACCCTTCAAGCCCAATATAAAGAAAAATGAGGATATCTTTATATTATATCTTTATATCTTATTATATCTTGATATTGTATCTTTTATATATATTTATATAATATATTCTATATAATTTTATATATATCTTTATATCTTATTATATCTTTATATCATATCTTCATGTGGAAGCTTTGAGATTAAGTGACTTGTCTGCAAAATTACATTGAAGGCGTGAAGTAAAGCCAAAATCTAATCTTAAATCTCCTGCACATTAATACAATGTTTCAACAACAGAATCATCCTTTCTTTTCATTTAAATCTTGTATTTCACAAAGTTAATGATAGCCAAGTAAGAACAAAAAAGCCTAGCTAAATATTTTTCTAGAATCACTGAAGTAAAATCCTTTACAGTGGCTTGACACCCATGCTTTTCATTAGAAAAATGGTCTCTCAGTTAAGGTATAATGAGAATCAGAGATAAGTATAAATTATATTCTATTTTTTCTTCTGTCCCTTTCCACATTCCATTGTTTCTCTGGAGACAAAGTAGAACTGGATAATATTAATAAAGCTCAGAGGCCATACTCCCCTTTAAGGAAGTCTACATAAGAAATTCCTGGCTTCCTCTATAAAAGACTGTAGCTCAACAGTGACAACGCAAATATGGAGCAGGGGGAGTTGGAGGGGGAAAAAAGAGCATGTGCTCTTTTCACACTTAATACAATTTATTTGATTTGAGATACTACTTCCTTTCAATATACACGGAATTCGTTTGCATCCGAAACTCAAACCAAAACAACTGAAATGTTGCCACAATATGCAAAGAAAATAATAAATGGAAAAAATCCACTATTATTTCCAAATATATATTAATCTACATCTTCTTTATTTATTGTGAACATTTTTCAGGAGTTTCCAAGCTGATTGAGACCAGCCTCCTTGATTATGTCTCCTTGAATGATTTCTAGAGTCCAAACTGTTACTAATGTCCCTGGAAGAAACATTTTACTAAGTCAAAGGTACAGTAAGCTGTCGTTAAATGCATATTTACCAACATGCCTGAGAGCAACAGACAGCAAGAGCCCCAGCATACAGGAAGATGAATGCAGTCATACACATGGGAACACATTACATGATGCAGAAGGGAATGATGCAGCAGTTTAGTACTGAATTCCCCACAGCCATCTGGAAAAACACATGACAACTCAATTGAGTTCAGTAGAAACACACACATGCTCCACGTGAGTAATATTCCTACATATTTTGCTTGCTCAGAAAGGATTCAGGATTTACAAGATAACTGAAATACCAGTTCTGAAATCCAGAAAGTCAGAAATCACATGGTGATGCTTTTGCTCTACAAAGACTAGGGTACACAAAAAATGCATTCCAGTGTACAAATACTTGGGTCATGATCAAATTCTTTGTAAATCCTCTCTTCTGGTCAAGAAAATATTACCTGGCTTATTAATTTTCTTTAATGCATAACTATCAGATCATTCTTCCTTTTTTTCTCTAAAGTTTTTTGCTATGTTTTGTTTGGTTTTCAGACCCATGGTCTCTCTAAAATGCATACCAGTATAGCATGTGGAGCTCTTGTAATGTTATTACCATTGCCATATATTTTCTTAATTAACCTTTTTTTCTTTTTGCATTCAAAATTTGTTGATCCTCTCTTTACATATTTTTTTATCATCCAGGATGCTATTTCCTATCATAGGAATATATTTTTATATTCTTAGCAGATAACATTGATACCTTGAAATAGCTTGTATTCATAAGATTCCCTTTGCATTATTCCATTACTAGCATGGGTGCTGACCATACTACTTGTAATTATTATGTAAGATTCTATAATTTCAGAATCATCTGCAGATTGCATCAATAAATTTATATATTATCTTTAAAATAATTATATATTTATGCATGTTGACAGCATAAAGTCTAGAGCAGAGAAAACTAATGAACTCAATGCAAGTCGCACTTCATTTCTTTGGTAAAGAAACCCCCATGTCCAACTACTTTCTTTTAAATTAGAATCTTATGAAAGGCTAATACAAAACCTTACAGGTGCCAAAATGTATTATTAGTATGTTACAAAACTGTATCCATTTTTTCTTTTAAAGAAAGATAATTTGAGTTGATATAACTTATCTTTCATTTAGCTCTTTTGTTTCGAATTACTTAATTCATATTAATTGATGCATATGGCATCAACTTCTCTAATATTTTCATAGGATTAAAATGGGACTAGTTTGTCAGAAACATTTAGCTGGTCTTTTGAACTATTAGAAGAAACAAACATTTCCTTAGGCATCGACGTATGCTCCAACATTCTGTTTGGATTTTTTAAAAGATTAATTCAAGGATTTGATGAAGAATTTCACTTTTAATAAGCATATTGTTACTATGTATGCTATCTATTATGTACTCTTAATAGTTCAATATTAACATGTCACAAATTAAAACCAGATCATTTAGCATTTCAACAAAAGAAAACTTACAAATGCACCATATCAGGCATATGATTGCTGTATTTTCAGTATGCCCTGCCTACCAGATTCTGATGTCAGCAAATTTCTTCCTAATATTGAAAATATTGTTTTCTTTCTTTCTTAGTCCTGCTCAGAATTTTTCATGGATATGTTTAGCCTCCTTCATATGCCTGTATATATATCTTGACTGCATATTTTTAATGTCTCGGACTAGATCTAAATTGAAGGACCCAGAAGTACTGTTTCCATGTGGGAATAAAAACTGGAAGGCAGCACTCTTCCTTCTAATGTCTACAGAAACTGGTGGTCATACAGGCTTGATTGAAGTTTTCTGAGTTATTGCTGATTTTGCAGGCATGCAGGAATATAGTTCATATTTAAAATAATGAAAGAGGAAATGGATTAATTTCAGAAGTAAAACTCCACTGCTGTCTATACTGAAGCGTTGTCTCCAGTTCTCACTCTGGCCTTGTCTGCTTATAGTCTTGATCCCTGGAAGCAGCCTGGCTGTGGTTCCTTGTTTGCTGTGTTTGGGTTAGCAACAGACTGAGCGACAAGCCCCGGTCTCTGTGTGTTGTGTTCAGTTCCTTTAGGGCTGTACCCCATCACTGTCCATGTTGTGGTCACCCTCTGCTCACTGCTCCCCTTCCCTATGGAGCAGTCCTTGACCTCCCCTCTCCCAAAAATATGAGAGACACTTTTGCAGTAAAACCATTTGAGGACCCAGTCTTGAAATTAAGGAAGGTGAAAATTTTAAGGTAATCCATTGGTTGTTTTCTGTTTGAATTAAAAGGCAGTTCTACAAAAAAATTCTGTAAATTTTATCTTTTTCTTCCCATTCTACTTCCCCCCTGTTCTCTTGCCTTTTTACAGGGAACTCCATGCACTTAAATTATTCCTTGACCATGAGAAATCACTACTTTTAGTAAAATGTCAACTGAAAGCTGGAGCTTGTTTTCCAGAGCTTGTTTACTGCATGTCCTGAGAGCTTGTTCTCATTACTTTTCTATATGAAAATTTCAGTTGTGGGGGTTGGAAAGGGAATAGATATGAAGATGGCCTTTTGGGAGAATTTTTCATATTTCTGATAAGGGAGAGGGATGAAAGACTCTGCAGTAATGAGTTTGATGAGGACAAGCAGCAGCATAAAATACTTATTACTATCTACATTTGTTAATATGAGCTAGCTATAAAATTATAATATCTTTTAAAACAAAACTGCATTTATGCTACATGAAACTCAGTTTCTGGTTGGCATGTGCATTCTTAACTAGTGGCAATCATCCAACATAGATGAGATGCTCTCAGTAACAACAGTGAGAGCAAAAATACAGGATTGCATAGCTGCAATTGATTTTTTTTCAGAAAAAAACCAAACCTTTAAACTTCTGTGAAATTCATTGCTGACTACATAAAACTATATGGACTGTCATTCCCTTCTGAGAGATTTGGCCACAGTTAAGCATTAGCTGCAATAAACTACTTACCAGTGGCCAAAATAACAAAAAATAGAAGGGCTTTGAAGTACTGGTTCATCAAGTTTTGTTATGGCAGGAATCATGCTGAATCCTGGAAAAATATGCTGAACTCAGAAAACAGATGATCCACAGATTGATTGCTTACTTTGCCATCTAGCTCTATCTTAAAAAGTAGAAACCTCATGTTTATTAAAGGATTGCTTCTTGCAAAGATTTCAGAAATCTGCATTAAAAAAAAAACACAAATAAGAACCCTCTAATAAAGCTGAAAAATAGAAATAAATAAGTAAAGATAAGTACAAAAATTGTTTACTCTTGAAAAATAACTTTTATCATCACTGTCTGTATAGAATGAGAGAGCAGATGAGCAGAGGAATTTATTTACTGCCACAATTGCAGCAGAAGTTTTCCACTGTGTAGTAAATAGCTTTGTCAGAATACTCTGAACTCCTAAAGAAAAAAACCCATCTAATTCGAGGTTTCCTTTTTCCTTCTTTTTGAAAAATTCACTACAGTGCAGACCTCATCCAGATGTAGACAGCAACTTTTGCCAAGAAGGTTTGCACTGCACTTGCACTGAACAAATATCTCTTGTGTGTACATATACACACATGCATATGTGCAGAACTGCACCCTAACTTGAGAGAGGATAGTCTGAAGACTACAATTTCTGAGGGAGAAATAATTTTCTCTTCTTGAGCTTTGATGTGGAAGTATCTTATCTTGGCAATAACAATACCACGTTTTGCTACCACTTTTTCCCTTTCCAGCTATTGCCAGTGTCTGGGGTCCTGCTCAGTAAGGTGAGCTATTGCTTCTTTTCCTGCAGTTAATGGCAAGTGCATGTAGAAACCTTGAGTTACTGAAGAGGACAACTGAGTGGCTACATGCATTCCTTAGACACAGACAGTCAGGCAGGGAGAAAGGTGAGCCTGTAGGACAGATGCTGACCTATCAGAAGGGATGATGGCTCATAAAAAAAATGACAGCTGTGAGTTTGACACCTGCGGATAAGCTGCGAAAAGTTCACAGCACCAAATTACTGAACTAGCACATAGTGTGACTTGAGATTTAGAGATGAGAAAAGACACACCAGCAGGAGACTGCTATTGTGGTCTCAAAAGAAGCTACAGTAAAATACTAATTTGTTCTGCCAATCTCGTTTCCTTATTTTCTCACACGCAGTACTGCTGCAGTGCATTTCTTTGTATAATGATACTGTCAGTAAGCAGAACAATTCTGAATTGACCTGAGATTACTCAGGAGATGTACATGCACATTAGCTGTGCACCAGGAGGTGTCGCTTCAGAGGTACACAACTCACAGTGTCCTTGGACAACAGGTCATGAAGGCTAATGGAAGGCACAGGAAGAGTAAACTAGTCATAGCAGGCTGCTTAGGAGACATGGCATCAGCTTCCTGGGGAAGGCTGAGCACTTTGTGTCTCTCAGATAGCACGGGTATCCAGACAGCATTTGTGCACACACATCACTTAGGAACACAAGGCAGATTAGTTCAACTGCACAGTAAATAGTCTGATAAATTCAGAACATCGGTGGCAGGGGTGACAGTCTTGTTCCTGGTCTTCCAGTGCACTCTGTAAATTACATGAGGCTCCATTCCTCAGGGTGAGTCAGAGGGGTTCTGCTGAACAGTGCTCATCATTTGGATGCATTTGGCTGAGCAAGAGACATGAGAAATGCTCATTATATGAACTGTACTGGGAAGAGATATGATTCTGACATAGTGGACAAAAAGCTAAAATCAGAGTGATTTAAATATTAAAATAATTGGGTTTTTGTTTTGTTAATTAACCATTTGCCTAGTAAGAATTACACAAACCTAGAAAATTGCTAAGAGATATCTGGATAATTCTCAAAACTCAAAACTGCTTAGTGAATGAGATTTAGAGGTATCTGTAATAATGGTTTTCAGTGTTTATATCGCAGGATAAACATGTTCCCAACAGACAGTAAATTTTTGGTCAGCTGACAAAAATTTCAATTCTTAGCCAGAGACAGTAAAAATGTGGGATAGCTTCTCACTGTTGCAAGAGAAATACGTTACTACAAATTAACTTGAATTTGTTGTGGGGTATAAACACTTGTGATTAGTAAAACAGTACCCATGGGTAATTTGCTTGAGTGTGTGAGACTTGTGTTTCAAAATCTAGATTTCTACTTTTTTTTTCTTTTTTCCTTCCAAATGGTTTAAAATCAATGGGAGATCAGACTTCTGTATTTGAAATACTTTTTTAATCTCTTTTGTCTTTCACCTGCATATTGTATTAATTTTTAGTTTATTATTCAAGCTATTAGAATAACGGATGACACTAGATTCTGAACATAACTGTAATAAATGCCCTTTTAGATAACAAGAAGTCTTTAATAACTATCCTGTGATTGATTTTTAAGCAGTTGAACACTTTCCAGAGGCAGATTACACCTACATCATATATCAATAGTTCATTTATCAGTTAGCTTAAGTGCCAAATCTTTCCTGGGTTTTAATTAATTGAGAAAGTCAATCTAACAAAGAGATTGGTTAGACATGATTTATTCAAATACTGGTGACAGGAAGATAGGTTTTATCTCTTGATCACAATCTTATAAGATCAGTGTTTATTTGTTGAGAATAAAAGTACGTCAGTGAAATTTTGTCTATGTGCTCCATGGGTCTTAAGCCTATATAATGATCTCCTCTTGATTTGTTATAAATCCATCACTTTTTTGCTGCTTTCAAACTCCTGAAATAAGAGACATTTCTTTCAAGTAAAATAGTCAATGATTATCCCATTAAATAAACCTTTGTTGCAGAGTGTCTCTTGAAAGTGAAAGAGTCTACAAAAATTGTTCCCTAGATTTGAAATTTCAAGGCAACTGAAGTGAATATATATCGTGAATAACTTTGGAATGCAGGGACCAATTTAAGTGAAGAACTTATGTAAAGAAACACAGCAAAAATTAATAATGTGTCTGTTCTCTATTTTAGAATATAGGAGAGAAAACACTAAATGGAAAGATGTGATATATGAATCTTAAATATTTTTAGTAAGTTTTTTTTTTTTCTTTTCATGACCACAATTAACAAATTTTATTCCTGTATTGGAACATTGTTTTTTCAATACTCTAGTTGTGCTATGTCATCATAAATCACAGTATGATGTGGCTCATGTGGGATTTTTTTTCCAGAAAATAAACTGCAGTAGTCAAAACCAAATTACAGTACAGTCTATCTCCTCTTTGAGACGTTGCGCTCTTTTTTCTTTATTTTTAATATTAGAAACAAAAGCTGCTGTATGTGTATATTAAGTAACAAATGAGTATTTTGTAACATGTCAATTATCACCCTATTATGCTGTTTTAAAATTGAGAAATTAGTAAAATGTGTAATATTACATGTGGGATTATGAAATTATCTTTTCTGTTGTACACTTGTTCACCAAGTAAACACAAAACAAATTTGTATATTTAAAATGATTACTTCTTACTGACAAAAGTCTTAATGCCTTGACTGTGGCACTCTTTATGTTATATCAGCACAGCTGCCACATTCCAGAATCTTTAAGCAAACTAAGAGGCTCTCACATGTCTTGTCTGGTCTTCAGATGGCATCAGATAAAGAACAGTCTCCTCTAGATCCAGTGTAGTTCCTGTCAACCCCATTGAACATAAGTCAGACATCTTAAGGCATGTCAAATGGCACTAGATATCTACCCAGAGGGAACTGAACTCAGCTGTTAGTGAAGCTTAGAGCAGTATTCATCCGGACATTTACTGACATTTCCTTTAGTAAGGATACTATGAGGTCTCTGAATGCATTATTTGGCTTTTCTTTTAACAACGTGTGCTTAATTGCTTGACCACATTCAAATGTCTACATCACAGGAACTGGAGTAAAGCAAAATTACTGGCTTTTCCAATTCTGTTTGTTTCGGTGCTCAGAAGTTGCAAGTAAAATTTTTTTGTTTCTGAAAAGACAGTAACAAGATTTAAAATTGCATAAAGTAGGAAGTGGAGTAGGCATTGTTTTGACTGTTAAATGCAAACTAAACCATTATTTTTTTTAATATTTCTTGAGTTTAATAATTACATTGCTACTGCTCATTCTTTATAATATATTTAATAAAATCAGAAAAATCCAACAGCATTTCTGTGGATAAGTACATACATCCAGCTATGCAACAGGAATTATAAATAATGAAATATAAGCTCTGAGCATTGAATTTGTGTAAAGCCTGCAAAAAGGAATTCCTGACTTCATTAGCTACATGGTTTAGGGCTCAAAAAGCCAGATATAGACTAGTCAATGGACAAATATTCTCCTAACTACTCATATGTCATGAATGTTCTTTAAGACATTCTGTTGAAGCTGAAAGGGTCTCACCAAAGCTGCTAGGTGGGAGTACCACAGCTGTCATCCTCAGCAGTTATTTGTATATAGCTGGTAGACGGTGGCACACAAATCATCAGCTGTCTTGTATAACAAGCACATGACAATATTATGATTTCCCATGCATCACTTCATGGGAGTGATAAACAAATGAGTATTTCTGAACTATATTCTCTGTGTCAGACTCGTAAAGTGCATTCTCCTGCTCCAAAAAAAAATCACTTGAAATAAAAGAATAGTGATAAAAATTTAAGCATTTTATTGTCTTCAATGAAATCTTAACAACACAATTTCAGAAGTGTCTTAGTAGAGATGTTTGAAGAGACTTAGGTGGATCAATGCCTGACTGGCATGTTGACATTTAGCTGCTTAAGTACAACTGTGTGCAATTCTAGCTTAATGCCTAAGGATAACAAGCGTAGCTACAAATTTTATTCTGAGGGGGTATCTGCAATACTTGATTGATAGATTGACCAACAATCCTTAAGGCAAACAACACAGTAAAATGGAAGGGAGAGTTCATTCGCTTCAATCTATGCATAAAAAAATTTAGGACATTAATGGACAGCCCTAATTCAAGGATTTCCAATATGTGCCAGTTTAGATTTACTTTAGATTTATTAACTCAGTAACATTTAAGTGTTCACAGGCCTGCTGTTCAGTTTAGAAATACTTTTTTTTTGCCAGTCCATTGTTAAAAAAGAACTAACCATTGCAACATTTCAGTACCTCTCCAATGGGTGCCTTTTTAGAGTGTTGTTCATTGGAATGCTTTACTTATGCTCGTGCATGAGGACATCAATTTGCTTTTATATTTTCCTTCCTGTTCATGTTAGGCACACTGATTCAGTTTATCCTGGTAATATGCTAAGAAAAAGCATCTTTATGGATGTCAGCTTTGCAGTATTGAACCCGTACTCATGCAGAACACTCTCAATTAAATATGGCTGACACACCAAATTTGTTTAGTTCAATTAGTAGAAAAATACATGATTGTTTCTGAGTTTCTAAAAACATTTTTCAAAATGGTATTTGAAATTGCAACAATCAGTGACAGTAACAGTCTCATTAAAAGGCAGGAGATTTACGGTCTTAGAATGCAAAAATCTATACCTATTTGGATTTTTGTCTGTAGTAAAAACAAAGCTGTTTCTAAATGTTACTTCATCAGCCTGATATTGACTTCTATTTGCATCTTCCTTTAATGTTCATGTCATAGGCTCATGTGAAGGTAGAAATAGGAAAGATGGCAAGAGAAGTCTACAAGAAATTTAATTCCACAGCAAATCTAATTTTATAGAATAATCTTGGACTCATGAAGGTATGCATCTATGCTTCCTTCAAGCTGGATTCATCATTTCATGGCCTAATACTGACCTGAGAGCAATTGCTTTGAGCAAATAGGCTTGGAGGTGTCTGCTGGGAGCAATTTCTCAGTCTCCCCTGACCTCCATAGAGAGTGATTCCATACCTTTCACAGCACTACCATATGTTCCCTTATTTTTCTCTTGCCTCCCTTTGAAGGAGTCACAAAGCTGAAGGTGATAATGAGGAGAGGCTCCATTTATCACACTGAATTAGCTGCTGTAATGGGCCGAAAATGTGCTAGATTATCCAGAAATACTTTTCTTTTTTCTAGTACCACTATTGCAAGTTCTTGTATTCCTCACTTTTATGCCTCAACTAAATGCCTAAAGCCAGGTTTAGGCAAGGCTAAAGGCCATTATGGGCTCTTTTGTGAACATAGTGGGGAGATAGGAGAGGAACATCTTTTGCTCTCACTTCCCTATTTAGAAGTATGGAGAAAACCAACAATGCTTTTGGTCCTTAAACACACACCCACACCCACATCCACACTCACACCCACACACCCACACCCACACCCACATTTTACCTTAGTTATTGACAACACTGATTACTTCAAACAGCTGTACATACTTTATAGAATAAGGACTCAAACTGGTATCTTTATGAGACCTTTCTGGTGACTCCTTATTCTGGTTTTGTTTACAAAGCATGCTGAACTTAAGTAGCTATTTAGAAAGTTAAACTCTCAATTATTTGTTCCCTTTTTTAACTCTACTGTTGTGCAAAGCTTTTATGAAGGAAGAGGACAAGCTTCTTCAATTCTGTTTGGTTCAGTAGTCAAAAGCTGCAAATAAAATTTTGAAGAATGAAAACATTATCGCTGTTTTGTAGTAATCTTACTTAGAAGGACTCATAGATCTTTCAGTGTTAGTTTTTTCCTATGTATCGAAGTGCAACTGTAATGAAGATACTGTTCATGAAAGATCTCATTAAAGAAAGCAAATACATTCTTATTTAAATTTCTCCAGTTAATATAGAATCAATAATATAATTAAGAACAATTTTAAAATTTGAACTATCATAGAGGTAGCATAATGTTTTTTAGATTAAAGTCAAGATGATACTTTCACTAGCATTGCAGGGCTGGCATAAGTTTATACAATAGTATCTTCCTGAGAGTCAAAACAATTGGCATGCTATTTCAAAATATTTTTATTTATTATTTAATTTAAATCACAATTATTAAAAAGGTCATAATTTCTTAATGATATATTTTAAAGTATTTTTATATATTCCGTAAAACATATTGATATCAAGTACTGCACAACAACAAAAAAACCCCACATTTTCTAATATTTTCTATACATATATCTTATTCTTGAAATAAAATTTTAACACACTGAATTTATTTTAAAATAACAACACATGCTCTATTTTGAAATAACTAAGGCTTTCTAGAGATGCGATCTTCATTCAAAGTCTATGAGACTCATGGGAATTTTTGCACTGAATGTCATAGTCTTTTATCAATTGTAGAAATAATTTACAGTACTTTTGTACTGCAAAGTTTTAAAAAATATTTTTTACTAAAACTGATTTGTTTTCTTCTAATTATGCATCAGAGGATATGCTTGAACTTTTCTGGTATTCTCTACAGGGGAGGATGAGGTTATTTAATCTCCCCTTCCTCAGTCTTTCAGCCCTCTATGGTGGGGGAGGAATGATTGTTAGTGTCTAGAAGTGAATGGTTCCTGTAACAACATCCAAGTCTATTTCCCATACAGAGTTTCCACTAAACAAAAATATATATTTTGACCATAGAGACACATATGTATGTGTGTATCTATATGCACACATATCTGTATTTAACTAACCCAAAAAAATTTCTGTTAGCAAGATTTGCCTGTGCTTCATGTTAGCTGTCTGCTGTAAGTTACTTTGAATTTTTCCTAGTAGGTGCATTTAAAAGTGGGCACGAAATGAGGTGTGATTACATAATTCCCTAATTATGCTTTTAATCGAGCTTATTAAGTTTATGAAGACCTTTATAATCCTTTAGTCAGCACAAATAATTTTTTTAAAACCCTTTAAAGAGTAAAGACAGTCTTTCACAAATGATTCAGAGATATGCTCAAACTTTCCTAAATAAGGAAATAAAATTACAATGTAGGTGACTGCATTTTATTTAAGAATTATTTTTGACTTCTATTTGCCTAAAATTTTCACAAGAAAATTTTGGGCACATAATTCATTAGCAGCATAATTCACCATCATATTTCAAGTTCTTGTAATTCTGAAATTTTATATATTTGTGTACAAACACAGACATGGAAAGTTTAATAAACAAGCTACTTGAACTGATTTCTTCAAAATGGGGAAAGTTTTTCTCATACTATTTTTCTGCACTATCAGAGTACTTCCAGAATATTCAGTAGGTAGCATGGTTATATAATAGTATTGATCAGAATTCCGGCATTAAAGCAGATTACTTTCTGCTAAGTAACTTAGAAGTTAAATTAATAAAAATCAAACAACCAAAAGTCCCAGAACCCAGAGAGTTTAGGCACCTAACCTAATCAGGAACAGGCATGCAAATGTTCTGATGTATTTCCTGGCCTTGGTCTCTCTCCTGAACTTTGACTTTTATCTCAGGCAATAGTATACTTCAGTAGAACTTTCATGCAGAGAATAACCAAATGCTGAGGACATTTAAAAAGCATTTAAATGACTTCTGTTTTCCTTCCTTCTGCTCTTCCTTCCCAAAGATGCTTTGTTATATATGAGAAATATAATGAGGAAGGTAATCCTTTTCCCAAATAAAGGGTGAAACTTAAGTAGCTCAAATGAGCTTCACTGAGCATCAAATGATCTCTAGGTGAGATGCCACATTATCTCCTTGTACTCACAAAGCCAGAAGGCTCTTTGTTGAGCTTTAAGCAGTCATTACGAAACATCTGATAACAGAAATTATATATAATTCATTTCATAATTATGCATTTCTACAAAAAAATAATATTTGGATTAAGTTTCTATTAAAAATTAAGAATTTATCTTATCTCAAAATTTGCCTTGCATACTGAAAAATTATACAAAATGATAGAAAAATAGAGGAAATAAATTATTCCTTCCCATTCTATTTTTCTGTTATAATGAGCTCATATCTTTGATGCGTTTTTCAAAAACTTGACAGAATGACAGCTCTAAAATCGAACAATTTTTTAGTTTCATATTCTTAGTGCCTCTTGCTTTTTTTTTTTTTTGAGACTCTCTTGAAATGAAGATGATAGGTCTAGCAAAGAACAAGAAATGGATAGCTGAAATATTGCAGTATCACATACTGAAAGAGTGAATCATACCTGGAAGGAAGCTGCATAAAAATATGCAACTTTCAAGGGTTTAAAAATATGAAAACCCTATGCTTCATTCAGTTTTGTTTTGTTTTTTTCATGTATCTTTTCTAATTTGCTATTTACAATAGAGTTCAATCACAGAGGCACACATGTAGGTTCTCTGACCAGATGTCTTCTTTTTACTGGAAACACAATTTCACAAGTAGTCACAAAATGAAATTGCTAAAGAAAAGGATTTATGAAATAGAAAACAATAAATTGTCTGGATAAGTCGCTGTTCATCCACAAATCTTCTGTGAAATATACAGCAATCTGCTGTGGTTTAAGCCATTTCTTAAATCAGACAAATTTTATCAGAACAATGGGCAGATGCTATTAGTGTGACATCAACTGCAAGAAAACGTCTAGTCTTGTCTTACCTCTATTACAAGGAAATTAGTATAAAAATAAAATAAGAATCATGATTCATATACACATGAATACATAAGTTACAGTTTCAAACTGTGTTATAAGGAAGAAACGCTGAGCTTACAAGATTTAGTATGTAAAGGGATCAGCAATTACATGAACATGATATGGACAATATATTCTTTTTTTCAATAAAACTGAGGTTAAGTCATCCCCTCAGCACCTTTGAAAGAACCTATCCTGTTTTAAAGGAAGAAGAAGATCTTTAATGAATTAATTATCAGCTAAAAGATTGGAATTGAGAAGAATTTAAACAAAGGGTCATTTTTCATACTGAAGAGATAACCACAAAAACATCCCTGAATAATCTGTGTGCTGGGTTTGTTGTTAATTATTTACCCAAGAAAAATGAGTATATCAAATATTTTATTTGAATTATTAAAGACAATCACATCTAACCAGATCATAGAGGCATAAGAAAGATCTCATGCTTCTAAATGACTGAGTAATACATTTGAACATTATCAAAAGTAGATTAAATTCAGTGTTGAAAACTGCAGAATCAAGGAGACTGGGGAACAATCACTACAGATGGGAAACAATAAGCTCTAAACTGGCTAAAATTTGGCTATTACCACTTAGACAATAACTCTGGATTCATTGTCAATAATTTTGTTTTCTTAATAAATGTAAAATACCATTTGATCCTCTTTCCTTATGTTAATATATGCTTAGCAGACACTTACTAAGTCAGATGTTGGAATCTTTGATCTAGCAGTGAGTTTTTGTCTTTAACGTCTCAAAAAGTTGATATGACAGTAATTTAACTTTAATCCTCTTTTAGCATTCTCATAATAAAGACCATTCTTTTCTTAATATTTTGAAATACAGGCACAGTTTCATTTTGAGAGATTTTCACTGTATTTATTCTGTGGGAATGGAAAATTCATCTGCTTGTGTATGTGTCTATATGTGATCTAGAATGCATAATGTACCACCACAGCCATTTTATTTGAAATAAATATTTCTCATAACCATGTTTAAATCAGATACCATACATTTAAGATGATAGGGCACAGGCACCTTGGTGAGCATCTTATACCTGTCAATTATTGGTAATGTCTCTAAAGTCCACACTTTCCAGATGTACAATGAAGAGTCAATTTTATATCATTTTATTGAACCAAACCTTCTCAAAGTCCCCATGGAAATTTGCATGCAATGAAGTTGGGAGCAAAACCTGATAAAAGAAAAATTAGCACACAGAATCTGCACAAGGTTTCAGAAATCTGGGAAACTTTTCCCTCCACAGAAAATGCACAGTAGAGACTTTATGAATACTCTTAAAGAAGAAGACAATTCATTGTTGTCTGATTTACTTCTGGTTAAAAATTGGTAGGTTAGTTCCTGCAGAGGCTATACTCCAATTCCTCAGTACAGCACAGTACATACTGCAGCCATTACACGGACTTAATAGGAAAGACTGACTTAAGTCATTTGTCATGACCAAAAATTTTATTATGCTTGCAGTTTACAAAGCAGTATTTTCACAGGGCTATGACAGCAATACAGCTCAATGCTGAGGAATGAGAAGAAAAAAACAGGAGGAAAAAAGGGTGAGAGAAAAGAAGAAAAGATAATTTGAGAAGTTGTTTCCTTTATTCTGAATAAAACTCTCCTTCACATTAATGCTTGTCACAACTTGTGTAGTCAGTGATAAGGTGACCCATATTTGACAGTGCTGTAAACTACAGAGCAACTGGGGCATGGAAAGGAAGCAAAGAAATGACAGCTCAAAACAAAATGTCCCTCATTTCAGTCCTTGAAGCTATTTCTGAGTTGAGGACAGGGAACACAAAAACATTGGATACCCATCAATCATAC
Source organism: Zonotrichia albicollis (assembly GCF_047830755.1). NCBI lineage: Eukaryota > Metazoa > Chordata > Aves > Passeriformes > Passerellidae > Zonotrichia > Zonotrichia albicollis. The sequence goes on from NC_133820.1 coordinate 77,646,066, forward strand.
TAGTTAGTCAATAATTTATTAATATAGTGCCACCACATATAGCTTTTAGCAACCTACTTGTGACTGGAAGAACTTGGCATAAATGGACTATCCCATCCAGCTGTGATCAAATATTCTTGATCTCAGGCATGATTCTTTAGGTGGACTTTCTTAAATTCTGTTGCTGTCATTCATTACTTCTGTTTCTAATTTTAGAGGAACCAATGAAGCCAAGCAAAATGGTATAGTCAGTCAGAACTGAAAATCCAAATGCTACTGTTTAACTCCTACAATAAAATGAGGCTTGCAGACTTCAATCTGAAATACATATCAATCATTTCCCCCTTATTTGTTTTCCTTTAATATACTTTCTGAAGGATAAAGCTTTTGCCAATGTTTATTTCAAAATGCACTTTTCCCTGAGTGATGATATATTTAATTGACATCAGAAACACACATACTAAAAACACAAAGGCTTGCAAACATTTCATATGCTTCCCTGCTTGGTATTAATAAAGTAACCTTTTCCAAAGGTTATAACTAACCTTTTGGTGGAATTTTTTTTCTCAAATAAATGAAAGTTGACATTGAAGCTAGTTCTTACAACATGAAATATTCACAATTACTTCATTGCTTTTTTCTTTGTGCGAAAGAACCTCTTTCAAAACATTCTTATTCAGCATCTTCTGCTACCTATAAAAATTTTATATCTGAGTTAAAGTTTTATAAGGCTTAAGGTTATGAAATATTAAGACAAGATTTGAGCTTGTGATAATTTCTGTTTAAAAGACAGCAAATGTATCTACCAAAAAGTAAAAAAAAATACAGATTTTTTTGCATTGGTGCTTTATGGATATGCTTTTCTGATACTCCTTTCTCAAGGGATATTTATTTTTGGTCACTGCATAACAGAAAAAAAGAAAAATAACCATTGGGATCCAATAAAATTAAATTGTTACAAATTTTCTTTCAAAACTTTCAATTATTTTGTCTTGGCTAATCTCAAAATTTGATCAGGAACTACTAGTCACCAGACATCAAAAAGATCTTATTCGATACCAGTAGCACTGTCAATAGCTCAGGAGCTCGGTAAAGTTGAGCCTCAATCTGAATAAATTCTGTTTGAATTCAAAAATTTTCATCCAGTATCTCTGAACAGTATCTCTGTATGAAGTTCTTATATAGAGCTCTTAAGCACATTTGAAAATAATTCGAATAGATGGTTCAGCAGGGGGTTCAGTAATGTTAAAAAGTTGCAGGTTTTCTTCTCTACAGGTGAAAAATATGTGCTTTGAACGGAAAATTGCAACACTTTTAATTGCAAGAGTAACTTCACTTCAAAATTTTCATTTTGCATTTGTTTTTCTAATTTGTAAAATTTTCCTTATAAAGTAGTTTATATAATTTTCTTTAGCAGTACTGTGCAATTCTTGCTTTGTATCTCTTTAGAACCTTATGAGTTACTAATGTACTACCTTTTTATCCCAATGACTTTTTTTATAGAGTATAAGATGTAATTTGAAGTAACTCCATCTATATATGAAAGAGAGGAGCTAAAAATTATTCTTTATTTCTACCTTGAAAGGAATATTTATTCTCCTTTCATTCATTCTTTTTATCATTTTAGGTTAAGATGATCAAGCTTGGGCTGCCTTCCCAGAAACTTAAGCTCATTAGAAGAGTAAAATTCAGATTCTGCCTTGCCCCAGTTTATTCTTCATTATTCTAATAATGGACAATCCTTATGGAAATGTAGAATGTGTAGTACAGAAATCTAAGCACTTCTTAAGAACAATCCAATCCATATTACTGTAGACATCTGATGTATGTCAGCTGAACCATGGCTTAAAGTATGTCTTTTTATCCACTTTCCATAGAATATAGGAAGATACACCAAAATCCGTAATCTAAATTTAAATAGCTAAAATGTATTGAAATACTCTACTTCAATAATGATCTCACTCAAAAACTGTGATCCTGCTTCCCTCTCATCACACAGAGGACTCATCTCGTGAAGAATATGCACATCTTTTTTAAGACAAGCTATATTCAAATACCAACTACATGATGTTGATTAGATGACTATGGAACTAGCTGTCTTTCTGTTAGATGAGTAAAATTAAATTGAAGAAACTAATGTATCACCTGAAAAACAAGGCTGAAAGAGGTTCACCAAAGCTTAGAGTTTTAGCAAAGAAAATTTGGGAAAGTCGTTAAATTTTTTTTGACCTAGTAATCCAATACACAAAAGTAAGAGTAAGAAAAGTTACAGCAGTCAGAGGAGGTTTACTAAAAATCTAGTTCCTCTGGTTTGTATGCCATTTCTCCTAAATTTTCTAATTATAAACCCTAAGTAATGTTGCTTTTATCTCAGAAATTAGTTTTCAATACAATGTGGAGAATTAAAATTAAATGCCATTTGAAAAGGTCATAAAGCAGGGACAATGCATAGCATGTGACAAAAGGCTCAGCAGAAGAATAGTACTGCTTTTTTTTGCCCCTATTATGCTTTTAGCAAATATATTATTTCCTATCTATAAGATCGCTATGGCTCATTTCCTTTTGACACTACATCTTACTGAGTAGCTATCAGCAGTAATGGAAAATAAGACTGAAATATTATGCTGAGAGTAAATTATAAACTTTAATATAAGACTAATTTAGCATATTAGACTATTTAGTATATTTTCTTCAAAAGGCATGGAGTAGCGTGAAGTTCATCCATCTAAAACTTATTACTGTTATTGAAACCTTTATCCATTCTCAATCATATAGCAAGTCTATATAAACATAAGAGACTCTAAAACCCAAAAGATTACTTAAGCCAGAGAACTGTTCACAGGGAAGAACATATGTGCTCAGAAAAAAGTATGCAATTTAAAAACTTTCATGAGGTGGCCAAACTCCCCAAAATATGATCTGTGACCATATGTGATCTGTAAGAAATAATAATAAAATATATTTTCCTTATTCATCCATTAAATTTGAAACCATCTCTTGAACCATTTGATGAGATTTTGAGATAAATAATTTTCCATAATTCTAGCAATACAATCAGAACATTGATGATTTAACAAACCAGAATGCAAAAATCACAAAACAAATATCCTTATCAGCTCAATGTAACATATAATTTGAATAATTTAGCACCAGTTCTTGTCATACTCTTTAGGCTTTTTAACTATCTAATTATGATCTGTGATTTTTTTTTTCCCTAATGAGACTGGTTTGTTTTTTTTTTTTTTTATATGCCATATAGGAAGTTTCAGTAACTCTGAAACTCTTAATTATTTATTTTAATCAATAAATGGTATCAGTGGAACAACACCTTCCCACCATTTTTTATAAAAGAGTATTTTATCACAAAAATATTTTCATGGAAAAGTCATGTTAATCCTTGCTTTGTGTACAGAAAAGAAGAATCAGATTTTTTTTGACTGACTCTTCCATTCACAGTGAATTGAATTAGAATAGAATGATCAAATTTTACACACAAGGATTATTTATTCCTACTTTTAACACAGTTTGGCTTCCATTAATTTTCAAACAAGCGTAAAGAAATTTGCTACATGGACCATTTTAGTATAATCATTAGTGCAATCAGACATTCTTATATGAATAAGCATGAGGCAAAGGAAATTAGGGTTTAGAAGACAAAGGTTATGGCAAAAATATGCATAACCCTGCAAGATTTTCTGAAATACCACATAGCAAAGACAAGGCATGCAATATATTTACATGGATAGTCATTAGGAATACCTGGTTTTGATAGATAATTTATTTTTAAATTATGTCAGCTTTAGATTGAGTTTTGGTATTCTTAAAATTGTCTACTGTATATGACATAAAGTTTGTGTTTTTTTGGTGCACATTTTTATACATTTTTAGACAAAGCTCTGTTCCTGAAAAGAAAAACTGTTACAAAAGTGAAAAGAGAATAATTACATCTGCTACTTTCTCTGATACAATGCTAGATTTTGTTTTCCAACAGAATGATTGCCTTTTATGGTAATGGAAAGGAATCTTAGATAAATTAAATTTCACCTGCACACAAAAGGGAATTGCATTTCTCTGTGTTCCATCACACTCTCCTCCAATGTGGTGGGGTTTTTTCAAAATATAAAAAAGCCAGTATTACTATCTGCGTATTCTCCAGGAAATTTTGGACTAAATAATGAAAAATATATATTTAAAAAATCAATACAAATCAGTGAGGAAAGTGAGATCCATCTACTTGTTATTTCAATATGCTCAAACTTAGAGAGAGAAAAGTTTTATTACAGTGTTGTGGCCCTGACAGCAAAGTTTGCAATAGATAGTCAAAACATGACATTTGCAAAGAGAGGTAGGAACTTCCAGAAATTAGCATTTTTCTGATTTGTCTTACTATATTTAAATATCAAATATCTATATTCATTATATCACAGAAGCATACAACTGTACATATGTTGAAATATGTAGACTTCTCACCATCTAAAATGATTTTTTTAAAAAGACATTGACATTTTTCTGAGCAATTTAGGCCATAATCATACTTTATTGAAAATTTGTAGCAGACAATGCATACACTAGAGAATGAATCTATCATCTGCTTGGAGCAGAATGCACAGACCATCTGTTGGATTGGGTTGGTTTTTTTCGACTTCTGTTTTCATATGCTAACATAAAAAGTCAAGCTAAGTAAAGGTCCTGAAGTATACTGAGCTTTTCCTACAGTACAATAATCATAGGTGGCTCTGTTTAGACTACACAAAAAGCCAAGAGGGAAAAACTAAAACAAGGCCCTGAAGAGAGATGTTATTTGACTTCACCTTGCAAAATAACATATGCCTAGACACATCTCTGTGGTAAAAGAACACTTAGATTGTGGGGGGGAAGAAAAAAAGGGTACTTTCCAAATTTCATTTGAGATTAATTGATCTCACAATTTCTTTAGGTTTTTGTATCTTTTTTTTTTAACTGTTCTCTTTTCAAAATGTTTTTGCGTCATCCCTAAAGGAATTAATTTCAACAGCAGACCAAAGATTTAAGAAACATCTGTATCATTTCTTAATCGCCAAAATTTGGAAAGAAACCTTCCAATGAATTTCTCCTTCTGAAGTAAGCCTCTTATATTAGGATTCATAAGATAACTCACATTCCTTCCTTTCCTAGCTACTCACTGCCTCTTTTTTGCTACATTTCCAGTCACCACTACAAAGGAAATGGGACACTTCAGACAGAAATCTCCCTTATTAGACAACCATGTTTCATTCTATGCATTACACTCTTAATATTGTGTACTCTTTTATTATGAGAGGATTAAGAGTCTTACACATAAAAAGGTCTTATTTCAACTCTCAGTTTTAGTAATGTTTGAAGCCTGTCATGAAAACAGCATCACCTGAAGAAAACTCAAATTTTCAACTTTCATGGTGGTGAGAGAAATGGCACTAGCCATTACTTAGGGAACCATACAAAATGGTTTTAAGTTTTTATTTTGTATCTTATTGACTATCTGGAAGCAAGAAACTTCATTGTATTTTCCACAATATTTTTAAGATAATGTTATGAGAAATATGACATACAGTGGGATAGTTAGGGGGGATAACGACAAAGCTTGTGCACAGAAATGAACACATCAAATTTCACATAGCTAAAGAGTTACAGCTTGATGAACCAAATACAAAAGTTTTCATTACGTACCTAGGCTTCTTTTTTATGAGTACTGTGCATAAATTTATTTTACTGTAGCATTTACTTGATGGAGATTTAAGATCTTGCCTTTAAGGACTCAGACTCAAAATAGCTAGTTTCAGTTCATAAATTTCCCCATGCAATTAATTTATTTTTGCTTCAGTGTTCTGTCTTAGAAAACAAACAGACAAAAAAAACCCCATGGTAAACAAATACACAAAACAAATCATCCACAAATAATAGCACTGGCATTCACTTTCAATAAGTGGAATTTCTTTGAACACTAAGCTTTTTAAGATATCAGTCTGTGCATTATGTTAAATGTCTAAATGAGGGGGACTGATTTTGGTTATGCACAGTCATGAGATTTGGCACACCACAGTACTCCAGCAGAACAGCAAATCAGATGAACTCATAAAACTTATAGAGAGGATGTACTTAAATTCTAAAAGATATATTCAATGACTGTTGTAAAAAGTGAATGATAAAAAACTTTGAGTCCTCATACAAAAGGTTAGGTTTTTTTTTTTAAACTGTGTCAGTATCTGCAGGCAACCTTTTCATAGAAAGATACTTAGTGACAGTTTGTGAGATATTATTGAATGTTCTTTCTTCAAGGCAAAAAGATTGTCCTGTCTAAACATGTCACAGTTGACAGAAGTTTGTCTAGTTTACTATAATCTTATAATCCAAGATATTAAAGAGTCCACACCACTAGCAGTAAACCTGTTTCGTATTTAAAAAATACAGCAACATTTCTTTCCTGTGAAAATCTTTTCTTGGTACAACATGTTTTCTAAAATGATAGTAACTTTTTTTACCTGGAATTTCTTCAAACAATCCAAGCATTTCTTGATAGTTCTGGACAAGTAGAGCTGAGGCTGTACCCAAACAGATCAGAAAATAGAAATTCATTTTTTCACAGGCTATGTGTCTGTTCATGTACTCCTATGATTAAATTTTAGCAGTTGTATGGAATACTCGATTCATATTTTACTTGCTTTGTACTAAGTGCAACACTTCTGCAGAATGCTATCTAGACATTTGATCCTACTTCACATCTCTGCTGATTGTGGTTGTGACAGGATAGCAAGTTGCACTGCTCCATATTCATTTTCTCAGAGGTCTTTTACTTTTTTCAAGATTACTGTGTGTATTTTAATTCTCTCCTACAACATATGGGTGAATCATTTAAAAATATTTTCATTTTTATTTTTAAAAAGCATATGTTTTACTTCATTATTTAGTCCTTACTGACTTAAATGAAAGTACTGGGTGCAAAAGAAACATCTAATTCTTACTGATACAACTACTGTTACTAATTTTGCATGTCAAGGCTTTCCTCTTCAATCCCTTTTACAGCAGTTTTCATAAATTCCATTTAAATCTCCAATGAACAGTGTAGAGAAGCATTCATTTTCATCTAAATTTCTATCCTCTCAAAGACTATTACTTTTCAAACAAAAGTCATTAATCTTCTAAATTAAAATACCAGAGTCAAGATACGCAAAAACTTAACTCAGGAGGATTAATTATCATCAAATATGTTGGTGAAGGCATTGTTGATTAACAAACAATTATTAATTGAATTTTGCTATTAAAAAACAACTTCTTAGATGTGACTGTAGTTTGAAGTCCTTATGTTTATCCATAGAAGACTAAAAATAGTTTAAAAAACTGTTCCCACTAATTAATATAATGGAGTTGTTTATTTTATATTGTTTACTTTCTCTCTTCCCTTCTTTCTCCTTTTTCCTTCCCTATTTTTGATGTCTAGTTTACTTTGGAGTTACTCTTACTATTCCTGCTTTGAAGGGGTATTTTTGTTCTGAACTTCAGATAATTGATATAAAATGTGATTATCTTTGTGGTTAAGTTAATAGCAAAAATGATGATGAAACAACTGACAGAAGAGAATTCAATAAATAAATAGAGCATAAATAAGAGCCACCAGACATTACACACAGAAGGTTTGCATTTAGCATAATGATTATCTTTACAAAACTCTATAACAGAAATAACTTTATGAATTTAATCTTTTGGACATTCATAAACTATTATCATTTGAGTGCATGAACAAAATTATAGCAATGCACGTGGAAATTAGTAGTGGATGGAGGTACACCAATATTACATATTCCAATTTATAAGCAGAGAAATAACAAGGAATATGAGGAAAAAAGCAGTGAATCAGATTGGCTTGGACAAGTGATCCACCTGACTGGCCTACGAAATGAAAAGAAGTTATATCTCTGTAGGCAATCAGAAGTCCATCCAAGAACTAAAAGTTGAGTATCTGAAGTCCCACATATTCCTGCAAATACATATGCAGTGGTTTTTATAATGTTTTCTCCATACTTGCTGAAGGTAAAATAACTTCTACACTCTGAAAGAACCTATTCCCAGTTAGAATATAAAATAATCTCAGAAACCATAGTTTCAAAGAAAAACACAGAGCGCAACAGAATTTGGCATGAAGTATGTACCCTGTACTTTTTTCTCCTTACATAATTCAACACTATTTTTAGGTATGGATCCCTTAAACCATTGAAGAATCTCTAGAAATAATTAGGAGGCCAAATAGTATTCAGTCCTAGGACTTTATTCAGCAAAGATGCTGCATGTGATTATACCCATTCAGATCCAAGGATCTTTTGTGATTTTTAAAATTTAATTTGGTTTTGTTTTCCTTCATGAGTTTTGCACAAAGCAAACCTATGTAGCAGCAAAAAGACACCAAGGTCAAAACCGTGCTGTTTTTTCCGTATGGTAAGAGTGGGAGGAAGGATGAAAACAGATGACAGGAAAATACAAATGTTACAAAAGGTTGAATATTTTAATGTTGATGAAATATAGTCAAACAGAAGACTTGACTGATACAGTTAAAAAAGGAATGAACTGCAGATGATGTGTTCCATGAACTTCACCCAGCTACTTATTAAAGAATAAGAAAATCATTGCATATTAAATCCATAAAATCAATCCTGTGTGATAAAGATTGTTGGTTAAGATTAAAAAAATAATTTTTAAGTTTTGAAAAAGACATTTCCATCTCTCAGATTTTGAGATAACGGCAAACACTAAAATATAAAAGCTCTTGTTTTCAATTTTACATAATCTTACATGTTTTATTTCTAACATTCTATTTTAATATAATAAGTTGAAGTCCAAACTTTGGAATACACACAACATTTAACCAAGTCTTAATTCTCTCCGTGTTTTTCTGTTGGCTCATTTCTGAGGGTTAAACACCCATAATTTATTTTCCATTTTATCTCATTAATTAAAGTCAATATTTTCCATGAGTCAAGAACAGATGAAATTCCCCATAAAGTAGTGAAAATGGAAATCAAGAGATAAGATGTGCCTGAGCAAGTGAAAGAATGGACTGAGGGTCCTAATTGATAGGAAAGGTCTGTGTGACAGCCAAAACGTGGCAGGGAGAGATGGAGTAAAGGATTGAAGAGTAAAGAAATAGGACATATGACTCCAAATGTGCTTTGGAAAACCAGGCTACTCGTGACAATCCCCTCTGATGCTGTGAATATATATCATTAGGACTACAGAACTGTAACACTGACCTAAACTGACAGTAATCCTCAGCACAGCCAGTACAAACATTCAAGACTTCAGCTGGAAATAGAAGATATGGAAAGAACAATGCGACATAAACTTGAAGCTAATTTTTAACATGAATTTTGGAGAAACTTACTTTCTTTTATTTTGAAGAAAAAAGTTTTCACCTAAAAAACTATTTTTAAAGTATAAATGATGACAATGTTTAAACCCAATATTACAGTTAAAAGTAACATTTTCAAAAATTTACAAAAAAATATTTAAATTACTAATAGAAAAACATCTAAACAAAGTTATAACCTTAACTTACACTCTTACTAAAAAGTCATAATAGTTTAGTATTTTGGATCTATGTTCATCTCAAATTATTGGTAAGTTATAGCTTTTTGAAATAAAAATCAGAAAATTTAGATACTGATGAAATTAAATTTTTGGTAAAGTTAAAGTTTGGGGATTTGGGTTGCAGCAGTTCTCAACTTTTTACAAGATAAATTTCCTGTTTGAAACTTTTAACAACATCTAGTTCTTTCCCTAGTGTCAATAGTTTACTTTAGATCATAGATTCTGTATTCTAAAAAATTGTTCTAACAACACCAGGAAACTTGTATGCTAGAAAATTCTGCCAAAACATCACAGCATAACATTTAAGGAGTAATTTTCACCTAAAAAATGCAAGCTTGAGGATACAGAAAGAAAGAGCAAATTCTAAAACTGCTTCCAACAGGGTACAAAAAAAAATGTGTCACAAGGATAAGAAGAAGCTGCTAGAAAGCAATGATTATGTGTTAAGAGTATGTTTATCTGTATGTATCAGCAGCATTCTTATGAATTTAACAGATTCCAACAATATGCTCTATTTTTTTCCATGTACAATATTTAAATGAACTTCACTGTTCACAAAAATATTATATAGGAATCAACTCTAATTTATTTATTAAGAACTATATAAATTATATACATATATGCACTTTTATATATGTAAATCTTCTCATGTTTATATTAAGAGAGAAATGTAGATGGTACATATTTATTTGAGCATATATAGACTTATATAGGTCCCTACTGTTATTATTCCAGAGATTATTTTCTCGAGGGAAAAAAAAATATATTCAAGCCAACAGTATTTCCGCAGACTTATCTATAATGATTCATCACCAATTGGATTTTAAAGATGGCTATTCTCTGTTCTTTCTTTTACTTCGACTATGAAAAGGTTGAAAAGCATTTCCCTTTTGCAATGTTCTTTGATGTTACCCTTAAGAGGTCCATAGTTTTAGAGGTATTTCACTGATTCAGTCACTCCCTGTGCAACTGATATTTTCACTGCCAAATCTTTCTTTAATGTTGCATTTTTTTAAAAATATTCCTGCAAAACAGTGCAACTTAGTCCAGAGGAAAAAACAATGGTTGGTTTTGTCGATGTTGAAAGTACGTGGGTAACAACAACCAAAAAACTGGTCAAGTCCTTTGCTTCCTGGTATGTTTAATGGGCTCATGTTCTCTAGCAGCATCCATACTTTTTTTGAGATGAGTGATATGCTTCTTAATAACACTGTGAGAATATAATAATTCAATAATTCTATCCACTTATTCTATCTTTTTAGAACAGCTTGAATTTGCAATGCAGACTTCAAATGGTGTTCTTTTTACCAAATTTAATTGAACATTAAACATTTAAATCAAACATTTGAACCTGAACTAGTCACTTTAGTCAATGAAGAGAAATAGGGACATCTGAAAAATAATTCACCTTCTTCAAAAATGTGCATCTAAGATAAAGATGAGATGAGATGAGATGAGATGAGATGAGATGAGATGAGATGAGATGATAAGATAGGACAAATCCCCATCATGGACTGAATGAGTTACTCAAACTAAAGTGTCTTGCTGACCCATTAAACACAGCAAATACCACCATCAGCTTGGCAGCCAGTGATAAAACAAATCAGAGAACAAGGTAAAATGGGGAGCTGAGGTAAAAACATAGGAATGGGAATTCTATTAGGATTTTCTTAAAAAATGGCTAAGGAGATAAGGGAAGGCTTAAATGATATCAAAATTCAAAGATTGCAAAACACTCAGGGAGAAACAGAAGAATGAGAGGTCCAAGAAGCTGTTAATGAACTAGGGGAAATCTGACTTTATTTTTGTAAGCATCTAGGACAAGGTACAGGCAAGACTGGACAGAAAGTAACCTGGTTAGTAAATCAGTGAAGCAGATGGTAAGAGAAGATGGTAAAACCAAGTAATGATTTCTGGGTAAGGAACCTAGGACTTGAAGAAGGCAGTTGGGAATCCTTTGAGACCATGGAAAGCAGGAAAAAAAGAAGCAAGAATAAGGTAGAGGACAATACACATTCAATTAAAAAGCCCACAAAAAAAGTAAAGCGAATGTAACAAAAGACAGTAAGTTCCAGAGCAGCAGGAAGAAAGATATATGAGTCTGCTTTTCACAAAAATTCCAAATGCAGTGGAAGACTCTAAAGCCTTACAATATCTTCCGCTGTGGAAGTCCTCAATATTCAGCAGAGAAAGTACACAACCACCATTGTAATTACCAACAAAAAATTAAGAACTTTCTTCTGATGTCAGTTATTCTATCAGTTCAAGTGGCAATGGGATACACAGTGAATCCTCAGGTTTCAGTTCTGTATTCAAATGATGGACAAAAGAAGTGCCAGTACATGAAGTGACTTGTGCACTCTTCTGCTTCTTTTGTTAAAAACCAAACCAAAACAAACAGACAAGCTTTAGAAATGCTGTTCTACAAGTACCAAAGCCAGTTTTTAAAGTTAGGAAATTCTAGACCTAGATTCTCTTTGTAACTTCTCTAATTCCATACACGTATATATATACAGTCTTCAGCTATGTGATCTTGCACTATTTTTATCACCTGATTCTTCTGCATCCCATGCACGGAGCATAGATCCTCTGAGAATGAATAAGAACTTTGGAAGAGAAAGGTCTGTGGCCTGTGTTGTGTAGCAACCCTGATTCTTTTGTTGTGAAAGTTAAAAGTATAAATATAAAAGCCTACAAGTTATACAACCATTTTTAGAAGTTTCATAATAAAGTTGAAAAACTGGCTCATGACAAAAACAAATGGATTATCATCTTCTGATTCCATAACCTAGAAATGCAGAATTGTGTGATCTATATTCCACCCTAATAATTAAATTACCTTCTTAACAAAGCAATTTATATGAGATAATACAAAAAACATAAGCAGCTATTAATTTGATTTCTTTAGGATCTAATTTTAGGATCTGGTTATCGCAGGAGAAGGAAGGTATGGTTCAAATATGGATAACACCTCAGAAAGGCCACATGATCAGTTGTGAAAATACTTGAAGGTGTGAGAGCTCACAGGGTAGACTAAGGCACAAGAAGGTATCTTGATTCTTCTCTTCTTGTAAGTTCAGGTACCAAGATGAAAGCTGTAAACAGGAAGCTCCATTTACTTAGAAACCAGGGACCAGAATCCTCTCCTAAGACTAGAAAAAGTTACAGCAGTACATGAAATAGTCAAGTAGCATATTTTTATGACAGTTTTATCTACATTTTCTAAAATGGACAAAATATTTTCTCATTAAATTAGAAAGCTGCATTGGGAATGTTGCTCATCCTGATAGGTTTCAAATTCGTAACTTTCTACAGCAGCATGCCAACCACAAGATTGTAGGTTGCTAGGAGAAAAGGAAGAAGACTTGGAAGTGGAGGCTAATGGGCAAAAACATCAAAATGCAGGATTTGTGGGCTCAGAGCAGAAAAATACAAAAGAAATGCTTATACAAAAGCTTTGATCATATAGTTTAACCGTGCACATTTTTATGTTCCTGATTCTACACTGATCACAGTGATTTAATTTAAATAAATAGTTTTGACTACAGACATGCAAACTAAATTTCTCAGTTAATGTTTGAATTAGAAAATTATTCTCTCACTTATTAACCTTTTGGATTCCCATTAATACTGAATTTTTTACTTCCCATTGACAAAACTTGACAGAAACACATAAAATACCTTCCTCATTACTTTTCTAGTGACTCAACATTTGAGCATGAAACTCTGTTGTGTGAGGAAGGCACAGTATTCAGTCCTTTTGCTTCTTTCTTTACAGTACACTATTAGAAATTATCGAATGGTGGGAGGATTTGCCATCTTCTTTCAGAAGCTGTATTTTTGAATTCTTGTATGTTTTATGAAAGACTTCTGCATTGTCAGTGCTTGCTTTACGTGGGTTAGGCATATCTGGCATATTCTTCTTGGAAGTGTCTCTTAAACCAAATGTTAATTGAATTCTGTGTTCTCTACACCTCTCGCACACAACCAGAGGAGTCTGGGACTGGTTTGCAGATGGGCTCATCATTTATGGGTGCAACTGAGAACAGGGAAAGTAGTGGGAGAAAAGTGCTATATGTTCTGAAACCAATCAATTCAATTTTTTTTTAACTTTTATCTCTCTTTCTGGCTTGCCCCTCCTCTGCAGAATAGGGTTGTTGTAAAAATAAACCTGTTACTAGTTTGTGAGGAACATATTGAGTGTAGTGGTGAACAGTGCCAAGGGCTCGTGAGAAATTACATCTTCCTAGGATTTGAATAGTGTGAGGTAAGGAAAACATGCTACCACCCATTTAGGAAGGAGGGGCTAAAATACTAACTCTTCTCCTATTAAGTGAATCCCATTCACGTTGAGGGTTGATTAACAAGTCACCTGAAAAGAGCCATTGTAAGCATGTAAAATCTCCATTATAAAATTTGAGGCTTTGATGGATGCATCACAAATCTTTGCACTGGTCTTTTCCAAGCATTTTGAGTCTGATTTGTAAATTTTAATAAAAATTTGTATTATAGATTTTTTTTCCTACCGGTTTTGTCTCAGGAAATGAAGATCAAAAAACGAATCTTTAAATCCCCACTGCATCTATTGACAATTTTGTCATGCCAGCTCTAAACCAATTTGATATGCATGTTTCCAAGCAATTTCAAGCAATCAGACCATGTTCTAGCACTAATTGTTAACTGTAAAACATTTTTTTCTTTTTACATATACAATATAGAAAGTAGAACAATTAGATAAGTACTTTATAACATGCTCTATCTAACCCTTCAGTCTTCTCAATGCCAGTAGGACTATCCACGTTTATTCCTTACTTATGCATAGACAAACTGTACAATTGTAATGACAGGATGTTCTTCAGAAACATGCAGAAAAACCCAAATTAGCAAAGTAGACTGTATTTATTATTACACAACCATATTCTCTCATTAAATAAATCTCACAATATCTAACAGAACATTAAAACCAAGAATTCAAGATTATCCAGCTTTGTGTTTAGCTTAGATGTAGAAACAGTAACTAAAACTCCACTGAAAAACAAATCCAGCTGAGCTGAAAAAGGATACCAGGACAAAATTCATGTACCAAGCTGAGGAGACTAAAGGAGAAAAAAAATTAATACAAAGAAACTAACAAACAAAAACGCCAAACAAGAATCCAACCAACACTATTTTGGAGATACAATCATACTAAGTGGGCACTAAAAATAAAAAACAAAAAGCAATTTTCCCTTCTACATATAGGCCAATAGCAGAAAAAACATTTATAAAAAGACTTATGTCTATAGAATGAGTGAGACATAACTTTCCAGGGCATTAGAAGATTGTTGGATCAAAGAACTTTCAAGCACAGAACTGTCATTTTTGCAGCACTTGACCACCTCTTGACATAACATACAAAGTTCCTAGAGGGAAATGAAAGGTTCTTTAATAAGAAAGAGAAAGTCAAGTCTTAGACTCTAAAACTATCTTAAACATTTTCATACCTCAAAAGGTGGCATTTTCATCAATAATGAAATCACATCTCCTGAAGCAATTATTTTAAATCTGAACAAATTTGAGCATATTTCTTCAACAGGATTACGAGCTACTGATGACTAGATGTGTTGTTTCAGTAACAATGAATTAAGAACATGAAATGGATTGTGAAAATCGAGAGCAGTAATCAGATATATAGTGTCACAGAGTACATACATTCTATCAAGTAAAATCTTATGGACAAATCAAGTAGTGCCACTCAGTAAATTTCGGTTAGTATGCAGATCTCTACAGAATCTCAGATCAGTGACACACCTAAATGAAAAGTCCACAGAATGAAATTATAATTGTAATAGTTTTGAACCTCTCCCATTCCCTCTTAAAAAACCTTGAAGATATAATTTTAGGGTTGGTGTATTACCTGTCTTTGTAGTGTATCTGATAATTTGAATTGAATCCTAGGATAAGCACCCTCTTGTTGCTCAGAACAACTTCCAGTGTTCAAGAAAACTTCAGTATTGCTTTTGCTTTAAAAATATACCGTAACTCATTAGCAGCTATTTCACAAGTTTATATTACGTAGCTCCTATGAAATAAACTATGCTAACAGACAAAACAATTCAAGGAGTGAACATATGCTTTAGAGCTCTCTGAAAAGGTGTAACATACTCAAAGTTACACACCCATTTGTTTATCTACAGCTGTACGAATCCAAACATAAGCACAGTGCTATCCCTTCACGTCATAAAATATTTAATACTATATATTTAACTTCTAATATGAAAATAAGAACAACAAAACAAATAATTTATTTTATTTCTTTTCATATTTAGAAACTGAACAGCACATTTCTCTCCATAGGGAAAAAAAAAAACAAATAAAAATCAAGGGAAATGAAAATGAAGTAATCTTAACTGTGGGGAGGCAGGAGCAAGCAGAGTTAAAGTAATGACTCATTTTACGTTTAGGACTATCTGTATCAGAGTTTTTCTAAAAGCTCTCTGTCAGCTACATTTCCTTCTTCAAAAGATTTTAATTTCTGTTTCAGCTGGGCATGAGGAGGGCAGGGAAGGGGAAGGAAAAGCAATTCAACATTAACGCGTTTGTATGAAATGCAAGAATCTGGATGTGTCTTTCTTGCTCTTACATTCTCTCATGTGTCACTCAGTTGATGACTCATAAAATTCTTTCAAGTATTTTTCTCTGAGGTAGGCTGTAACACCGCCGAGTTTCAAGAAAGTGGACGCTTTTACTTCCGAGCTTTCACCTGTTATCCCAGTACCCAGAACAACACCACCTCCCGCTAGCGTTTTAATAAACTTCTGAGAAAGTTGGGGAGCGACGGTCCCCAGCGCGGAGCGCCGGCTTTCAGAGGAGCCTGTTCTCGGGCAGGGGCAGCCCAGGTGCAGGGGCGGAGGCGTGGACAGGGACAGGGACAGGGACAGGGACGGGGACGGGACGGGGACAGGGACAGGGACAGGGACAGGTCAGGGGCAGCCGCAGGCCAGGAGCAGGGGCACGGCCATGGGCAGGCCAAGGGCAGCATCCCTGGTCCGCGGCACCTTGACCGTGAGCTGGCCGGTCTCTCCCGGGACCCTGGGCAGCCCTCCAGCCGCCCTTCCCTCCGCCTCCAAACCCCGCCAGTTCAAACTTAGGACTCGTCCCGCTCCCAGACCCTCACCCTCCCGCACCAAGGCCAGCACACCGGCCCGGCTGCGCCCCCGCCCCGTCACCACCCCGAGGCCACACAGCCCCGCGATGAGCCCCGCGATGCCCCGCGGACCGGGCGCGCAGGAGGCGCCGGAGCTGCCCTACCTGTGCCCGCCTCCGTCACCTGTTGCCCGGCTGCCTCCATCGGCGCAGCCCCCCGGCGCCTCCTCCCGCTCCGCCGGCGCCAGGGGCTTCTCGGGCTCGCGGGCCACCTCCATCCCGCCGGGCACCGCCTCCTCCTCCTCCTCCTCCAGGGACTCCACGTAGAAGACGGTGCGGGGCGGCGGCGGTCCCGGGCCGTGCCCCGCGGCCGGCCGGCCGCCGGCGGGCAGCAGCGTCCCGTTGGGCGCGCTGGCCGTGGTGGCCGCCGAGGAGGAGGCGGAGGAGGCGGATTTCTTCCAGAAGACGCCGTTGCCTCTTTCCTGGCTCTTCAGCAGGCGGCTCTGGCTCGGTCCCCAGTGCTCGAAGCTGCTGTCGGGCGGCAGGCAGCCTCCCCCCGCCAGGCCGCCCGCCGGCGAGGGGTGGCTGAACAGTTTCCAGCGGAGGCGCAGGATGTGCTTCACGTCGAAGTCTTTCCTGCCGGAGCCGGACATGGTGCCGCGGCGGGCGGGGGACGGGCGCGGGCTGAGGCGGCACTCACGGCGGCCAGGCAGGGCCCGGCGGCGGCAGCGGCGGCAGCGGCGGCTCCTCCGGGCAGCGCTGGGCTTGTAGGGCGAGGGGTGGCAGCCGCCGGGCGGAGAGAGATGCGCGCACACCCCAGTGCGGAGAGAGAGGGAGGATGGATGGAGCGATGCACAGAGCCAAGAGGAGGTAGAGACACCCAGCAGGAAAGGGAGAAAGACAGAGGGCGAGATGCCCAGAGCTGACGAGGACTGCACGGTGATCAGTGGAAAGGGGAGGAGAGAGAGGCAGAATTGAGAGACATCTCTCAGGGGAGACGGACACTTGCGAGGGAAGAGCGCGTGAGGGAGGCTGCTAGGACGCGCTAATCTGATTAACGGGGGAGCGAGCTAGAGCTCGGAGAGGAGCGGCGGCGGCAGCAGCCGCAGCGGGAGGCAGGTGGCACCTCCTCAGTCTCTTAGAGCTCCGTGACCGAGTGCAGGCGGAGAGGAAAAAGTCACCTGGAAGCCTCTCTCCACCTCCCGCCTTCCCATCCCATTTCTCTGGGGAGTCCCATGCCTGCCGTTATCTGGGATGGCAAAGCCTGGGAGCTGGCACAGGAAGAAATCGGGGCTCCTTTATATGCACTGTACGTAGGAGGGGAAAAAAAAATCCCACCCGTGAGGCTGTCAAGGTCCTCAGTATACAATTTTCTGTCTATCTCGGCGCCTCTCACCAAGCCGCCCCCTCCCTTGCATGTGACGCAGATGTGCTCTGGGGCCGTCAGTGAGAGGAGACAGAGGGAAAGGGAGATGCTGCAAGCTTCGTCGTGCAAGTAAGTCGACAAGTCACCAACTGCCCCTCACAGCC
Organism: Zonotrichia albicollis; assembly: GCF_047830755.1. Classification (NCBI taxonomy): domain Eukaryota; kingdom Metazoa; phylum Chordata; class Aves; order Passeriformes; family Passerellidae; genus Zonotrichia; species Zonotrichia albicollis. The sequence continues at coordinate 77,664,294 of NC_133820.1, forward strand.
TCCTCCTCTTCTCCCTCCAGTGCCGGTCCACTCACCTTGGTATTTTGGTTCTGAGACAGCTGTATATTACTGGGAGCAAAATAAAGTACAACAGCAAATGTATCAGCAGCAGTAAACACAAAAATGTGAATAATAGGAGTACTGACTTAATAGACTGCATGGAGACTGGGTGAGGTTGCAGGTTAACAATGTATTCTGCAGGCTCCATTCATTAGCCTGTTGGCTCAGTGTTGCTGTACCAGTGGAAAACATTGGCTGGTGTCAAACAGAAATAGCACGACGCATCTGCTTCTTACCTTTCATACCTGCTCTTAATGCAGTCTGACAGTGCTAAACCCAAGGGAGATTCCTTTCACAACATAAGATATCTGCTTAGGAACATCTGCCCACTTGGGAAGGGTGTCACAGAGTACACTGCATCAGGACATAATTACAGAATTAAAAGCTTTATGGTGAAATGTAGGAGAGGGATATGGCAGCAAAATTGCATATTGTCATCTGGCTCTCACACATGAGAAGTTGGTGGCAATAAGATGATACACAGAACACCTGCAATTCACCTGTACCTTACTAAGTAATCTTTTTAGAAGCAGATTTATCCCTAGGAAAATGATGAAACCTATTTTCAATCAGGAACCTTTCCATTGGCCAGCTTTACCCATGTACTCATGAGCTCTCAAAAGTTTGTTGTTCTAACTCTGTGAAATCAAGAAATAAGATTGAAGGAGTTATTTCCCTCAAGCTGTATTGTTTTAACTCCTAATTCATAAAGTATTATAGCTTGAAAATTCCTCCAGGGAAGCACAAAAATCAAACACAAATTAAAAATTTTATTACTGTTATATTTACTTGATGACTGAAGTATATTACTGTTTTGTTTAGTTTGTCAGTGGAGTAGTGCTTCTGGATAAAAACCAATATTAGGGTTTGTGTTTAACACTGATAAAGTCTTGGATTTAACAGTACCAGAATTCAGGGCACAAAGTCCTACTTTCAAGGGAAGAAAAATCGCCACTGTGCATTTTAAATATTGATCTGTGCCACAACAGCTGGACTGAAAACTCCCTGGTGCCTCAACTTTTTTCTCAGTTTTCAGTGATAAAAAAAAGACAAAAACTATTTTAAATCAAACAGAAGACACAGTTCATTTTTATCCAGACACTGATCTGAGTGTGTGCTGCTTAAGAGAGCACTGGGAAGAAATGCCTAGAAATCTTCATCTAGAATAGGACAGATGAAACCATCAATTTCTGAGAGTCTAGAAATGCATCACTTATGATTAAATATATGAAATCATCTATAGGGTATACTGGCTACTTGCTGTCTAGTTACATGCTCTAAAAGATGGAGATATTTTCATATAGAATAGTTTTAATCAAGTAATATATAGATAGAATGCTATCTCTTCTGTGTTTAATACCTCTTAACTGATTAGGCCTATTCAGATATTCTGATTTGAGGAGAATTGCATAATTTCTTGCCATGTTATAAATCTTGGTAATTTTTAAATCCGCATTAATATTTAAATTGATAATTTGATGTGTACTATTGATAAGTTAGATATTCTATCTTTACTTCACCTAAATAGATAAATATAAAAGACAGTACATTCCAAAAAACTATATTTTCTAAATATGCTTCAGAAGTCACTCAATGAATTATTATACTGCAACCCAAGAAAGTGATTTAGCTTTTTTATCACCTGTCCATGTAGTACAAGCTATCAAGCAATTATAAGAAAAAAAGGTAGAAAATGCTTTAGATTATTGTTATTCATGTTTTTATTTCAATTATGTCAGTAACTGAAATTAAGTCTTGGATTTTTTTAATAATTAAAATCTGGGCTCGTCCAGGTATCATGCATAGGCATTGACATATTTAACATTACTTGAACCTTTCATATTTTGGTACATAAATAATTTTTTGCAGTAACAGTTGCATTAATTTGGCATGTATGGCAGCTTTTTTACCTGCATGAAGATGTATGAACACTTGTGTATCATAAAATGAAATCTGGAAAACTGTCATGATTGTCTTAGTTCATATCATGATCACAATTATTTTGTCAATTTACAGAAAACAAGAGCTACCCCCCAAAAAAAGCTATATTGAAGAAGCAGTCATTGTCAGTATTTATAGTTAATTATTAAATTTCTGAGCATGAAGTACAAGAATTAAACAGGTTGGTTTAGTTAGGTTTTCACATAATCTTATCTTCATATTTCCCAGTGAATGCTTTTGACATATGCTGGGGAGGCAAAGAACATATTCTGGATTATCACATGAGAGAAAAACAAAATACATTTGAGTTTCAGTTGAAACATCAGGTACATAAAAAATATTAACTTAACTCTGTAGTTTGTCTAGGCTTTCTTCTCCATCCAGAAGAAGAAAAAATAGTTCTCCTACTGGAGTTCTAGGGACCTTACTCATAGGAATTACATCAAAATAATTAGCTTACTAGTCAAATATGTCTTAGTCTACTGATATGAGATAGACATAGACATATGAACAGAACTATGAAATTACACTTTCTTTTTAGGTTGTCAAAGGGAAACATTTTATGTCTTGCAGCATTCCATCAATCTTATGGGTTCCATGAAATATAGCCAAAAAAATAATGATCACAGGTAAACTTTCCTGTCTGTCGGTTGCACACTGTGTATCACATTGTATTTTTGTTTATTAAACAGCATTTCTCAACTTCCACCACTGATGTAGTTTCCCTGGATTATTCACTGCCACTCAAATCTTGAATAACTTTACAGACTTTGCTTGAAAGTATTCAAGGCTCTTTTTTCTTTATCTATTAGTCAGGCAAACAGATGAAAGTGGTTAATCTTTATGTTCCTGTTATGAGTCAGATTCCTGACACTTTCTCTTTGTGTTTTTGCCTTTCTAATGCTCTTCAAATGAAATAAATTCACATAGTCATGTCCCTAAGGAAGTCTCATGCTCATGTTTTATAGGAAAAATGGCCTAGGGATATATATCCTTTTAATAAATCTTTCAAGTAGTAAAAAGCACTTCCAGAGAAAAAAAGCTTGAAGCAGGTATCCAAATGAGTAAGGTTTTATTAACCCTCTTTTTTCCTTCCTTCCGTTGCAAAGGTTTGGAGTACTGTTTATTTTTAGGCACATGATTTATGTCGAGCTATTTGCATGTCGTATCCCAGGAAGAACTGGGGGATTAGAACTGAAGTTGAGTTTCAGTTGGTTATTGATTGATAAAACAAGCAACAGAGGAGCCATCATGCAAAGAAACCCCTTAGGGTTAAGAGTAGTCTTAGTTTATGTGAGTCTCTGCATTACATAAAGTCAAAAGATACAGCAAGTGAGTCTGAGAGTGATGAGCTTATATGTGTACTGGGGAATGGCAGTTACTAATAAGAGAAGGGATATACCTCTCAGCAAACTATAAGAATAAGGCATAATTTTGTTACTGAATTTATCCTGTCACATGATTTAATCCAGAAGACACTAAATTTTAATGACAATAAGCACAAAACAAACAAACAAACAAAAAAAAACAAAAAGAAAAAAGCAAACATAAAAAAGAGAGCACTGTGCTTTGGGTAAGGATGATACTAGAATGAAAGAATGAATAGTTTTACAACAATTCTCACTTTAATGTGGGAGTTCTCACATGAATGAATGAACGTGCACTTTGGCTATAAAGATGCTTATTTGGTGGGTGGTTAATTACACATTCAGAAGCTAGAGAGTATTAAAAAGATGCTGTGAAACAGAACTACAGAATACTCAAGCTAAAGAAAGTGGAGAAAGAAATTGATGGGATGGGAGATCCATTGAGAGATCTATTACCCTGTTCTTCTAAGATCTTCTAAGCCTTCTGATGTTTACATTCTTGTAATGAACTTTCTCATGTGCTTTTCTCTAAATAATTATAGTTTTGCATTCTTTTCTGAAAGAGGAGAAATTTGATGGACTATTGGTTTGTCCAGTGTCATTGGAGAGGTGACACTCTCACCCTCCAATCCACTGTCACTTTTGAAAATCTATAAATGTTGGAGTCAGAAATTAAACGTCCTTCTTTTTACCTTGGAGATTCCAGTGTCCATGTTGTTTTATTTCATGTCCTATAGCAACAGAGATCAAAACTCAGTGCAGAAAATGTCAGTGTGCTAAGTAATTCAAGCAAATAAGTAGTTCTTTAGAATTATTATTTAAACTCTTGGTGTCTATAAAGCCTTTGAACAACTTTTATGATATGTAGATATATTCTGAATCTATTTCGGTAAGTAAACTGAGAAACCCTGGGAATAGATGGTAGTTGGGAGAAATTAAACTCTTATGTTGTTTATAATGCATACACATAATTTTATGCTATTCCTGAGTTGATTTTCCTCCCATAATAGTATGCAAAGTCATATTTAAAATACTATAGATATGCCTACACTTATTTACTATCATTGTTTTCTAATGGCAATAAAGAAATAACAAAACCAGACAAAAAGCAAACCAGAGCTGATTCATTTGTCAGTACTTACGAATGTTTTTTTGTAGTGAGTTTTCAACTGAGATTTAAATTTTGAGAATGATTTTGCCTTCAATAAGTTAAACAGTCAAATGGTGTGATTTCTCAGAATTAAAAGTGAGCTAGCGCAGCACGGGCTAGGTTTCTGAAAGTGTGATGACACGACCAACGGCACTTATTTCAGGTTTTTAAAATATTTCTTCACAGTTGTTTATGAGTGTCTCCCTAGTAATGCCAGATTAAAAAATGATATATGAATTACCCCTAGTGGTGACTTGAACAAATACATTTTATTTGGCATTGCAGGAGCCTAGAAGAGCAGTTGCTTATCTTATATAAGCTTGAGGGACAGCAAATTCTTAATCTGTTTCACCAGGATCAAAAGCAGTTGTATAAACACACCCTAAAGCAGTTTTTAAATGGTCAGAGAATTACATTTAAGAAGTGCAAATGCTACAGGATTCGTTGTGGATAGATTCACAAGTAAACTAAGGCTAGAGAAAATGAAATTATGACTGTAATTATTTTCAAAAAGTAGGGAAGTTAAAGAATATTAAAGTTCTTAAATTCCTAAATCATTTCCCACAGTTCCTCTGGTTGTAGCAGTTGTCAGTTCTCTTGTGAAATATGTTTTACCCACAGTTCCCAAGATGCCTATTAATCACCCTTATTGGAAGAAAATGTCATGTCTTCTGTCCTAAGTTATGGTCAAGAGAAACAGCTGAACTCCATCTACTGCAGGTTTGGCAGAGCACACACCTCTCTGCTCCTATGCCACACTCCGTCCTTAGACCTTAGCATTTGGAGGCCATCCATACCTCTTGCTGATGCACAGAGACAATATTACTATATATTTTAAGTGCTAGAATATATTATAAAAATCACTATGTTGTTTTGTTTTGATCTAAAACTAACACTTCTAGTGGTGTTTTTATGAATGACATCAATCTCTGGTGATGCAAAGAAAATAGGGTGTTTTTTCTTTTCTAGATTCAATAATAGTTGCTGTCATTTTTCTATGATTCAGAATCTTCTTAGAACCAGTTTGCTTTCATGTTCTGTTCAAAAAATATGCAGTTTCCTGCTGATCTTTTATTCAATGTTTATTTTTAATCTGAATTGAAAATTTTCAGATATATGTTGGCAAATCACAGAAATAGATACACCAATGGTTTGCAACATAGTCTCTATAAAAAGGGAACTGCTAAAATTTTGTAACTACACATGTAGTAGTAAATTATATTGGACTTAATTAAATTAAACAGAGCCAGTGAAACTGGCATAAGATGGTCAATACTGATAAGGCATCACAGTTTTAAATTGGTTTTGGTTGTATAAACCAGTGTCTTTCAACCTCATTCAGAAGTTAGCAAAATTCAGGAACATACTCAGTAGGCACTTTGAATAGAGCTAGAATTTTGGAGGAAAGGAGCATTTAGCCATATGCAGGTAAATGGTGCCATGCCATTTGGCCTGGGTCCAGTGGCTGAACAGAACAGAGAACAGGCACAGGGGCATTTTGTTTACTGTTCTGGACATGACCTTACAATGGTTATATTTCAGCTTACAGGTTCTTTTGTAGTTAAAAAAAATTATGATTTTGGTGTAATTTTACCATTGAAAACCTTTTATGAAATATTTTGTAAGGATCTTTCATGAACAGGTTGTTTTAAAAGAAGCTTTTGACATTTTTTCAATAAGTCTGACTTATGATTTTATTTGTTATTTTATAGGAAAATATAACATACACACACTAACAGAAGAAGCATTTCTCTATTTTCCCCATTCTCATGGTATATAAGATCCCAAACAGAGGTGTATTCTTTCACTTGACTTATTATTTTGCATCAAACTTTTAGTACCTTATCATTCCTGTATTTTCTCATCTCAGTAGACAGATTCCCAGACTCTGAAAAATTTTATATTTCCAGATTAGTAAATTAATGGCTTTTTCACCACGATATTAAACTTTCTAGTTGCAGTAGAGATATTTGTTGCTTGTATTAAGTGCCTTGTTGCCACATGAATAAGAGTAGTTTAAAGTTTTATGTTGCCTTAGAGATTTTTTTCTGTTGTTTTCAAGGAATATTGGATGTCTGGACATCTTATGACTTGATGATCTTTCTGGGAATCCCAACAAGAAAATACACATGTCGTTATGCTCCTGAGGACCTCTGACTGCCATTTTAATTTTAAAGTAACTTTAATGACAATGAAATCTTTATTTACAATGCATTTCATTCTTTCACATCTCCTATCACAATAAGATAGTGCATTAAAAAGAAGCGAGCAAGAAGTTACACTTTTTTTTCAGAAATATATTATTTCTTTAAAAGAATTCTTCAGCACTGAATATAAGGCAATAAAATAAACTCTTGTCACTTCTGTCCTTCCTTTTGAAAAGTAAAGATGGGGCTTTGTCTATGATTATGTGTACAAATGGTCTTTTGATTGTTTACATTTAGTGCCTGACCAAATTGAAAAAACAAATATTTGAGAATGTTTTTTTTAATCTGCCTATTCACACTTTCATTTGAACTGTGTGTCCCAAAGTGTATACTGTTGGGGCTTTTGGAAAAAAATTGCTATTTGATTCAGATTAGAGTATTGTAATTGTTTGAACAACTTTATAGTTTTCCATCCAAATGTCATGACACTTACAGTAATAACTGTTAACATAACAATTCAATATCAAAAGTTCCTTGAAAATTCCTGGCTTTAGGTTCATAGTACAAAAGCAGAAAGATTTGATTCTATGGTTGAGGACATTCTAATTTTTTTTTTACATTAGTTTCCATATAATAAGTTTCACATAATTATAATTATTTCTGTTTGCAGAATTTTTTTCCTATTGCGTTTTCTCTGATTTTACCTAACAAACTATGCCATATTTTTAATCCCTTGCTTGCTGATTTTTTGGAGGTACAATGTTGTGAGAACTCAAAGAATGCAGTTTCATTTCTCAAAACACTCTTAAAGAAGAAGGTTCCTGTAAGATAAGCCACCACATCAGGAACTTGAGATAAGCACAAGTGGCAAAACAGGAAGGCCTTAATTCCAACCTTCTAACAAAGGTGAAGACTTGCAAGTAGCACAGCAAGAGCGTGCAGACTTTGGGAACTTGAGATAGGATTTATTCAGACCAAAAAAAAAAATTATATGGTGACAAACTGTGGGGAAGGATACACATGCCAACCCAGGTTGTGGGAACTGCATCTTGGCCCTGTGGATACCTGTGGGACATGGAGTGTACAGAAGTGTTTTTGTACAGAGAATGACTCTGGGACTCCCCCACAGAAGACCAGGGTGAAGAAGGACTAGCAGGATGCCACAAAAAAAAAAAAAAAATCTTTCTACTTAATCTCTCTCTTACTCTCCTTTTATCCCCTTCTCCTCTCAAATTTCCCCACCAAGTTGAGTGAATTATAACCAACAGATATTTTTCTGATTTTTAAAAAAAATGCTTTTAATGCAAAGTCAATCTTTTTTTCCATTTTATTCCAGTAGGTTTTAGCAGTTCCATAAGATTATGTATAAATTAAATTTAAATGTAAAACCAATTCAAAACTTTGTTTGTAGCAGCACGTGTAAATAAGGACTGAAATATTTTTTCATTATTTTGTTCTAATCTGAGCTTGGCAGTTTGATTGCTACAGCATATAACAAATAACATGGCATAATTAACTAAGAAGGTCACTAATTAGGATACTGTGATGATCAGAACATATGTTACCTGTCCAGTAGAATTTATATGGGCAGTGCAAAGCACTGCTACCTAGAAAACCTACAATGAGAAAGCTTATTATTTCTGATAATCTAAAGAAAGGGACTGAAGAAAATACCAAGTAATAGAATAATTATGGTAAACTTTTGGGCAATTTTCTTATTTGCCCCAAATATTCATATGTGCAGTTTGACAGGATGTAGTTTTTAAGTGAGGACAAAGGCTATCTTTCCTATTCTTTTAAGCTAAAAATGGATTATTTTCAGCAAACATTCCATTTGCAGTAGTTTTGGAAGATAAACAACTTCAATTTCTCAACTCTCTTTGAATTTTAGTATGGTCTCCAAAGCCTAGACCATTCTGAAGTCTGAAAATTAAACAATGTACTCTATTTTCTGTTATAAAATGATAAATGTAATAAACAGTAGTTAAGGAAAGACAAATACATATGCAAACATGCACAACATTTTTTCGTGTACTACTGTGTGCAATGAATAACATCCAAGTACATTTTCCCAACCGTTTATATTTTTACCTTGCGGCAGATTTTCTTTTTCTAGGCCATTTAAGAAAATAGTACAAGGCGCTATCTGAAATACCCTAATATTTCAAAAATACTAACGAGATGAGGTATCTGGTTGAATGAAATTTGTTAGGGCCTAATGTACTGGTCGACAGTAAACACCATTTGAAATTCAATATTTTTATACTAACATATTCTTCCTGAATGGATGGGACCCAGTTTGCTAGGGAAATTTTCCTTCCCTTTTTAAAAAAAAATATTGGTTTTCTATTTTCTGATACTTTGGAAGATCATTTATTATCTTTCCTTAGTTACTTTTCTAAATCCCATGTAGAAAAGTTTACCAACTTGATGAAATTTCATCATTTAAACCTAAGTAACATTTTCCTTATTTTGTCTTAGTTTGATGTCCATTAATCCCCAATCTCCTTAATGAGAGCTGAAGCAGAAGTGTAGACACTTCATCCTTCCCAGCATCAATGTTTGGTGCCCCTTAAGTAATGGCTCAGCTCCTTCTTGCTTACCCTTTTGCCTCTGACAAAGTGACAGTATGTATTCCCTCCCTTGTCATGGCTATCTTGGCTGCTGTTAACTTACTGAAGACAGGGAAATTATCAGTAGCCCAGTGACCAAATGGAGAAAGGCTGCTGAAACCTCGCTATTTTAATGACAAATTATTCTTGAAGATGACTAGTGACAGATTTGCAAAAAGGAGCCAGAAGTAACTTAACAGTTAAGCATTGCAGACAAACAGTCTAAATTGGAGAGAAATGGATTTGAGAGGTGGACTGTTAGGTGAATGAGGAGTCAGTTGGAAAGTTGCATCCAGAGAGAAGTGGTCAATGACTTGGGGTCCCTGTGGACATCAGAGAAGAGTGGTGTCCCTCAAGAGTCCATACTGGAACTAGTGTTATTTAATACATTCATCAGTGACGTAGGCAGTGAGATCAGTTTCAGCCCCAGAAAATTTGCAGAGGACACTAGTTGAGGGGTGCTATTGACACACCTGAAGGAGGAAATGCCATCCAGAGGAACCAGGACAAGCTTGACAAATGGGCCCGTGGGAATGTCGTAAGGTTCAATAAGATCAAGTGCAAGGTGCTGCAGCTGGGTCGGGTGAATCCCCAGTATCAGTGAGGGCTGGGGTGAACTGATGGAGAGCAGCCCTGCTGAGAAGGACTTGGTGGTGGATGAGAGACGAGAAATGAACCAACAACATCCACTTAGACCATGAAGCTGTGGATACCCTGGTCTGCATCAAAGGCAAGTCAAGAGAGGTGATTCTGTCTTCTACTCCTCTCTGGTGAGACCCCACCTGGAGTCCAGCTCTGCAGTGCCCAGTACAGGAAAACCTTTGACTCATCGAAGCGAATCCAGAGATCCACCTCTGGATGCAAGAGGAGAGCCAAGATGATTAGAGGGGTGGAGCATCTCTCTTACAAGGAAGGGCTGACAGAACTTAGTTTGTTCAGCCTGGAAGAGAGAAGAATTCAAGGTGACCTAATTGGGGTCTTCCAGCACCAGAACTGAGCCTGCAAGGAAAATGGAGGGAGACATTTTGCAAGAGCATGTAGTGACAAGACAAGGAGGGAATGGGTTCAAACTGAAATAGGGAAGGTTTAATTAGATATTTAAAAAACCCCCACAAATTGCTGAGAAGGTGGCAAAACACTAGAGCAGATTGGCCAGAGATGTTGTGAATGCTCTATTTTTGGAAGTGTGGATGGAGCTCTGAGCAACTTGGTGTAACAAAATGCATGGCAAGGGGATTAGAAAATGATCATCATCTATTCCAACCAAAACAATTCTATGGTACTCTGTGGATTTCAGGTTCAATAGTTATCTGAAATTTGTTTTCAGATTATTAATATTGGTATACTTTATAATTTTTTAAAGGCATAAATCATCCTCCAAAAATTAAATCAATTTCTCAGTGTTAAATATGCTTTTTTTTATTAGTGAATATATATTTTTGTGTCTTTAATGATAGCTGGTCACTGATCTGAGTCACAAAGCACCTAACATTTAATCATAAATTAAATCTTTTTGTTAAGTAGATTGTATGACATTCTCAAATAAACTAGTTTTATACCTCTTGATATGTATTTAGTAAAATGTGTATCAAAATCAAAATTGAATTTTAGATCTATTTTAAACTTTGTTGAACACCACTTATCTCTTGGCAATAGAAAAACACATTCCTTTTAATTGGAAATTTATGTGAAATACTGTCCTGATTAAATCTAAACTACTATTCATTAACATTTGGCAGTAAACAATTCTTGGAAGATATCCCAATATAGCATCTATTTTTATTAACCTAAACTGTATGGGAAGTAATAGTATGTTGTATTCGCCTCGTGTTTTCCATCTCAATACAGTTGGTAAGCAAAGCACTGAGGACACAAAAAAGAAACTTTATAAGCCTTAGTACTGCAGCTGCATCAGGTGTGCAGATCCAGCAAGTTTTAAGGTTAAATTACAATCTTAGTTACATCTACAGTATATATAAAGGTATCATATGGTTGAAAATATTAAGAATCCTGATGATCAGGAAACCTAAAGACAATAGAAATGCAAAATAACAGCTAAGAAAAGGATTTACCTGAAAGCGTTGTCCACAGGATTTGAGGTAGATCTAGATGGATATGAGTTAGGCATCTTCATGAAAGAGTTTCAGATCTGAAAGCCCCACCATAAGTTTTTGGCCAAATTACAGTAGACTTAATGGTGCAACATTTTTTTTAACTGTCACAAACTGTCTAGGTTATTTCCTTGAGTAAGAATACAAATCCAAAGCACAAAATATGATGGAATATGCTGAAAGAAATGAAAAGTCATTATTTACATTTAAGCCCATGTCTTTTTTGATTGATTCTGGGTTTTCCCATAATTTTTTTTTTTCTTTCCAGAAATGTAAGCTGGAGTGTTTTACAAGGCACTTCTGCAAGGAGAAAAATTTATTTGTGAAGCATTGCCTGCTTCTGAGTTCCAAAGTCACTGCCACCATTCCTATGCTCATCCATGTCTCCATCAGTTGACTGTAGAGTGCTGTTGAGGCTGTAACTTCGGTGGCATCTTAAAAACAGAAGGGACTATTTCAAAGATACATTTTAAAACCGCCTCTGAATGTCAGAGTTGCTGAACTATGACAATTTTAATGAATATGACTCATGCTAATTTGGAAAAAGAAACCAATAATGGACAGCTAAGTGAGGGCTTTGCCTACATATTTAAAACTGAAACCATACCAGATTATACAGAGTTTTCTTTTTTAAATCTGCCGGCATATAAACTCTTCCTTCTGTATTTCTTAAAATAATTAAATAGCATCCTATCATTTGATCACATAGTAATCCTTTTTTAATCTGGCATGTACTGTATTAAATACTTCATGGTTTGATAAGTTTGCTTTTTTATTGAATGCACTAAAGTGCTATAGAACAAAATCCTTATTGGAATCCATAATGTTACAAATGAAGGATAAATCTATAGCAAGTGAGATGGGAGCTTTCATTTCTTTAGATCCATCTTTAATTGTTTCTAATCAAGAAAGGAAATTATCATTACTGCAGTAGACTTCTGCTGCTTCCTTCTGAAAGTTTCTGTCCTTCCTGCTTGAAGTCATCATGTGTTGCTCCTTATGTGGAGGTATAAATCTATGATAAACGAAGTGAAAATATTTTCATTTAATAAGAAATTATGAAAAAGTCATTTTGCAAAGAAAGTATAGGATATAGAGATGGATGAGCAGAAGGATGGCACAATTAAGTTCTATTGAAATTTACTTGATAACAAAGGTAATGTATATTTAGTCTTCTTGAAGCAATGGATTCTCTAATATGTAGCACTTGATTCTCAGCTCAGTAAATTACATTTTTTGCAGTTTATTCCATATCTTGTTAAAAGTAGGCAGTGAATATTTAGTTATTCTTTTGATCATGAAGGCTCCATGAAAAAAAACCAAACTGAATAAGGAATTTACAAATACTTCTGAAAAGAATTGTTTTTCTTCTCCCTAGTGTATTTCATGTACTTAAGTTTTAAAGCTTTCTTGCTGACACCATTTAAGAGAGTTGCAGTCCAGCAATGTTGCATATGTGTGCATGCATTGCCAACTACTAAGGTGAGTAGGTGCCATTTAATTGCAATAAATTCAAGATACTAATTCAAGTTCTACCTCGGGTACAGGAAACCAAGTGTATCAGATCTCAGGCAAAGTTTTCCTAGCAGTTTAATCTATCCCATGTGTGTGCACAGTTTCTGTTGTCTACCTTTTACTTTTTTCCATTCTCCACCTTTTTGCAAGTCAAAAAAGAAGCATTATGGTACTATTGAAAGTAAAACTTGGTAATTGTGCTTGAATGAATCCTAAACTATGAGTACTAACAATTAAAAAAAATAAGAAAAGCATTGCTTTGACCTCACAAAATAATTAAATGTTGATATCATATTTCCAATGGATACAGTATTCTTATTTCAAATTATATCTGCAGCTGAAAGATCCAAAATATGAATTGCATGAACTGTATGGAAATGTTTGTGTCAAAATTTTGTTCTTGGTAGAAGTGATGGGCAGATGTGGATGTTGTCAGGAACAAGACCTCACGTGGAGACACTGTTGGTTGGGTTTTCCAAGTGTGCTCCTCTAAGGTGTCTTTCTTGCAGGGCTGACTTCTGTGTTATGCTCAGAGGAACAGGTTTTGTCTTCAGTCCTGATTTAGGCTGCAATGGTCAAGTGCAGGACTGCCCAGAAGGTACACCCAGGCAGCACAAATTTCAACATTAACATACCTTATCACTTCTTTTCCTTTATCTTGACTCTCTTTGTCACCTCCTTTTCTATGGCCCAATCTCCTCGTAATTGACCTCAATTACTTCTTCCCTATTGATCCTTGTTTTGCTGCATCCTTATCCCAATTGTTTACTTCTGTGACCATTCCTCATGTTGCCTCAGCCTCAGTGCAGGTCATTGCTGACGTGGTTGCCTTGTCACTGCTTGCTAGTGAGAAACTGCCATCCTGAAGGTCCCAAGTTATCCCCCCAATTAGCTGTGAAATTTGGCCGTTTCTTGGATAATTCTGCCTTAACCACCTCTGCACCCCACGCCATGCCTCATGGTGCTCTCTGTAATTTATTTCAGCTCCTCATACTGTTATCTGTCTCATCCAGCCATTTCTCATGCAGTGCTGTGTCCAGCTCAGTTAACTTTATCTCAGGGCACGTTATAGCCAACAGCATAGTCATGGGCTTGCAGCCCTAACAAGATTCCACCCTTTATGTAAGTTCACAGCTGTTTAAAGCCAATCTTCATGTCCATGGACACTTAGGTACAGACTTTTTACTCTACTCTTAACACAGGCAACTAAGGGGACTAAAATGCCAATGATAGAAGTTCAAATTTTTATGGCACAGATAGAGATAAATGCCATCACTTTTGTGCCCTTTTGTACCCCTCTTCGTAACATCCCTGTGGTCAGTTAACTTTTCCAGTAATACCACTAAAAATATTTGGCATTGAGAGATCTCAGATAACTATTAGAACCATCTGGCTTTGATTGCTTTTCTCAAACACTCTAGCCTTCCATAAAATTTTACTTCTATGCTATTACCAAATTTATACATCATCACTTTATGTCATGTTTTACTAGTTGTTTGTTTCTTTATCAACTTTGACATCATCTTCTCACTGAAATTATCCATACTGTAAAAACATCCTTTAACATCTCTTATTAGGGGAAAAACAATTCTCTTCTAGACTTTTAGTGTAAATGATCCTTACAAACTTTGAACAAGAAAAAATGTTACAAAGCTGTGGCTGAGAATTTGGCAGTCCATTGTATTTATGTTTTCTGTATGAAGATTTGTCATCAAGTATGAGAATGAAAGATTTTAGCTAATTAAAAAAATATTCTACATTTGTGAACACTGCAAACAATATGATATTTCATTATGTTAAAATGTTATTAAAAGCAAACTGTGATTTAAGAAGTTAATTAAAAAATGCACTCAAAGTCAATTTTGCTTTCACAGGTATTGATTATTCCTTCAGTGCTCTTCATTTTAGCTATAAAGAAAATTACCACCAATTGCTGGAGTTTTACTTTGAAAACTTAAAATTATTATCGCTATTTTAGATATGTATTGCATTTTATTATTTATTTATGAAATAAAATGTAGCTGAAACATATCTATTAGTTATTACAATTTTGTACACTAAACTCCACAAGATATTTGTATATTTTCCTAGTGTGGAAATAGACCATCAGTGAATCTGGTTTTCTGTACACATATTGTCTGGAACTTGACCCTTTTCTGAGTGCGTCTAACAATTAAAGTGGTTTTGAGTTTACTGCTAACAAACAGAGAAAATGCAAAGTTTATAATCTCTAGTTCCTCTGCACTGTCTTCAGATCCTTTTTCAGGTATACTTTAGGTTTTAAGGCAGATTTTAAATGATTATTCTGTGGCCAGAAGACAGAAATTGGTAAGAACATAGGATAGAGGAAGCTTAAGGTCATGCAAGCTGCAAATGAGTTCCAGGCTGCACACACTAAAAATCTATTGTGCTCAGATATCACATGTGGTTTTGAAAGTTAAATCTGTGCTTTGCATTATAGTCAATGATTTGGCACCATCAGTTGCCTTGCCATTCAAAGTGACATGACTGATATAACACAGTTCCTGCGTCCTCCTTCTCTCCAAATTACAACTGTGTGAGGCACTTAAAGACATGTCTTCTACTGATGATTTTGTTTTTAAATATTTGTTATATTTCATTTACTAGTGCCTATTTGTTAGGAATTTTTTCACATAGTGTTTTAGGTATTTTTTGCTATGGTGTATTCAAACCTTGTAGAAGTCTCTGATTTGCCTGTACATTGTGTTCTGTTTAAACAACAGAAATTCTTTAATGCTGTATTAGCTCTTAACCAAGTGTATTACATGGACAGATAGATATATGATGTCTGAGTCTCAGATGTGCTTGAAAGTTGGGTGGCACCACAGCCATTATGTTCTCTTGTCAGTACTTCCTTACTTGTAATTTAATAAACTGTTTATTTGGATTTATATAGATGCTAGAAAGAATAACTGGTCAAAAAACTCAAATTCAATGAAGTTAGTGTCCAACAGAAATGACTGAAGCACAGACTAACCTCATTAGACTTCCATGTCATATTATTCCTCCCTGATAGAAAGCTACCTGTGTGGATAAAAGTCTAACTTGGTAATGTGCCCTGCAGTGCATCGTGTATGGAATAGTTTTGGCCAAGTGAGATTGAGAAGTAAAAGTCCTCTGTGACTGAAAAGTGATGCTACGGAAATGGCCATATAAATGATGAAATAAAAAGTGGTTAAGAAGGGAAATTAAAACCAAAACAAAATAAAAAAATAAGCAAATAAACCTTCTCCTGCACTTGATTTGGCAATTGCGATGTTCCTTCTGTTGCTCTAAAGGCTTTTTGATCCTCATGCGCTTTTTGGCAATAGTATTTTGGCAACATGATGGAAGGAACTGGAAGAAACTAAGGTGTCAGAAGACATGACAGAGGAAAGCTTTTCATGAAACATATGTCTTCTTAGAGTTGGGCATAAGTTCACTGATAAAGATCTATACAATCTTTCTTCCTCCTCTTTTATTGTAATTTGTATGGTTTAATTTGCATTTTAAAAAATCTATGCAGAAGGTTTTGGAAGTATTTTTCAGGATTTCATTTTCATTGAAAACAGAGAATCATGGTTTGTAATGTGTTAACCTGCATTTAATAAGATAACTCAAAATCATAAAAAAACACAGAACTATGGGGTTTTTTTTTAAATTCTTGTTTGAGCAGCCCAAATAGCTGCTTGTATAGAAATCTGAATCAATAACAAAACATAATAAAAATAATATATTTCTCCGTGATACAAACATCTCCCATTATGATCCTCAGATATAATTTATCCAGAACTGTACAGTCCAGAAAACGCAAAACTGCCTTCTGAGTTGTCTAAGAGCTCAAATATTTTTTTTTTTTTTGCTCCCATCTAGATAAGTCATATTTGTTAGGTATCTCTGCTCGCTTTCACCAGACCACTTGGGCAGAAAAGGAATCATTTTACCTTGATTATTGGGTTTGATTTCTGTTTGTTTGCTTACTTTTGCAGAAGCAGTTATAGCTGTGTACTCCAAAATATATCAATTCAATTTCATGACAAAAACTAGTTCAATTATGTTAAAAGCAAAATCTCTTCTCTTGTAGTTCCAAAATTGTTTCATGTAATTACTCTCAATATATGTTGCTTATGAATTGCTCATTTGGAAACCGTAAAAAAGATATTATTTGCAAAGTGTTGCTATAACAAACATGTTTCCAGCATGATTAACATTCTCCATTAATAGAAAGAAACAAACGGTGAAAGTGTTGTAAGAAATTGAGTTTAAATTTGGAAAGGAATTTAGGCACTGCAGCATATTATTGTTCCTCATTTTTAAGTCTATTTTGAATATGTGTTCATTGTAGACTGAAATCCCAGTCAATTTTGGTGGGCTATTAGCTTCCTAAATGAAGTGACATATTTGAGACTGACTAGAGAGCTGAATGATGAGCCAAAAGTCAGCCAGCAGTGAGAGGTATCTGTTCAGTGCCATTCTCTTCAGACAATACCAGTCCCCAGGGAGGGTGTTTTCTCCATGCATGATTAACAGTCCTTCTTCTGAAGACACAGAGCACATCAAGAACAGTTTTGTTTCCCTTTCAAGAGAAGTTTATTTTGATATAGTAGCTGTAGATTCAGTTTTAAACATACTTTTTTCTGGTGGGTTTAGCTTTGTTTGGGTTTTTGTGTTTGTCATATGCCCTGTCCTCCAATCAACAGATGTTGTGGAATAAATATGCAATTTGAAAAGAGAAATTTAAAATATTTCTTTGTCATTATAAAAAGAGACAAGCATACATATTCTACTGAATGATCTCATCAATCCACATATAAATTAATTCTGTCCTTCATAGCATCTTGATTTGTTTGGTATAAGGGTTATAAAGATGTAGTTCTCTTCCAGCACAGGAAAATGTATTTAATTAGACAGGTTTACTTTGCAATCCATATATTAATATACTTTTAGACAAAATATCATGTGGTTTTGCTAAAAATTAATGGGATTCTTTATGCAACTTGTTTTGTTCCTGTTTATTTATGCATGTGCCATAGCTTCTCCCACAATCCTTTTGATTTCAGATAAATCCGTTGCAAAGCCCTTTCCAGAAAAGATTCTGCTGTGAGAACTGACTCTTTATGTCAATTTAATAGATTTAGGTACACACAATCAAATAATTTGAAAATATTTGCCATTTAATAAGCAGATTAGACATTGTAACTTTTGAATGGAGAAGTCTATAATAACAGAATTGTGGCCAATATTTTTATATTACCTGAGAACAAGGAAAACATGTAGAACACTTCTCAAAGGTTAAAATTGCGCTTAATTTCTTCTTGATTGCAATATGCTCAGTATATCACCTATAATTAATCTCTTCTTTTACATCCAGATCTCCAAGAACTTACTAAAAATTGTTCTTACAACTGTTAGTATTCTATTTGAACCAGTTAACCCATTTTAGGTCAAATGATTTTTTTCTTAGTGAAGTAATTGGAGTGTCTACTTGACCTATTGTTGAGTTCTGAAATCAAAATAGGCTGATAGTTTATTTAGCTGTGTCTACAAAATAATACCAAAAACATGCTGGGGCAAAATGTCTTTTATCTAGTGCCCCTAAATGCATGATGAGTGCGTACAAGGTGTGTACATGACCCTGACAGATTTAAGGTTCTTGAATTTTGTTGTTGCTGAGAAGAATCAGTAATGTAGAATTAGACATTATTTTAAGGATCATTTATCCAAAGAGTGGTCAGCACTACAACACAAAATGAATTTAAGATACTTCATCTGCTGTTGGACTGTACCTCCAGCTTCTCTAATGAAAATAATTAGGGCTATCTTTACACAATGTGAAAGCTTTTCATTTCCTTTTCAGTGGTATTTTAATTCTTAAAAACTTTTTGAATACTGAAAAGAATATTTTTTAAATTTTTAATGCTACTAATACATGTTATCCGGATAAATTTATGTTCATTACAACATATGAACCAAAATAATATTGATTACCTTTGACAGATGGGAGTTATTAAA
The DNA here is from genome assembly GCF_047830755.1 of Zonotrichia albicollis. Lineage (NCBI taxonomy): Eukaryota > Metazoa > Chordata > Aves > Passeriformes > Passerellidae > Zonotrichia > Zonotrichia albicollis. Next base: position 77,683,209 of record NC_133820.1, read on the forward strand.
TTGTGAAATTATTAACCTCTGACATGAATGAGAGCTAAATGTGAACGCTATATTTCAAAGGGCACTGTAAGTTCACTTGTTGAACTTAATAGCTCATTACCTAAGGAATATTGGGCTAGTTATTCTTACCAAGAACTACACATAAATAGATGCAATATGAAACATGACAAAATTAATACCTAGCATAAATCATTGCTATATTGGAACAAGATTACTGGAGAATAACTCAAGCCCACTATCCTACAGTAATTCACATTCAATAAAACAATGTAATATTCATAAATTGGATTTCTAAGTTACAAGAGATTCAAAGAAAACAGGAGCTCTGATAATGATGTTGGTTGACTGTCTTGCTCATTTAATTACAATGCAGCAATAATTTATCATAAGATTAATAAAATATGACAACTGGTGTGTTTTTTCTGGTACCACTGCTGGTTCTGCAAATGCCATATGTTATTTGATTTTTATACTATGTTGTCCTTAATTGTGTTCTTGTAACCATAAACAGCATTTGTGTGTTATAATTAATCCTGATAAACAAACATCCTCATTAGATTATAGTTAGATAATTTTAATTACGTAGATATATTTTCTCTGCATTGCAGTGGTAGAGATAAGTCCCTCGTTATGTTCTCATCCATTCACATGTTCTGATATTGAACACACTTTGATTATGCTTCCCAAAATGTACTGTGGAAATTAGCTACGGTGTGCAGCCTTAGAAGTCTTGCTTGCATACAGATTTGACTATTACAAGCTGATGCATGATCCATGTATCCAGGATGGAAAATAGCTGTTTTCAGGAAGCCTTTCTGAAGTAGTAACTGCATGAGTAACTGATTGATGCAACCTGAAACAAATGCTTCCCCTGAAATCTGATTACAGGCATGACACAATGGGATACTTTGCAGTCTTAATTTGGCATTTATAAATTTGGCTTTGCCCAAACCAAAATGGATTTGGCATGTAGTGTCAAAAAAAATATTTCTATCCCTTTTTGACTGTAAATCACTAGTATCACTATGCATTGTTTATATACAGGTTTGCAGGGGGTCTCATTTTGATCCATTTGCAGAACCAATCTCTTTAACCTCGAAGTTGTGTACTGAATCCAATGTCTTCTGAATGGCCATACAGAAATCTCAAATCACAATGAACAAAGATTGCCACATGTTTTTCCCTCATAAACTGTAATGAACACTCTCAAAAAATATTGTCAGTACAGTACTAGTAAAGTAATCCACAATAATAGTGCATCAGTTGAAAAGCTGAGAGAAATTAAAAATTTAGCATTCATTTATCCCTCCCATTTCAGAATTTCAAAGTCATATCAATGTTGAGAGGATGTAGGAGTTATTTTCACAGTGGTGGTATGTCTTCTAATGCATTTAATATTATTTTTCTTATTGCATAAAAGCACCACTTCAAAAGAAGTGGTTTTCTTCTTCAAAAGAAGAAACCAAGAGAATTCATCTGCTTTAACCCAACATCTTTTAATGTAATCTCTAAGGCTTTTTCTAGGAAGTCCAGGATCTTCCTTTTACCCTGTTGATGTAAAGTGTGGAGTGAACAAAGCTGTTTGACAGCCTGGGCTACTCCTCTGGCTGTAAAGAAATTATGTAAAATAGAAAAAAGGTAACAGTTTATCTCCCAGAAGTTATGTAAAATTCAAAAAGTCACAAGTCTTGCCAATGGCTTGGAAATAACACTGCAATCATACTTTTTTATGTCTGTGGGATGCATGTGCTGGTTTCCTTAAAGGCTCCCAAGGAGGTCACACCAAGGTACTTCTGTGGAAATTCAGAGCTAGGAAGACACATAGTGAGTTTAGATGAAATATTCACAGCACTTGTGAATCATAAGGTTTGTACATATTTTAAAATCTAGATTCACTAGATAGTTATCCATAGCCTGTAGTAAATGGGAACAATATGCCTGCATATAACAATTTGAGACCTGTGACATAGCCATGGTTCATAAAACATGATTCTGCTAGAAGTGGTTGTGGCTGGACAAAAATCAGTAACTCAAAAGAACCAGCAGTAGCCAGGTGGAGAACACAGGCTGACAAACTCTGCTGTACATTTCAAGTGCTTGAAAGAACTTCTGCTCAAGATATCTCTTTGATTGTACCTGTTGCGTTCCAGCTACTTGCAGATCTTTATTTCTGTCACAGACATTTTCTAAGTGTCTCTTTCTTTTCAGGGTAATAATTTTTTTATGTACTTTTTTGAAGGGACATAAGATGAAAATTTCTGAGAAATCATAATGGAAAAAGACAAGAAAGGTTGAAATTAAGTGAAATTTAAGTGAAAGTCATTACTTCTAAGGATCCCTTTATTCTGTAAAAAAACATATTGACTGGCCTATAAATCAGGCAGGTACTCTTCTCTTTCTCATAACTGGAATTAATATTCTCAGGATATATATATACACACACACACACATATAAAATAAAGGGTTATCTCTTCTTTATATATTCCAGCATTATTCACTGAATTATTATTATTCAGGGAACCTTATTGGCAAAGTAGTTGCCACAGTGGTTTCTTTTTTTAAGCTCTGACAAAAGCAGTAAAAGGGACTATGTTTCCAGTGAAATATGCAGAAAGTATAAATTTATTATAAATCATCCAAATATTGTAATTTTGGGCCTTATTTGCAAGTCAAAATTATCTGAAAATTTGATAAAGGATCTGCTTTTATATTCAGTTTTCTAACAATAGAAAGAAATAATAGAAAGTTCCAGAAATTTAAATTTGCAGATTCCAGTAAGTTTTGTTTTGAGTATACATACATACTTACCTTCTTAGAAATATTAAAATGATAAGGATTTACATCAGTATTGTATGGCTGGAAATGACTGCATGATCAAGAGCACTATAGAATTGAATCCCTATCTCTTTTACTAATATATTTTTGTAGGCTGTAGATAGTTACGCTGATTTCTAAGCATTTTCAAGTACTCTCCCTTTGTTTAACAGAAGTCTTTCAACTCTTAATGAGTTCTCATATCCTCCTTGATAGTTCTTAAAAACAAATTTCCATTTTTAGGTATAGTGTTCTATATAATGACAAGTTTGATTTTAATAATTGAGAGCGGATGCAGATATTACTGAAAATAATAATACATTTTCTTGATAGAACTGCCTCTTTTTTCCCTTCTTTATTAATATTAATGGTGTTAATAATGTATTAGTAGTAGAAGACCAAAATCTATTACAACAAAACTTGGAACACTTCCCTAAATTTTGTAGGACTATATGCAATAAAGCTGTCTAAGAAATGATGCAGTTTCTAGTTAAATCTGTTTTTTGAAAAATTTAATATTAACATTTATATTAAATAAAAATTTTCTTTTCTTTGTATTTCATTATCATTATTTTAACCTCATTCCTTTTATATATATTATTTCTAAAAATAATTAGTGACTAAGGAAGGAATGTATCTCTGAGGCTGTCAGAAACTGGATAAACTTCTCCTTGGTGCAAGTATCTAGTTTTCTATAATTCCAAAGACTGCAAAGTTTCATGAAGAGCTGTACTTCCTGTATTTTCATTTATGATAATAAATATAATATGTAAATTTTTCCCCTTGGCTTTTATTTATCCTTTTAGAGTACTTATATTTAAAATTAGTCCTCTGCATTATTGTGCTAGATTTGCATACCACTTATCTGATTTTAGAAGTTGTATTCCCCAATGACTTAGAGTGGTTTTGTGAAGTAAAGACCTCTTTTTGCCAGAACTTTTACAGTAATTTATGTTTAAAAATATAAGAATGTATTGTTATTTTAAGGAGACCTATGTCATCTATGGAGTGAAAGATAGAAGAGAATTAGGAAAGCTGTAGTATTGTATTATGCCTGAATGTAGTTTCTTTTGTGATTCTATCAGATATTCTTGCTACAATTTACTACTTAATGATCTTAAAGGTTGTTTCTAACCTAAAGGGTTCAATGGGCCTGTGATTGTGTGTGAATCCATAAGCATATGTGTAGATATATACACATTAAAACATTAAAAAAGCATATATTAGTGGTGAATTTTTACATTAACTAGTTTTCAGTTTTAATATTTATCTGAAAATGCTTGATTCTTTTCAAGTAAGCCTTTTGCATTAGCAGTAAAATTTATGAAACACTGGCTGAGAAGCATAGCTACTCGAATCTCTGCTCATCTCTAGGCGTTGCTTGTTCTCAAGTAGTAAAAGCATGAGTGATAAGAATGACAGTTCCGTAGGACTAGTCAGGCTAGTAAGGATGGGGTCCTTATTCAAGAACTCTTGGAGGTCTGAGCTTTAAATATGTGACAGCTGTCTGTATGGCTCCAGGGCGCAGTCATTTAGAATTTACATAAGCATTGTAAATTTTGCAGTAAATGAGCTTCCATACTGATACTCCAGAAATGGTCTTCATTTGTAATTAAATCGAGTGTTGAAAATTTGCCATAGAAATGCAGTTTAATTTGAATAATTAAATGGTGCTTGAAAAATAAACCAATTAACAAAATCTCAGAATATCTTTTTCTAAATTCTTTCAGTAAAATTTCATGTTATGTATAGGTTAGCAAAAGAAGTTAAAAAAAAAATAACAAGGAGGAAAAGAGTTAAGATCTTTTTTATTCTCTGATATGTCCTTCAATGTATTCTTCATGTTTGTAAGAAAATACTAAAATTGGTCTGGATTATTTTAAATTATCTATTATAATTAACAAAATACAGGTGGGGGACTGAAATTTTTCCTCTTTTCTGCATAAAATGGATATATATGTTTAGCTTCTAATATCCGTGATCAAGAATGGAGTCAAAATAATTATTTCAACTTAATGTTTTTGGCCAAATTTAAGAGCTGCTCTCATTTAAAATCAATAATAATGTTTCCAGGTTAACACTGTACTCATTTAATATACTGAGTCCCCAGGGGTAGGGGACATTTACATGGCAGCTCTTGAGTGATTTCACTTGCTAATTCTGCCAGTAAAATCAGATGATCTCCCAAATGGGGAGAACTAATTAAAAATTAGATGTCTTCCTGCCTTTTTCACTTAGAGTAAAACCCCAGAACTAGAATGTCACAGTCATTCTGTAGGGAGGATTTTTCAAATCTCTTTTCTTTAGGGCTGGTGAGCTTCTGGAAATGTAAAATTAACATCTTCAATTCATAGTTTAAATCCTCATGATATTAATAAGGGTTTTGCACAAAGATGAAGAAAAGTCCATGTGCTCATGTGTCTTAAGACTCTCTAGGAAACAGGTAAGTCAGAAAGACAGAAATCAGAGAGAAAATCACTGTAAAACTGCTTCAGACAGAACACTTCCATATTTCTTTAATAGATAGACATCTTTATACAATGCATATGAAGCTGCATCTGACAGTAAAGGTTTCTTGAACTTTTTGGCAGGTGCAGAATATTTGTTGATTGTTTAACTGACTTTATATATAATCTCTGTAGAAGGTGGCCTTCAATGCTAAGAAGGCATTTTATATTTCTTGGTTTTGTTCATTATCATGGCCTCAAGCTAATTCACACATCAAGTCCCAGCTGGAATCTAAATAAATGTAAAAAGAACCTGTCAGCCATTTACAGCTTCTCTAAGCCAAACATCAAAAAGTAAAGGAAGACAGGTATCACGATAGAAGAAAACCAACAATTAAGAGCAAGAAAGGGCACTTTTGAGAATTTCACATCCTGCTTGCTTTATTTTAATTTTTTTTTTAGTTTGATGTTGACAAAATTATAAGCAAGAAATTCATAAAATAGTGATTATGTATACTAAAACATAAATATTATACCAAGAATCTATTAAGTATCTTGCTCCAATTAAATCTCAATAAGAATTTTTCCCTTTTCCTTTTTTAATGTCTTGCTTACAAAATACATATATACAAAAACCATCTAATCTGCTTGATAAAATTAAAAATGTCATTTAGCACTACACTTGTCCAGCTCAACCTTATCCCTGAAAAACAGCCAAAACATTTCTCTTAACGATTTGCAAAATAGTAACATTAACAGTATAAAGCCTTCTGTCCTGACTTTAGGTCTGGCTGCTAATACTTTGCTCTAAAGCAATTTTTTGGACTGACTGAAGAGGTGAAAAATTGTTGCTTTAAGGAAAGTTATGTGCTTGGAAGAAAAAGAGAAAAAAACCCACAACCCAATGTCACGGACATATTTTATGAAAAATCCTTCCGGTATGATCTTTTCTCCTGAGAAGCCGAGACGCCTCAGAAACGAAATGTAAACAGTAATTATCTGCTGGCGTGGAATGCAACAGGTGCATATTTGATTGGTCTCATGTGGTTTTTTTTAATTAATGGCCAATCACAGTCCAGCTGTCTTGGACTCTCTGGTTAGTCATAGGGTTTTATCATTCCTTTCTTTTCTTTTCCTTGCTAGCCTTCTGATGAAATAATTCTTCTATTATTTCAGTATAATTTTAATATGTAATTTGCTTTTAGTATAATATATATCATAAAATAATAAATCAGCCTTCTGAAGCATGGAGTCAAGTTTCTCATCTCTTCCCTTGTTGGGGTTGCCTGCAAATTCCACACCCAATCCTTTTCAGATAAGTAACTAGCTTACAGGTGAATAAAAACTGTAAACCTGCCTTGTACAAGGAAAAAGTCAGTATTTCACGTATAGCAGAAACAATGAAAATCATCATCCACTAAGAAAGTCTTAAATCTTAGCAGCAAAGTATGAGACTGAGCTTTGAAAGAAGTGAGGAGGGAAAGAAAGGAAAAAGAGAGGAAGATCTGACATTAATGTTCATGTATTGGACCTAAGTGGCAGGTTTGGGTAGCTGGGAGCCGCCAGGTGTTCTGAAGAGAGGAGATCCTGAGGGTTTGGTAGGTGCTGTTGTAAATATCCCATTGCACCCCAAACTGCAGCCAGGCAGGGGAGCCCCGTGTGCTCTGGCTCACGTGCATTTGGGAAAGAGGGAGAGCCAGGAGCCACGCTGGGGAGGAACACTTTGGGGGATGTATGTGAGAGATAGATGAGGAAATGTGCTGCAGAGAGGCGGCTGGGGAGAACATGGGGATAGGCTCTTGTGGAGGGAGACAGGTGGGGCTGTGCTTGCAGGGACGTGTGTGAAGGCTGTGCAGAGTGCTGGTGGAGACACACAGAAACACAGACACTGGTGAAAGAGAGATTCCTGGGGTGAGATTCGAGGAGAGGGCCCACCACAGTTTTGATAGGACTGCAGACAAAGGCACGGAAGTGACAGCCGCAGGAGCCCACAGCCCAGCTCCCTGGTCACACACCACACAGCTGTGACTGCTGCTCTGACCCATCTGACCTTCCTCCCAGCCTACCCCTTGAGACAGCAGCGTTATGTAACTCTGAAAAGTACACATGTGTCTGAGATTAGAATGGTTTTTATCTGCCAATGTCATCTGAAACAGGGAAGTTCAGGAGATTTGATCCCATAACTCTGTTGACAACATGGCTTTTTATTACCAGATAGCATGTAGGTATCAGCATCTCCATCACTGTCATGTAACTCCCAAAAGGAAGAAAAAACATAGCCCAATTACCAAAACAAAACACATAGGGGTGTAGATTCAATAATTTGGTCATGATTTGAAAGGGATTTTTTTGAGCAGCCCTATTCTCAGTGTGTAATTCTGTCCCTTCACATTTAGAAATCTGACTGGAAAGTAGAGCGCAAAGAAAAAGCCTGAAAAATCATATCAACAAATTGCAAATTTCTTTCACTCCAATACAGATATTTATCAAAATACATCTCAAAATGGCATTCAAAATTACTCTTGAATAACAAAATGCAAAATAATTAACATATCCTGTCCAACTCCAGTATTTTAATATGAGTCATTACAGGGAAGTTGATTAATATTTCTTTTGACACTAGTCCATAGCTAAAGGCATGCCAGGATAACCCAGGAAAAAAAAGTTACATGTCTTCTTTAATTTACTAGTGTCCTATGTATCTGAAGTACTTGATTTTATGGGCTCTTTTATGCTATATAATCTTTTACAGAACTTTCATTTGACTTCAGTGGTAACAGAATAGGATAGAAAACCAGCACATCCTAACTAAAATATTTTTGTAGAAAATAGATTATTATTTTGATTTTTTAAACTGCAATTATACATAAACATCTGAAAACTACATTAGTTATTTTTATTTTTAAAAATTAATTATGTGTTACAGAACTGCCTCTTTTGTTTTATGCATTAATATTTGAAATAATGTAAATGCATTTGCCAGCTTTACTCAAAAACAGCAGAAAGCATTTATGAATATTTCACAAAAATATTTTGTTAAAGAGAATTCATTTTTATTTTAAGTTCTTAGGAGTATTTGGTGAAACGGTCTATATGATTTAGAAAAATTAATTTAATACCTTCATGAGTGTCATTTTGCTCCAGTGAGAATTCCAGTTCTAGAGCATTCTCGACATTTTAAGTTTATTTCAGCAAGTGCTAAGGACATGACTACCAACAGTCATAAAATGCTTTTGAAAATTAGAAAAGTGATGAATAGCAACAAATGGATGCCCACTCATCCATTTTTAAACATTTAATATCTTGACTTTTCTGAAATAATTTTTAACACAGGCCCCAGGCTGAATAACAGTACAGAAGGATGTTTCTTCTTTATCAGTTATGTATTAAAAGAGTCTGCCCGCAAAACTGATTTTATTTGCCAGCTCTCAGCTATTCCATATCAGACACTATCATGGACTGCTGCTTTACCCCATAAAAAGGTTCGTGGAATCGATGTCAAGACAGCAGTCAGGATACTGTGTTCTTTAAACACTCTGTAGTCTGTTTATCCTAGCAGGGTTATTCTTGAAGGGACTCTCTGCTTGATCTCGTATTTATCAAACCCATTAGGAAGGATTACACTGAATCTATCCTGTGCAAGCTTCTGAATCTGCATGAATAAGAACAGAGATGAATTCAAATGTGACTTTTTAACTCATGCTCTGTAGCTTGTAATTGTAAAATTAGTGGAAGAAGTGCCTTAGGATCAGAGTTCTATAACCTCATGCAGAGTAGTGAAAGAAATGAGCGGAAGCCATATGCTTCTTAGAAGTCCTGTGTAATAGATGCAACACCGGGAGAGGCAGTGCAGGAATTGAAAAGAGAATAAGGTTACATTTAGGGAAGATACTATTCCTATTAATTTTAGACTTTCAGTTTTACATTTGCTAACATTTATTATTTCTTTATCGTTTCATATTATTAAAATAGAAAAAAAAAACCAGCCAATGCTTCTTCTTTCTGAACTCTGTCTACTGTTATTTCTTTGGAGACATCATTAATACATAACAAGACCTGAATATTATATAAGGGAATAATGAGATGAACTGGCAAAATACAGTAATATAAATGGGACAAAACTTAGTGAGGTCATGTGCATAGGAACTTATAGAGTCAGTTTCTACTAGATTAACTGAAAACTAACCAGTAGAATATTATTTCCCTGACCATGACTGTACTCTGCCAAATTAAAACAGATATGGTAAAAATTAAGGGAAAGTGTAAAAAAGTGCCCTGCTATTCCCAGTAGATATCACAATTATTATGAAAAGGTTTAGAAAAGGGAATAGAATAGAATAGAATAGAATAGAATAGAATAGAATAGAATAGAATAGAATAGAATAGAATAGAATACCTTATTTCAGTTGCAAGATCTCTGCAACAGTTATCCCGTCCAAGTCCCTGACTGCTACTACTGAACAAAAAATTATTAAGGGCATTGTTAAGTGCTTCTTAAATGCTAACGCTCTTGGGGCATCAATCACCTCTCTAGGAAGCGTGTCCCAGTGTTTGACCACTTCTTGATAAAGAAATGCTTCCTATCACCAGATCCTAAGGAGAACAGCCCAACACCTCTCCCTCTCCTCATGAAACCATAGAGAGCAATAAGGTCACCCCTCATCCTCCTTTTCTCTGCACTGTACAGGAAAAGTCCTCAGCCGCTCCTCAGAGGAAATTTTTTCCAGCTCTTCTGGATGCATTGGACTACTATGGCACTGTGTGGCTCAGAACTGCACAGAGCACCCCAGAGTGAGGCTGCAGCAGTGCTGAATGCAGGATGATAAATATCCACCTCTTTTGGCTGACTGGCTATGCTTTGCCTGATGCAGCCCAGGATGCATTTTGTCATCCTGGCTGCCAGGGCACACTGCTGACTCCTATTGAGCATGCTGTTAATTAGGCCCCCAGATCCCTTTATGCAGGTTCGCTTTCAAGCCAATCTTCTTCCTAATATATACTTGTGCCCAGAGACAGATGACTTGACTGAAGACTATAAAAGTTATGCTAAGGAGTAGCAGTTACAGGGGCTACTAGCACTTAAAATTGATAAAATGAAGCTGGAAAAGTCAGTACTAAAAGGTAGAGCATAAAAATAAGAGTTATTAAAGGTAGGGGATAAATGTTGGTGCAAGAACAAATGGGTATGAAATGACTATGAATAAAATTAACATCCAAATTTGAACTTTCAGATAGCAGACTTGCTGAGACAAAAAAATGGCCTATTTTATATTAGCACTTATTTCAGTGTAAAAAGAGAATCTTGAGTGCCTTCACATGGCACATGCAGGACAACCAGCTGATTACATTAAGGCATCATGGCTTCATGAATGGCAACCTGACCAATCTGATCACTTTGGACAAGGTGACCAATAGCAACATGGCAGGCAAGGGCTGTCTGAACACAGTGACCCAGACCTCTTGTTGGTATGCAGGTATGACTATAGGTCAATAATTACTCCATAGATGTTGGGTGCATATTTTTGATTGTAATTCGGTCCTAGTACTCAGTTTTATAACCCTGCCCTATTTTGAATTGTTATAGCATATTTTACTACCAATGGATTGCTCCTTTCCCCCAATGTTGTTCATTTTGCCCTAGTTGTCCATCTCCCCAAGGACCTGTCCTTTTGTTCCCTGTTCCTCCTCCCACTGAATGGCAATCCCTTCCCATGCCTGCCCCTTTCTCTAGAAACTTCCCTATCAATTTTGTATCCTTTGAGGTCCCATTGGTTTGTTTAAATTGTTCTCCTCCCCGGTAATTTCCTATTGGTTTAGATGTATCCCCTGCCTTGTGTTCCACCCCAGTTCCTCCCAATTGGTTAAAGATTGTATCCTCCCCTGGGACCTCCACCATTTGTAATTTGGTGTATGCCTTTGATTCATCTTTCTTTCCCTGACCCTTTAGGAAATAAATGCCTCTGGAAAACATACAGAATACCTCTCCCTGTTCCTTGTCCCTACCCTCAGCACAGTCCTATCCCCAACACAGTCCACCTGTGCTGTAGGGCAGCTGTGCCCTACAGTCACACCCCGGATTCGACAGCTTTCTGGGAGCAGCCCACTCTCGCTGGCAGTGCCGAGAGCTAGGCGGGCTGAGGAAATCTGTCACAGACATCTTTTCATAAAAATCCTTTCTTTAGGATTTTCCCCCTTTCTGAGAAGCTGTGGCCTCAGCAACAAATGTAAACAATGGTTATCTGCTGCTGTGGAATGCAGCAGGTGCATTCGTGATTGGTTTTCTGTGGATGTTTGGATTTACTGACCACTCATGGCAGAGCTGTTCTTGATTTCTGCCTGGACACAGAACTTTGTTATTTATTCCTTTTCTATTCTTAGCTTAGCAAGCTTCTCAGAAGTTTTCTCTCTATTTCTTTTTAGTATAGTTATAATGCAATATATATCGTAAAATAATAAATCAAGCCTTCTGAACATGAGGTCAACATTCTTGCCTCTCCCTTCACCCTGAAAAACCCTTGCAAGCCCTGTAACAGAAATCCAGCGCTGCAATATATAAATTGTGGGCAGCTCAGGACCCATTGAGCTTTCCTGCACAACCATGGGCTGCACACCAGGATCTCCCTTTTAGTAGGGATGGCTCTTAAGGTTGCTGTGTGAGGCTGAGAGATTCCTTCCACCACAGATTCTTGGTAAGAGATTAATAGCATGCTAAACACTGAAATCTTAGACGAGTTTCATAGAGGAATGACCTTGCATGTCTTACCCTTTAGATTCATGCCATTGAACAAGTTAAGGATTGAAGCCAGCCATATCTAAATCACTCTCTGAGAAAGAATTTAAAAAGCAAAAGATTTCTTCCAAAGCCTCTTGACTTAATTAGATCTTGCTGATAGTTTTATCTGACCTTATATAGTGATCAAGTGTACCTTGTCATTAACATCAAATCTTGTTAAACTTTTGTCTCATTTGTTGTTAAAGTTGTTGAACTCATTGTTTTATATCAATAAAGTATATTGCTGTTTTGCTCTTATGAGTGAAGTTTATTGCTCTGTCTGTGAGAGCCCCTCACTACAAGAAAGGCACTGAGGTGCCAGAGTATGTCCAGAGAAGGACAACAGAGCTGGTGAAGTGGCTGGAGCGAAATGAGGAGCATTTAGAGGAATTTCAGTTGTTTCACCTGGAGAAAAGGAGATACAGGGGACACCTTATTGCCATCTACAGATATCTAAAAGGAGAATCTGGTGAGGTGGGGATCTGTCTTTTCTCCCAAATAACAATAGATAACAAGGTGAAATTACCTGAAGTTCCATTAAGAGAAATTCAAATTGAATATGAGGAAATATTTCTGCACCAAAAGTATTGTCAAGCATTGAAACAGGATGCCCAGGGAAGTGGTTGAGTCACCAGTCCTGGCAGTGTGTAAAAGATATGTGGCTGTGGTGCTTAGGGACATGATTTAGTGATGGACTTGGCAGTACTGTAAGTGGTCAGACTTTGATCTTAAAGAGCTTTTCCACCTTAAGAATTTTATGATTCTAAGTATAAACCTGTACTTAGATGCCTTAAGACAACTGAAAGTAACAATTTATTGCTGATAAAAGTTTTATGTTTTTTTTTTCAATGACAGAAAGAAAAGACCAAGATACAGTGGAAATCAATCACTCAAAAAATCTAAAGCACAAACAAAAACCAAGATAAAGCAAAACAACCCAAAACAGACAAAATTAAGTTTACCTTTGTATTTTGCTTGTATTTTTTATCTGAATGGCGAAACCACTCTGCTAATCAAAGAGATAAAAATATTAAATTTCTCATGAAGGATAAGGTTACATCATAACAAACATGGAGTTTATGTTAGTTGAAACTATTATTTCAGAAACTCAATTCTATTCTTACTCCATGGAATAAAATATAGGAGATAAAAAAATCAATATACTAGGATGGCAATCTACATTTTGGTATTTGATTCCTGCATTCAACTTTACTGGAAAAGTTTGGGAGGAAATTTGCCTGTGCTATGTGATTACTATTAAATTTTCTAATTCTGTGTTGCCTTTATTTGCACAACTATATAAGAGGCTTAGTAATACAGCACACCAGTGACCTTAGATATTTTATGCATTATTGAAGCCCTACTGTAAAATATTGTCTGTAACAAGCTCATCTGTGTATTTATTAATATGAACTATGGATATCATTAATTATATTACCAACAATTTATGTTTCAAAAGTTGAAATAACTTTATCTCATGTGCCATACGTTCATGGGATACTTTATTTACATACTTAATACTTCAGAGGACTTACATTAAAAATGATTTCATTTTTTTAAATCATGTGAGAGAGAAGAATTGTCTAGTAGAAAATAAAACAGCTAAAAAGATTAAGTCTCTCATTCTCAGAAAGAATGATAAAAATAAGGAAATATTGAATGTTCACATTATAAAACATAATTAGCAAATACAAATATATTAAAAAAGATGTCAGAGAAATCAAGTGTGAACCCTTTTTCAGCAGTGCTTAAGTATTGCACAGAAAAGGAGTAAGAAGAAAGAGGGGGGAAAAAGAGAAATTAAAAGAGAGAAACAAAAGAAAAGGGAGATAATGAAAAAAGAAAAAAGAAATAAAACAGACTGAGTATTTAGATCCTTGCATTGAGTAACACGGGGAATTTCAAACAAGATGGTCAGTCTCTGGGCATTAGTTGCCCCAGCAGCCTCACCTGCATTCTCCAGCAGTGCCTCCACCCCTGCTCTGCTGCCTGGATCAGGTGCTATGGGACTGGCTCTGTCCATGACTGCCCACAGCCTCACCCGGGGCTCCAGCTCAGCTCAGGGAGCAGCCCTGCTCTTTGCTGCTCCCTGACATACATGGCCACATGACCAGGATGTGTACGATCCAGTCCTTTAATCACACATGAAACATCTGCTTGTCCTCGGTACACACAAGAGATTGTCACATGTGCCCATTTCTGTATCTGTGCCACACGACAGGAACTGTTTACAGGGCTCTTAATTACTCAAAGAATGTTCACTTCTGCACAGGAACTATTTGGGGTTTCTGAAAAGGTCTGGTTTTTCACCCCAGGTGTTAGTCAATTCTTTGCACATGCACACTGGTACAGATGACGTATTTCACCTGGGAAAATCTTAGGGACAGTTGGAAGTTCTGACCTGGAGAGGTCCTCTGCAAATTAGTCAATGGCTTTTTTTAGGAAGATGACTAAGATTTCAATAATAAACTTCTCTCCCGTCAGTCCATTATCTCAACTATGCAGATAGCTTCACAGGGAATTTCTGGACCACACCAGGAACTAATGACTTAAGTGCATTGGGTGTGCACAAAGGCTCAGAACTCATACCCTGTTATACAGTAATCATAGCTGAAAAACAAATCTGAGTCTAACTTGCAAATTATATTTCATACGTTTCACAAACAAGAAAGAAACTAACAAATGAAGTCTTCTGCTGATGCTGTGAGATGAGCAGAATGATAACAGTTTAATTGCTATCATCCAAATATATCATATAAATAACTGAATATATCTCCTCATTGTAGCTGAAAACAAGATTTGATGTACTGAAAAATAGGAGGAACACCTACCTGCCTTGAGGGTTGCAGGCCTGCAGTGATAAATCTTGCTTTGACCAAAAGCTGAAGTAACATTTTGTTGAGAACAGGCCTCTCAAATAAATTTCCTGGTTCCCTATTGCAGAGCATCCTCAGTCATCCTCATTAGCATAAAACTTGACATAAAATTACACTAATAGAATTTGTAGTTGCCCATCTTTAAAAAAGACCCCTAAGCCCTGCAATCCATTGAGTTATTACCACCTCTCCAGATTTACTATGGCAATATGCACAGTAATGATTTTATTTTAAGCAGAAATCATTTGAAGTACATTATTTAGCAACATGAATTCAATCATATAAATATTTAAAGATGGGCATTTATTATAGGTATGAGTTAATGAGCATAGTATAATTAAGGAGCCTTTGTTTAATTACATATTTAGATGCTAGACAATATCTTGCTTCCCAAATGAACTCCTGAAACGTACGCACAATTTTAATTTTAGACTTTGAAGCACTTCTCCCAAAAGATTAATTTTAAATGTCAGTGTTCCAGACTCTAGCCAAATTCAGCAAATGAAATGTGATAATAAGGAATGTGATGGCTGTACAGCATCTATAATGCATTAATTGACACCACCTTATAACATTCCTTACATGCAATATCTAAGTAGGACTCAGAGACTTTGTAGTTCTTCTCAGTTGCCGATCGTTAAACTCATAATGATTCTTATCCCTGTTATTTTTTCCCCATGAATCTTTTCCTTAAAGGTTCCATAGTACATCAAGCATATTTTTGTGATCCTGTAAAGTACTCTTCTCACATTCATTGTAGGAAATTTGGGAGAGACTGCAAGGTGATGCTTTGGCTCACAGTGACCACTCCTGCTTCCACATTAGTTTCTGTTGGGAGGTGATGCAGTTGTCTAAAAATAGAGATCTCAGTTTAGGCTAGTTGTTTTTCAAAACTGCATTTAATGATGAGATGGCTGCCTAAAGGCAGACATCCTACTTCCCTATTTACACAGTGGAAGATGTTATGGATAGACAGCCTTCAGCTAGAGTGGTTCAGGTGCCTCAGCTTTATCAAGTTGACAATGCAACATCATGAAGGAAAACTACTGCAGGGCATCACACTACAACCTCTTCCTCCTACTCATTCCCTCCATATTTCTGCTCTGTCTTGCTACTTCTTCAAATCCATCATTACCTTGCTTTTCAATAACCACAAACATGGGAGGTTTATTTTTCCTTTTCTGCTAGCAAAACGTCTTACTCCTAACCCCTGATGAGCTATCTAGAAAGAAGAAGATTCAATTTTCAAGGACATAAAAAGCTGTTGTCTCTCTAAGACAATTCTGAGAGAAGAGTCACAGCTTCTAGTGTTACAGAAGCAGAAAGTTTGCAAAGCCCAGCACACCTGGACACCACAGTTCCCATCTGTCACAGCCAAAACCAATTAGCTAGATCATGCAGATACCAGATATGTTCAGCCAATAAATATTGCAGTTATATGTAGTACAGTGTAGTTGATGATTTACATGCTTAACTTCTTGTTCTAAGAGTCCACAGATGCTGGCAGCTGAAAATTGCTCTGTCACTGTGTAGCATGTAGGATGGTAGTGTTTTCACACTTTGCCCTGTAGGGTGGAAGAAGATCTATAATATAAGACTGACTGGACGAGAAGGGCTAACTAGAGATAGCTGGGATTGTCAAAGAAAAACAGACAAAGGATGTTCTGAGTGGCATGGGAAGATACACAGGCACAGTTTCCTCTTTCTTCACTGTCATCACATTGTATACAGGATAAAAATATAGGAGTCAGAAGTACTGCATGCAATAAGTGCCTTCACTGAGAGCACATATTGGAAGAATTCAGAACTGACAGATTTCTACAAAAGCATAATCTCTTCAGTGACGTGACAGCAATGCCTGATCTTTCCTCTAGTGGTGTCAGCATTCATCTGATCAGGTAAACTGCTCAAGTTCCATGGATAATCAGTGATATGGACCAATGTCCCAGTGGCGCAGCATTGCGGATGGCTGCCTACAAGCCACAAGAAACCAGCACTTATTCATCTTGCTTAAGCAGGAAATGTTTGCTTCAGGTGGTCAGCACCATGAGTCATTCATTATCAGCCCGAGCTTACATGAGTTCACTTCCTCTGCCAGCAAAACCAGTCAAAATATATAGTAACACAAGTTGCAGGTTTAGTTAAATAGACAGAGAAGTCTGAGGCCCACACACAGGACTAGGAAATCAAACTGTCCCTGACATAAATCCCAATTTATGCCTTTTCTTTTAGTAGCTATTAGTAGTTAAGCCTATATCCCTCCAACATGTGGAATGCCTAAAGAATAAGAAAATTTAAAAAAAAAAATTAGGAGAAATTTAATATTTCTATAGATTTATCCTCCTGCTCACAAACCTTTTCACACCATTAGTCTAAATTTTTGGAGTCTGTCAGTTGAAGAGTATTGTGTCTTGTTCTGATCACTGCCTTTAGTTGTCAAATTCAATAATGTACAATATTAAAGAGGAGAAAATTTGAAATAAAATTTCCTTACACTATTAGTGAGTACACCAAAAGGACATTTGAGATAAGAACTGTAGGAGTCACCAGATGAGAGAGAAGTGTTTGAAGCTGGATGGGAGTCTCTGTGCTTTGTAACTGTTCATTCAAGGATCCATTCCGATGCCTGTAAAAAGCTGTACTTCAAGGCATTAGGGCTCTAATTGAATGTTTAGGGGAACTACACATGGCCTTTATCAAAAGGCAGTCAAAGACAGGTACATTTTATATTTGTTTGGAAGCAGCTGATAGCTGATTTTACACTGTCTTGGGTAGGTTACTTCTGTTGGTTCTGTTGCTAGATTCCAGATGTAAGTATGCATCAGCATAAACAGATAATTTGATAATATTCTATGGCACAATACAGTATCTCTATCCAGATATATGTGCTTGAAGCAAATTTGTGCAAGATTTTCCATTAATTCAGCCTTTGATGCAATCATTCAAATTAAAAAAAGTTAAAACTGTCTTTAATTTCCAGCCTATGGTAAGTACCCAAGACAGTGTTGTAGAGAAATTCCATTTTCCAGAACTCCACAGCTCTTCATTTATGGAACTGTACCAATGGAAAAAACAACAAACAAAACCCCCAAAACTGGACAGCATTAAAAATGGGCACATTATTATCTCTTAAAAATTTCCTTTCTAAAAAGCCTGCAGTAGTAAGTAAATAGCTCACCAGGAAGTTTGAGGGAAGAGTGGGTGGATTTTTACATTTAGATCCATCAGTCTACAACTGTCATGTCACAAATCCTTTTCTCCCTCTCTTTTTTTTTTTTTCTTTTAATTAATTTATTCCTGGCATCATCTTAAGCTGCAGAGATGCCCAGACCTCAATGGCATCTTTGGTCTTCTATTAATAATCAGTGAACAAATGAAAAGGCATGAAAAAATTCATGAAAATAAGTTTAATAAATGGATCCCTTTATGTGCTGATTTTTCTTTCAGATATCTCTCCCCTTCTCTGATTATCTGTTTTCCTTTGTAGAGCCTTTTGCCAATCTGTACGCAGGGACTGATGCCAGAGGAAGGTTGCTAAGCAACTTCAAATGAATATCATATAGTGGACTATCAGGCATTTCTAATGAAGCCTTCTTGAGCCATACCTCAGTCTTCACACCTCACGAGTAAGCCTGGGATTATGAACTGGTGTAACAGATAGGAAGTGGTTTCCAATTAGTATACCCAAATGTACAGAGAGGCAGCATGCCAGAAGGAAAGTTATTAATGAGAGCAAGAGACACACACTTAATATTCAAGGGCATCAGACTGAGAAATCATGGAATGACCAGCTAGAGAGGTTTATTGGATGCACGGTTGTGCAGGCTGCCTAAGCTTCAAGTAAAGTAAACAGAGTGGGAAACAACATCAAGAGTGAAGCCTTTGGTTGCATCTACATTATTAAATAAAGCTCCTGGAAATGCTCCTGGACACTATTTCATATTGCTTGTTGGAATGCTTCCTGAAAAGCTTTGCCATTCACAGTCTCCTAAAGCATTTCTTAGGACTATGGATGACCCCTAAAAGCACTGTGGAGGTATTCATGATGTCCTGCAACATAAGAGAGTTTAATAGTATGAATGCAGTTGCCTTCAGTAACAGACAAAACTCCAATTCATAATAAATTGTTAGCATAGGCTGAGCCTGTAAGGATTCAGCTGTGCTTTTTCAACCTTGACAAATTTCTTGATCTCTGGATCCTGGTACTTTACCCAAATGTTCTGATTTACATTTTTATACTTTCTTATATGATATTCAGAAACTTTTGATCAAAAGTAGAAATTGTAGTTTTCTGAGAATAATTTTCTGACTACAAGTGATACATATATGCAGTTTATCAGACTGTCTATATCTGCTGCTTTACAATACAAAAATGGTTATTTGAATAATTCACCATCTGAATTTCAATTATTGAAAAAGTCTGATTACTAGGTTCTGTTATTCTGTGTACTTCCTTCTCTTTGCCATGTTACTTTGGCAATTATGAGCATGCACAATGGCTATTGTGTTCCCGTGGTGAGACATCAAATGTGCAGGCTCTTATAATTTTGTCACTGATTAAATAATACATAATCCCTGCAGGAAACGTGCAGGATGTCTCTCATTGTCACTGCTTCTGTTTAGTTTCCTTACTCTTTTAAATCTTTCCCTGTCTTCCTACTCACACTCTGAGTAACCAATTTCTGATTTTCTTTCCTATCTGGCTTTACCAAGCTTTCCCAGAATTGGATGCTTTTTAATTAAGCCATGTGAAGTGAAATAATTGTAACAGGAAGAGTGCTAAATTCAAAAAATAATATATTCTAGTGGTTTTATTCACTGAAGAGATAAAAGATATGTCTTCAAATCTTCCTATGTGAAGAATATCTTGTGAATATCTTGAAAAATATCTGTGTGCAGGTATTTTGCACACAGGTAATGCTGTAGCCGTTGCTTTGGCAAATTTTACAGAACTGCAGCATTTTGCAGCTTACAGGGAGGGGTTTGTAGGCCTTGAGAGTTGGGCTTTGTCTCACCTACCTTTAGATGTCTGAAATTTATCTAGGTATCCTAAACAGTCAATAGAAATACAAACACCTGCACAGAACAGGAGGTGAGATTCATCTTACCATGTATCTTTAAAAGAGTTATTTGTGTGTGAAACAGATTATAGTCAGAATTCTGCTCAGTAGAGTCAATATAGTTTAGAGAGTTGATAATTTTATTCTGTAGTATATATCCACAGAGGCTGAAGGGCTCTCCATGCTCCAGTGCCCACCAGTCTTCTCAATTATTCCAATCCTTGAGTTGAATCCTAGCAGAAAAAAGTTTTCTCAAGGTGACCTTTACCAAAAGAATCAATGCTAGGTGGAATAAATCAATTACTTTTCTGCCAACTTAATAGAAGGGGATTCTAAAGATTAAATACATTTGCTTAGGTGAGAGAAGTACTCTTTGTAGATGGCATGTATTGGCCAGTATTGACAGCAGAAAGAAGGAAAAAAGTAAACAAATAAATGTGCAATGCAGTCAGCAGAACTTAAAGAAAACCAGTGACAAATATTTGCATTGCATAGTAAGATGAATCTGAGATATAGATATAGAGTCCATAATTATGTTTTTCGTTCACATTTAAAATATGAAAGGGGATAATATTATGATATAAAGAAATAATGGCTTTTAGTTAGAGTATTTCTTTAGAGACATGTACCCTGTGAATGCGTGTTTAGCCACATATTAGCTTCCCGTCAGCAATTTTTGCCTTTTTAATAGCCTTTGCAATCTATAATTTAATACTTTTTGGACCTTTTTTTTTTTTTTTTTTGTTAATATTTGAATAAGCCTTTTTTTTGGAACAATGTTTTTGGAACATTTCCAGAAATGGTTCAATTGGCTGCTCTGTCATCTGTACAATATTATAAAGCATTTATGGTGTTGTCTATAGAAGACAAACCCACTAAATAAAAGAGTATTCCCATTATACTTCTCCACTATTTCTCCCACCATTGATCAAAGACAATTTTGTATTATTTCCAGAATCCCAGAACACACTCATAATTTATCAAACAGAGCTTCTCATCAGACTTTTAAGAGCAACATTCTCATATGTCTATTTCTGCCATCTTGCTTGAAGGGAAGTTACCCCACTATTAGAATCTAGACTTGAAATAAATGCATCTCCTCATCTACCATCAAGTTCTTTTTCCTGGTGAATTAATTTGTAATGCTGCGATACTGATCATTACAGATTTTGGTTTTCAGTATTCTTCAGAAAAGTCAAAATATTTAGGAAAAAAAAAATGCCACATTCACAAGCCAAGTTAAAGAATTCTGCTGTAAATAAATCGTTAGTCCGAAGTATCTAGAAATAAAGGTGTACAATTACTTGGTCACATCTGAAAACTTGTTTTGTGTTGCTTTCTAGACACTAACTTCTATCAAAACTGTTGTAAATTTTATATGCTTCCCAAATCAAAACCTAAAACTGATTAAAACCTCATAGGGTTAATTAACATTGTAAGTAATAAATATATCTTATGTTAGAAAAAATAAATAAAACCAAGGAAAAAAAACCCCCAAACCAAAGAAAACAAAATCTTAAAACTCAAACTCACAAACTAAACACCAAATGAAACAGTTTATTCAGCGGCCACTTTTAAACTTACCTTCCACAATGTAAAGGTAGCTCTTGGCAGTTTAAGGAGTAGAAAGTATCCAAGTCTATTTGAAACCATATTGCATCTGATAATATTTTGGCCCGAATATTGTTTGTAGTATGATTTTCTGTTCTAAGTAAGTAGCAGCACCTTCTGTATTTGTATGAGTTGTAATTGAAAATATTAATCGTATTTATTTGTATGGTTTTAAGCAACTTAAATTGTGCAAGATGATTTAGTTACAGGAATAAAATGCTCATATTTATTTATGTGTGTGTATATATATATATATATATATATATGTTTCTGTACCTTATTGTACAAATCAGGTCAGTTTCTTTTAATTTATTTCATTTTTTAATAGAATTTTCCTATGCTCCTAATTTCGCTACTATATTTTGGCAATAACTTTTAAAACATATCGCTGAAGAAGCAGTCCTCACAATCAGTTCCTAACAATCTACTTCTGAAAAGTAGAGAACTTAATTTTCACTGAGTCTAAATATCCAAGATTGAATTAACAAATTTTCCCCCGAAAGTCAAGTTTTAAAAGGGCAAAATAAGGGCATTTTTGAGAACAATATTTATTCTACATAATTCATAGGATGTATTAGATATTGTGATAGACACTTTACTGTTTCTGATGAAAACATTTTAGATTTTCCAAAGGAGAAGGGAAGAAGGATGATGGGAAACCACCTACCTTTAAGCAATTGATAGACAAGTTCCTTTAGTCGCTACTTAGTGCCTCTGCAGTCTGTAGAATAAGTTCTTCATATTCTAAAAGAAAACAGAAGAAACAGAAAGATCCGGAGAAGGTTATTTAAATATATGTGCTCATAGTCACTACTTAAATTAAGTTTAAAATGAGCTCCCAGCTCAGTAGATTTCTGCCAGATGAGAACAAAGAATTGTAATGTGCAGCAGCTCAGCCTCTGCTCTGTTCACTTTGGTATCAGCCTTTTAACAAATCATAATTTCTACCTGACTGTATAGTACATGCTTTGCATAGATGTTGCATATGCTGTATTTGCATATTTATAATAATGGCTATTTTCTTATTTTTACAAGCTAGAAATTATGGGCAGGGCACTATATTTTCTTAACATATTTTTTTTCACACCAAATTACTTTAAATTATACTATGGTTCATTTGTTTTAGAAACTTGCAAATACTAATCCAGATGGCCTTGCAGGAACTTTGATACACTGCTGGTTATTTAAGTGCTTCCTGTGAAAACTGCTGTAGTTAAACTAAGTGCAATGAAAGGTATTTTTTTTTCAGCTTTTGTGATAGTATTTATACTTGGCCGAAGCACTGCAATATGATCTTGAAAAAGTATACATGACATATTTGCACTATTACCTTTTAATTAAAACCAGCTTGCAATTTCTTTTATTGCTCATATAATTTCTATTATAATTGATGTCCTGATTTTCAAGAGGGTAAATTTATGATTTGTCCATTCAAAAGTATGTGTCTGTAATTTAATTAGGTGTATATTTATTACATACCTCTTACAAACAAAGCCTCTATTGGACATTTTTATGGGTCTGAGGAATCAATAGATATTTACTTCATTGTATTTGTAGTGATTATGCTTCCAATATCAACCTCCAGAAATTTAACAAATGAACAAACAAACAATCAAGTTCCTTCTTCAGTTGTTATATGTTCGATCAAAGCATGTTTTTACTAATATCACTTAAGAATTTTCTCAGTTCATCAAACCAAGTCATGGTAAGGTTTCAGTTGGTAATTTTGGAATGGGTTTCTTACCATTGTTATTGCCTGCATTCCATTTCCCACAAGTCTCTTGAAAAGCAAATGAGCTCAGGTAAATTTCCATAGTAGATATCTTATTAGCAATCAAAATCTCTAGAAACAATTATTATTATATTACATTTAACTATGTTTGTATAAGAATGATATTTTAAAAAATATAGACTGTGATAAAGGAAAATCCATTTTTGAGGCTATACCTGCACTTTACCTATACTGATTGGTATTATCTAGAAAAACCAAATATAATTGTGGTAGCTGATATTTGGAAAGCAAGGTGTTGGCTTTAATGAGTATTTTTTTCATATTTTAATGATTCTAGAGTTAAATAATTGGAAAAATCAAATGTAGAGAGATTTCTTGAAAAAAAAATCCTTTAATAAAAATGCTTGCCTTAAGTGTGTGCTAAACATGGCATTAATGTCTTCCTGCGAAATATGATCTCTCACTCACGTAATTATTCTTTAGTTGCCATAATACTTTGAAAAAAAATTGGTTGTAAGCAACCTAAGTTAGGCTAAAAGCTTCACATGAAGATGTAGTTAGGACAGTTTTTACCAACTATTAAATTGATTTTATTACCTTCAGATCTAGGAAAAATACTCCTTGACTTTGAAAACCAAAACCTATTGAAAAGAAAAAAGATAGTCCCTTCTTTGAGACCCAAAATCACACATCTGTTTGCAGGAGAAGAGTTGTATCTGTGTGTGTGAGTGGGAAGTTTACTGACCCACAAAACAGACCCAATATTTAGTAACATATAGTAACATATGGTAACATATAGTAACATTTAGTAACATATAGTAACCAACATATAGTAAGTGTGGATGTATATAATTTTCTGATCTTTATTTACCTTTTTTTTCAAAGGTAAATTTGCTTTTAAAGATTTTCCTGTTAGTTGAAAAGCCCTTCTATGTTTGTTTGAGACTAGAAATATCCATAAATCTTACTGTGTAAGAGCAATCCTTCATACTAGATGATGAATATTTAGATTATATTTTCATATGCATAAATCAGTTTGCTTGTTTTGAAAGTATTTTTGTTATCCAGAGAAATAATTTCAATCGGTATTTTCAGAAGGTGCAAAAATTGAGATCATAATCTGTATTGCAGAAATGTAAAAATATCTTTAAACTGTCTATTCCATAATTTCAATTTTGTAGGTTTGAATTTTCATTATGGAACTGTAATTCTCACTTTAAAATCACTTTTAAATGCTCTGTCTTCACACAATTTTATTATTTATCCATTTTTATGTTTCAAAATGATATTTAGGGAAGAGTCATTTACTGTAAATACTTAACACTTTGCAAATTGGTATCAAAGTTGAGAAGAAGGAAGGAAGGAAGGAAGTGGCGGAAGGAAGTGGCGGAAGGAAGTGGCGGAAAGAAGTGGCGGAAGGAAGGAAGTGGCGGAAGGAAGGAAGTGGCGGAAGGAAGTGGCGGTAGGAAGTGGCGAAGGAAGGAAGTGGCGGTAGGAAGTGGCGAAGGAAGGAAGTGGCGGAAGGAAGTGGCGGAAGGAAGTGGCGGAAGGAAGTGGCGGAAGGAAGTGGCGGAAGGAAGTGGCGGAAGGAAGGAAGGAAGGAAGGAAGGAAGGAAGGAAGGAAGGAAGGAAGGAAGGAAGGAAGGAAGGAAGGAAGGAAGTGGCAGGAGGAAGTCGCGGAAGGAAGTGGCGGAAGGAAGTGGCGGAAGTGGCGGAAGTGGCGGAAGTGGCGGAAGGAAGGAAGGAAGGAAGGGGCGGAAGGAAGTGGCAGAAGGAAGGAAGGAAGTGGCGGAAGGAAGTGGCGGAAGGAAGTGGCGGAAGGAAGTGGCGGAAGGAAGGAAGTGGCGGAAGGAAGTGGCGGAAGGAAGTGGCGGAAGGAAGGAAGGAAGTGGCGGAAGGAAGGAAGTGGCGGAAGGAAGGAAGTGGTGGAAGTGGTGGAAGTGGCGGAAGTGGCGGAAGTGGTGGAAGGAAGGAAGGAAGGAAGGAAGGAAGGAAGGAAGGAAGGAAGGAAGGAAGGAAGGAAGGAAGTGGCGGAAGGAAGTGGCGGAAGGAAGTGGCGGAAGGAAGGAAGGAAGGAAGTGGCGGAAGGAAGGAAGGAAGGAAGTGGCGGAAGGAAGGAAGGAAGTGGCGGAAGGAAGTGGCGGAAGGAAGGAAGTGGCGGAAGGAAGTGGCGGAAGGAAGTGGCGGAAGGAAGGAAGTGGCGGAAGGAAGTGGCGGAAGGAAGGAAGTGGCGGAAGGAAGGAAGTGGCGGAAGGAAGTGGCGGAAGGAAGTGGCGGAAGGAAGGAAGTGGCGGAAGGAAGTGGCGGAAGGAAGGAAGGATGGAAGGAAGGAAGGAAGGAATGGAAGGAAAGGAAGGAAGGAAGTGGCGGAAGGAAGGAAAGAAGTGGCGGAAGGAAGTGGCGGAATGAAGGAAGGAAGTGGCGGAAGGAAGTGGCGGAAGGAAGGAAGTGGCGGAAGGAAGGAAGTGGCGGAAGGAAGTGGCGGAAGGAAGTGGCGGAAGGAAGGAAGGAAGTGGCGGAAGGAAGGAAGGAAGGAAGGAAGTGGCGGAAGGAAGTGGCGGAAGGAAGTGGCGGAAGGAAGTGGCGGAAGGAAGGAAGGAAGGAAGGAAGGAAGGAAGGAAGGAAGGAAGGAAGGAAGGAAGGAAGGAAGGAAGGAAGGAAGGAAGGAAGTGGCGGAAGGAAGTGGCGGAAGTGGCGGAAGTGGCGGAAGGGGAGGAAGGAAGGAAGGAAGGAAGGAAGGAAGGAAGGAAGGAAGGAAGGAAGGAAGGAAGGAAGGAAGGAAGGAAGGAAGTGGCGGAAGGAAGGAAGTGGCGGAAGGAAGGAAGTGGCGGAAGGAAGGAAGGAAGGAAGTGGCGGAAGGAAGTGGCGGAAGGAAGGAAGGAAGGAAGGAAGGAAGGAAGGAAAGGAAGGAAAGGATGGAAAGGAAAGGAAGGATGGAAGGAAATCTTAAAAATTATAAAACTCATGTATAAATGATATTTCAGTGCCAAGACTGTTACTAGAAATAATAATGCTAAATTGAACATATATGTGAGACCAAAACCGTTAAACTCATTGGATGGCGGTTTCTCAGAATCGATACTGTGTGTTATTTCTATCTTTAACTACTTACTGCTACTGCACGGAATGAATATTATCATAGAATAATAGAATGGTTTGGGTTGGAAGGGACTTTAAAATTCACCTAAATCACCCCCGTTTCATTGGCCGGGACACCTTCCACTAGACTGCGTTAAGCTCAAAGACCCATTCTACCAGGCCTTGAACTCTTCCAGGAATGGGTCACCCACAACGCATTCAAGTGTTTCACAGCCCTCCTGGCAGGGAATTTCTTCCCAATATCCAAACTAAGCATACACTTTTCAGGTTTTAAAGCTATTAACATTTTTCCTATCACTATATGCCCGAGTGTAACTCACCTCCCTCCTACTAGGCTGTCATCAGATACTGGAGGGCTGCTATAACATTTCCCCAGAGTCTGCCCTTCTCCAGGTTGAGTAGATGCCTGGAGGACTCTGGCTTGATTACAGACGCCCTGTGCTACACTGAGGGCTCAGATCATTACTCTTACTAGATTTTTTGTGTGTTAGTCAACTGCTGTTTATTGTTCTTCATTGTAGTGCTGGTAATAAATAGTTGATTGCTTTGATAAAGACACACTTGAAATTATAAGAGATAAGCTTTAAAGCAGAAAGAATCCTAAACCTGTGGTCAGTTACCCCACCCCATATATTTATTGTAAATTACATTCCTTGCAGATGTTATGATCCATGAACCAAAGCCAAGTGGTATATACTGCTTAAGACAGATGCTATACTTGCTTACTAGAATATGTTGTTATGGTTATAGAACAATACCCCAAACATTAAGAACAACCGATTACATAATGAAGTAATGAAGTGCTTTGGTTTTAAAGTAAAATGCATTTTACAGAAATGAGTTTGGGGACTAGCACAGCAAGATCTCAGAAACTGAGTGCCAGCTTAGTTCTCTGGTTCAGAGACAAGTGAAGCAATTCAGGAGTGTCCTCCTGTGAAAATAGTTTATAGATCCTTCTGCACAACAGTTAACAATCAGCATCAGAAAGGTGTGCAAATAAAATACTAGCCACTACAAGTTTGCCATCCATGAGTGGTAGGGCAACTCAGACTCATAGCAGTGGTTTTGCTGTTATGCCTGTTAGAATAGACAGAAAAGAATGAGGAAAAATATTTTTTTCTAAATCGTTTGTTTTAGTATTGGTACAAAGACTATTTTCCTGCCCTCGGGAGACAGCAAAAACTGTCAACAACTGAAATGCTTCCAAATTGTAAATGATCTGAATCACGAATATTTCTTTTCAAATAAAATTTAAAATGTAAGTCATAACTATAAAACAGATAGAGCTATTTAAAGATGAATGTACTATACATACTAAAATATTCCCACAGATAACTATTGTATCCTAAGCCTGTTTAAAAGTCTAGAGTTCCTAGTAAAAAACTTGTACACAGCTGAGGTACCTCAATGATACTCTCTTTTAAGATTAATTATACTTTTCATTCTCACCACCTCTACCAATTGATTTCTGTAAGTTCTTAGAAAACAGTCATTTTCTTTTTTTAGTTGTATAAAAAAATTACAGTGACAAGAGTTATTTGCACTCCCAATTTTCTATTGGGAGCCTTAAGAACTTTATATTGAATTTTAATTAATATAAAACTAAATTTTAAAGGAGAGCAGGGAGAATGGGAGCCTGAAGCTAAAGTATTTAGGCTTCTAATTCTTATATTGTCTTTTTACTTACCTATGACAATAACTGGAAAGAGAATAGATTAGAGTTAGCAACTCTAATTTGTTTGATATTTGTACATACTCTCTGACTAAAGAAGAAGTCAAGGGTGGTTTTCTCGTCCTGCCTTCACAAGCTGCAGCTTCCTTCCAGGCACATCCACCTGCTGTGGCATGGAGCCCTCCACGGGCTGCAGTGTAGGTATGTTTTCCTCCACAGGTCTCCAGGGACTGCTGGGAGACAACCTGCTTCACTATGATGTCCTCCAGGGACTGCAGGGCATTCTCTGCTCTGTCAGCTGGAGCACCTCCTCCTCCTTCTTGTCTCACCTTAGTATCACAGAGCTGCTTCTCATACTCTTTTTTTCCTCACTTGTTACTGCCTATTTCTATGTTTTGTACTTTTTAAAATATATTTTCACAGAGACTGATGGGCTCAGTTGCAAAAATTTGTCTTGCTAGAAAATTACATGCTATACAAAACCATGATTTTGTGGAAAAGAACAGTGGAGTACAAATATACTGCTAAAGAACCAGAAAATTGACAGTGCTTCATCGTAATAGGTCCCCTCATTTTGCCTTCTTTCTCCTTAAGATCTGGAAAGAATACTGGGCATAAGAAAGTGCTGTTTTGAGGAGAAGATTTTTTTAGGATTATAAGGTGTGTGTTCAAATTTCTGTTGAGAAAAGGCACTTTGTCTTATGTTATAAATATCATTACCCAGTATATGCTACAGAATATCACTAGTGACAAATTCTGACCAACAATAGCAGATCAAAATCTGGGGAGACCAAGCAATATTCCTTGAGTGGCCAGGACAGAACCGTAGAGTGACAGAATCAGCTGAATAGGAGGAGCCCCATCAAGATCATCAAGTCCAGCTTCTGGCCCTGCATGGGAGCATCCTCAAGAATCACAACATAGGCCTGAGAGCAGTGTCCAAAAGCTTCTTGAACTCAGACAGGCGTGATGTTGTGACCAAACCCTGGAGGGAGTCTTCCAGTGCCTAGCCATCCTCTGGATAAAAAACTTTTTCCTGATATCCAACCTAATCCTCCCCTAATTCAGCTGCATTCCATTTCCTTGATTCCTGTCCTTGTAGACCTCATATGAATACTTTCTAATACCTTATTGTCTTTTTTTGTTGTGGCACCAGAAACTGCCCCCAGCATTCAAGGTGAGGCCGCCCCAGAGCAGAGCAGAGCAGAGCAGGACAATCCCTCCCTTGCCCAGCTGGTGATGCTGTGCCTGATGCACCCCAGGACAGGCTTGGCCCTCCTGGCTGCCAGGGCACTGCTGACACACATTCAGCTTGCCACTGGCCAGGATCCTGTGTCCCTGTCTGCAGTGCTTCTCTCCTCTTGCTGCTTGGTTTGTACACACACCAGGATTGCCCTGTCCCAGGTGCTGAATCCAGCACTTGCCCTTGTTCAAGTTCTTATGGTTGGTGGTTGCCCATCTCTTGTTTGTCAAGATCTCTCTGCAGGGTCTCTCTGCCCTCAAGGGAATTGGTTGACAGCTCCTCACAATTTAGTGTCTTTGGCAAGCTTAATTAATATTCCTTCAAGTCCCATGTCCAGGTTGTTAAAAGATGGAGAGAACTGGCCCAAGGATGATACTGCCTAGCCAGTGGAATTAGTGCTTCATACTTCTTCTTGTTCCTTAGTGCAGAAATTATAACAAATATCTCTTTATTAGCTTCTTTTATACCCATGGAGATATCTTTGGTTATGTTCATGCTTTTTATCCCAACAGCAGCTGACATGACATTTACACACACAGCAACAGCACACTTTTCCTACTGTTACTAGACTTAACAATTTTGCAATCTGTGAATCAGTGACCTTTGAAACTAAATTCAGACCTTCAACATGTCTCATAAAAATAGCAAAATGTCTTCAGAAGAAGGGAAAACTTTGCTGCATACTCTGTAAGATTACAGAATATGTGATAATGAGTTAGCATCACAATAATTTAAGTACAGACCCTTTATTTTAGCAGGGAAAAAATTAAAATAAGAGCTATTTTACACAGCAACATATCTGAGAAACAAAAAGACTAAGATCTTCCAAACTGTTCCCTGCAGTATAAATGTACTTGTAAGAATACAGAATATAAAATATGTCGTTTTGAAAGGCTGTATCCTTGCTAGGCTAAATTGGATCTCATCCTGTAGATGAAAGATCAGGGAGCTCAAAGTGGAGATAGGGAGACATGTCCAGATAACAAGATATAGGAAAGCATTTTTAAAGATAATTAAGGATTCAGGTGGACTGGGCAGTTGGGTTAAATCTGCCACACTCATTCAGTTTGGGGGACTAAATTGTGAAGGAGTGTTAAACCATGTCTGTTGCTGTATAAAGTAAAAGAGACACATCGAAATTGTATGGTTAGTGTGAGCACTCACTCTCTATTGTAAAACACCTAATAGGATATTAAATAGTCTTAGTAACAAAATGAAATAAAGCCATTATACCATCTTGAAATGGGAAAATATGTTCAAAAATTTTTTTCCTTTATGTTTTCTTCTTTTTTTTTTTTTTCTCCCACAACGTGTGAATCATAATTTTGACTATTCTGGAATGCTTTCAACAGACGAAACTAGCATAGTATTTTTATTACAGGCTCTTGCACTTACATGCTTCATTACAGTTTTGTAATATACTCCACAGTCATTAGAGTTTTTTTGTCTCTTTTCCCAGAGACAACTTTTAAAGGACTACTTAACTTCTATAAATCACATTTTCTCTGGTTTCTCAAAGCTTTTTGAGAAAGTTATTATAGGGTTTTTTTTTATATTGCAGAATTCCTAATGGCTTAAAACTTTAAGGCCCACTACAAGCAGAAGTTAAAAATAAATCTTATTGTAAAGAGACTGTTAAAGCTAATGAAACGCCAGTCTTGGTATTTGTATGTTCCTAAATCCTTTTAATTTCAAGGTTTTCTTCCTGAATCCTTAGTTTAATTAGAAAACGTGTTTATAAAACAGACCTATTTCAATTGTTTCTGCAAATTCACCTTTATATTGCATGATTGTACTTAAAGAAATCTTGTTTCATTCATACATTAAAAGTATAGATTTGACATCACATGTGACCCTTTCATCTGTCTGAACTGTATTTCGCTGTTTGAGTTTCTCAGTTGCTTCAAATAAGGACAGATTCTTTTCAATTCATGCAGCATGTTATCTGAAGTTCTCCTGCCTGCTTTCTTCACTTGCTTTAATGGGAAGTCAAGGGAAATATCTTCTGAATGTTATCTTTTATAGTCTACTTTTACCTACCCGTGTGCTTATAGCTACTAGAACCAATTTCAGCTTGAAAGAACATATCAGAAAATCTATTTACTAAAATGGCCAAAAAGAATGCATAGCATTTAGAATTAAAAAAAAAATACATTGGAGTAGTATCATTCTAGAGAATGCCATGTATCTATGAAAAGTACAAGAAAATTATGTTTTCAAATGCACTTAAAAATCCCCATTTTGCCTCTATTTGTTTTTTTGTTTGAAAGCTCTGGCACTTAACTTATTCCATTTTGAGCTAGTTCAACTCAATTATCTGATAGGAAAGCAGTTAAAAACAAACAGAAAAACCTATGGGGAACAGGATGCCACTTCTCCTATATCTAGTAAAGTGTTAGGTCAGCCTTCTGTGTTGTAGAAATGTCTGTCATATATGCAAATCAGTGCGTAGTACTATCTTATTTAAACTTTCTCATTGCTACTGAATACCTGAATCATCAAGATAGTTTAAAACCAAACAACACCCAGCCCTCTATAATACTCCCCACACTATTGCAATGGAATAACTTTATCAGGTGAAGAGTTTGCTATGAAAAACCTAAAAATGATGTCAAGAATGTTTTGCTATGGATTACCATTGTTTGGGACCATCTATCCCTTACCCTACCATGTAGGTATATGAAAAAATTAAGTAGCCACAAGGCTTTTACAGCTGTTCTTGTATTTTTGGGTAGTAAGTATTTAGGGTAGTAAACAAAACTGGTGAGTTTTACTATTGACTTTATTGCTTTTTCCCTTTGAAACTGCTTTGCCTTTCAGCTTACCTATCAGTATAATGAGAAGAAGATCTTCCTTTGTGCCTGAAAGATATTTAATTAATGCCTGTGATGTCATGGATTTAGAAATGAAAAACATTGTGATTAAAAGGAAGTACTGACATGCCACAAGGTAACTGAAGTGATCTGTGTTTCCTCCTCAGCTTCTCTGTGGTTGTAGAATTTTAATTAGCAGTTCCAAAAATTTGTCTTAGCATAGTCTGGTG
The DNA here is from genome assembly GCF_047830755.1 of Zonotrichia albicollis. Taxonomy (NCBI): domain Eukaryota; kingdom Metazoa; phylum Chordata; class Aves; order Passeriformes; family Passerellidae; genus Zonotrichia; species Zonotrichia albicollis. The sequence goes on from NC_133820.1 coordinate 77,715,578, forward strand.
ACATATCTCAATAGAGCAGGATGCGCAACTTAGAAAATTATCACTTTGGTTGGAAAAGACCTTTAAGAACATTGAGTCTAAATATAATTAGCAAATATATATACAAATTAGCCATAAATAAATGTTTTACTGTTTGAAGAGAACACATGGTTTATCTGGTAAGCTTTGCAAGTATCTGTGTCATCACAAGCACACATATCCAATGCATTAGATGGGAATATAATAAGAAACCTGTGTGAATAAATAGAATGATTCTCAGGGTAGGATATTTGCATGATTAGTCCTTCTTCCTGACTTCTTGAAATGAATTATTTTTATAAAGTAATGATTGGAATTGTTATACTCTTTTGGAAGTTCTTAGTGTATTACTCACATTTTTGGCATATAAATGCCGAATGGGTTCATTCACATGGTTTTTCAGATAAAGATCAAGATTTAGTGTTGCTTAAGCTGGAGGCAGAAATACTTAAATTCTCCAGCCTCCTTCTTAGTACCTAATTTATATTAGAAAATCAGTGCACAATCTTGTCCCTTAAGGTCCAGCTGTCAGCCAGCTGAGCTGGCTCAGTTTATACCAACAGGGTGACATTAGTAGGGCTCACGTGATGCTGCGCACAGCAGCCCTCAGTGTGCATTTATAGCAGACAGTAATTCCATGCAGTTGGACAATCCCAGGGCTGACTTTGGATCACCAGAAAAGTAGAACTATAGAGATTTAATGGAGAGGTCTCTGGAGAAGGTGGCCTGAAAAAGCTAGCAGAAATCCCATCTGTGTGTTTGTACAAATAATTTAGATGCCATTTACAGAAAAAGATCGTCAAATTTATCCAGCTTATTGTGCAGATTATTTGTAAACTATATGCATTACATGGAGAGTTTTGCTGAGCATCTGAAATACAGCTGGGTTTTAGTGGACTGAAACTCCACTAACCCTTCCAACTAAGGTTGGGAAGCAATGAAATAAAGGTTTTCAGAAATACCTGACATCGAAGTCCTGCAGAAATTTATGTATTTTTTATGTCCAGATGCTTTTAAAAATATTGAGTGACCATTTAGCTACCTAATATTTTTAATCTGAAATAGAAAAAAAACTTAAACTGTAAAAGAAAACTCACATCTTTTATAGCTTTAATCTTTTTCTTAGTTTATTTGCAATTCATTTCTACAAGTCATATTATTAGGTAATGAGAACTCATGCTGTATAAAAATATTAATGCTATACTTCCAAGTTAAGACTATTTTTTTTCTGGAACTGTAAAAAAAAAACCCAAAACCTATCTGGATTCTCTCTTCCCCACACTCAATATTATATGAAATCAATTTAAATATTATATTTTGACCTTTCATGGTGCAATTATATTCAGAAATTCAAGGCTCTATTGTTAAATTTTTTACATAGTTTTCTGGCTATTCTAACTTCCCATAGCCATTCTTTTCAGCTATACATTTTTGCAGTAAGGCATCACAGGGGTCTTCGAGAAGTTTTACTGTGAAGGACAACTAACATGCAAAATACACATGACATATTCAACATATTTCACTTCAGAAAGTTACAGTATGCTTAGACGGGATGAAATATGAAATAAATAAACTAAACACAACATTTCTAAATCTTGGAAATCTCCTACCTTGACTTTGAGTCAGTGTGCAGACTGTAGACATGCAAGTGTGAAGTTCATGGAACAGAGCAGAAGGTGTATTGGGCAGGGGTACAGAAGATTGCTCTGAAGGGTGATGCAAGCAACATTGCATCCTATGAAGATAGCATTTGCTTCTGCTGGTGAAAACATAAAAAATTTGTGCCAGCAGCCAAGTTTTCTTGAGACATTTGAAGCCCTGTACATTCCTGAGGGCTTGCAGATGTGATTGAATTTGTCCTTTGATCTTTTTTTTCTTTTTAATGTGTATGGCCTGATCTTGTATTGTGTACTGTACTATATCATTTTATAAACAGACATATTTCAACTGTTGAAAAGCAGTAGTTCAGAGTTAGGTTGCAATTATAAATTTGCTGTCAAAATAATTAATTTTCTGGTTTAAGCAAAATATCGATAGAAAATTAAATCCACTCCTATGATACAGATCCATTTTGAATTTACAGGGTAATTTGCATTAGTGGTTATACTGCATGTGCAATAAATATGACTTGCTTGGTTTCTAATGATGATAATAGTTCTCTTTGTATTACCATAAGAATTGAATCTACCATCATTATTTTCCTATTATTATTGTGCTGTAAAGGAAAAATTGTTTTGCATTAACCAAGGAGTAAAATGCAGGTGTTAAGCATCATTCTTGCAGGTAGTCCTCAATTCTGAAAATACCTCTCAGAAGCTGCATCAAACGGGAAAGCTAGACAGATGGCAGAATGCAGAACCTGCCATTTAGGATCAGGTACAAAATAAAACCCAAGAAATTCTTCATGGATGCTGCATAAGTACAAAGACACCATTAATTAAAGTTGAAAAATAGTCAATGTTAAACTTGTTAGATGAATAAAAACTATGCTAATCAAGAGACTACAGTGCCAAGTATGCTACAAGGCATTTTAGTAATTAACATAATTTCCAGCATGAAAAAACACTATTTTTAATTTAGATTGTTTTCAAGTGCGCAACAGTTTGAAAATAATGCTTTTATTTTTCTATTTATAATAACTGTGTATCATTATAAGAGATACTGTAAACATGTTTTTGAAAACAATGTTATTTTAAAGGTTAATTAAATTCATAAATACTTCACATGAAAAAAATTTGATCCCCTGTTAATCCTGATGACTTTGAAAGGAAAATGTCTTTGTTGCATTCTCTTCTCACTAGTACAGGGGCTCAGTCTTACCTGCATTCTAATACTTTTTTATGTTCCTGATGCATGGCCTAGATATCCTTGCCTCCATTACCATCATGATTTCCATATCAAGTGATGAGAATTCCCGTTCATGATTGGTGAAATTAAGTGCCATAACATTAATGTAAAGTCCATTTGAATTTTTTTTCAAAGGGAATCTCCTCCTTCCTAAAGAAAACCATTGGCCATAGCAAACCTGCTCAGTTTTTCAGGAAGTCAAATAATATGCCTGTGCTGTACAATTTCTTCAATTTTTTTTCACCAACTGAAGAAAACTGCTGCCTTTTTTTTCTTATATCATCTTAGACTTACTTTAAGTTATAAACTTCTTTTGAATTTCTATTTATATCTAATTACTTTAACAGTTTGCTATAGCATATGTATTAATAAAGGCCATTTGTACAATTATATTAAGAAAACATAAAGATGCAACAATATTTTATCTTATACAAAATTTTAAAAAACCCAACTATTAAAACTTATTTCAGCAAATAATGTCTGTAAGACTGTTCCAGGAGTTTTTTTCCAGAACAATGTGCAGTTCTTCCCAATTATATTTTTCCCTCTGATTACTTTGTGCACAAGTATTTTTACACGGTCTTCTAATGGTGGCATGTTACTACTGGGGTAGAGTATTGCCCTGCCATCATTGGAATTGACTCGATTGTAGTTGTGTTGAAATTTGCTGATGGGACAAGGTTCTTTTGCTGATCACATTTCAGCAAGCAAAAGAGGCTCTTAGTCTTTAGATGCCATGACTCCCAGAAAAAGATTAATGAGGTGATGATGTGCCTTGTGCTCAGAAAAGAGATCAAAAATTTATTTCTGGAGTCACCCCCCTCTTGGTACAAAAAATGCACAGAGGGGTTTGAAGCAGCACTTTTACCCTCTTTGCTTTCACTAGTAAATCTGAGACAGGACTTGCCCCAATTTTGTGCAAAAATACTCTTTTTATGCAACTGTTAACCAGACAATGCCTCTGGGAAAATTTGCAGTGGCAGAAAGCAAGCCCTTCCTGGGAAATCTACTGAAATGGTTCAGAAGTTATTCATTGCTGCTAAACTCTGCTGTCTAGCTGTCAGATGTGTTTGGGAACCATGTTGACATAAGCAATCTACTGATACTGCAATATTGAGTAAACATAGGTATTTTCCATAGGTGTCATGGAAAAATATTTCTATTGGTAAAAATGAGTTTAATATAAAATATAACAGCATGGTAGAAAAAAATTTACATCAATAGAATGAAAATGCCAAGAATTCTTATTTTTAAGTTATACAGAGTGAATATTTTCTAAATTAGGTTGAATTATCCTACTTGCATCCTACTATTAACTTATTAAGAAGTAGGATACATTCCACATATCTGGTGCACAAGATAATCTTTCCAACTTATTAAAAACATACTAATAAAAGAAAAAATTTCTGCCTCGTGGAAAAGTAGCCCATTAGTAATCTTATCAAAGATTACCATTAGTAATCTTATCAAAGGTAGGATTATATCAGTATTCTTACAAGACAGTAGTAGTACTGTGAAAAGCCTTTTGGCATGTATTTAACTGCAGGAAACTTGAGAAAGCAGAAGAGTGTCTTTCCCTGAGGTAAACTGTACTTCCTTTTTGCTATTGCTGCTTAAACAGTGTCTAAAGAAAACTTGTCAAAATAAGAATATTGTATATAAACAACTGTAAATACCAATTCAGTTCCAGCCAATTTTAACTAGAAAGTTATGAGACACACGCTCTAGTTGAATATTCCAATGCATAGATGGAGTATACCTTCACTAATGAATGGGAACTCTGGATAAAGGAGAAAATGTAGATGAATTTCAGGGAAGGAAGGTATTGGAGAGCTAACTGCAGTCCCTAGACTTTACGAGAAATTATGTCCAATAATCCCAACCAGAAAGATATATAACTCCATTTTGAAATGATTTGCCTTTATTGTCCTCTCTTCTTCCTGTATGAAGGAAGAGTGTTTTGAATCAATCTTCAAAATGATATGATAAAGACCTTAGATGCCTCCACTTTTTTTTTCTTCCCCCAGAAACAGCCATCTCAAAGCCCTTTAAGAGCTGATTTTTTTCCTTTAAGGTGACATATTTTAAAATAGCATCTTCTCATTTAACAGGGCATTCCAAATATCATTTACAAGTTTAGACTAAAAGTAACACTCTTCCTAGTAATCTTTCCTTTTTTACAGCACAGTGCTAACATGGCCAGCGAAGAAGAGAACAGACTGCAGCTCTTTCTGGAACATCTTGAACAAATGCCCTTGCTTATGTTCTAATCATTCACTTCACCAAAATAGCTAACGATGAAGAAAAGGTTGTGAAGCATTACTAGTAGTATCATATGGCAATGTGTGGGTGTGATTTATCAAGTAGCATTTGTATCACATAGATGATACTTGGCAAACAGCAAATTAAGGGTTTCTTCAGCTCTCAGACTGATGTTACATGTCAGTAATTTAATAAAAAGATAATGAGAAAGATATTTTTTGACTCAGTGAACATGAAACTTAATTATACCCCTACTGTGGACATCTGAATATTATGAATGGACAGTGTCTGATTTAGAAAAAAGTAAAGAATTACCGCAGTTTCAAGAAACATATGACCTCAAACAGTTTGCTGATGGAACATAGCCTATTCATTGGTTGAATTGAAGCAGACAGACAAGACATATGAAATATTTTTTTTTGTAGTTCAAACATTTATTTTCTAAAGTGATGCTGAGAGATGGTGAACTCACTACCTTAGATATTGCACAGTAGATAAGGGTACGTAACTTGCTACACTTCCTTGAGGAATCATCATCCAAGGAGATTTTCTCCTGCATCTGTGAAAATGTGCCTACCTTTTTCACAATACCTTTGCAGCAGCATTGTTAGGCCTGATCAGCTGGCATGGACGGTGAATTATCAGCAGCAAGGCAACTGGCCAGAGTAATTTGTTTAAATGGATTTTGATCTACAAGATATTTTTGAAGATCTGCTTCAGCCCTGTTTGTCAAACACAGCCTTTAAATAGTGCTTAACAATTTCTCAGGCTGTGGATCACATGAAAAAGTACTTTCTGGTGTCTGTACTGGGCCATATGCTCTTTATTCTCTCCCTCAACTTCTCCATCATCTCTCATCTGTTTCACATGAGCTATGTTCAAGGTCCACAGGATACTTTTCACAGAATCTTGAGGCCTGGTGCAGTAAGAATGATGAATATATCACACCTGGAATGACTTTAATAATTTGGATAAAACATATTGTCGAGACAAATCCAATGAGAATGAGTTCCCCCTATCCCCCAAAAAACCTTCACTAGTACTAGTGTTCTACATAAATCCTATTTTAGTCTGAAATGAAAACTTTTTCTGATAGTGTCTGAGAGATTTTTATGGCACTGATATTTGACATATGCAATTTTGAATATCAGAGGAAAAAGGAAATTGCAAGAAGTTTTAATTTTATTTGCTTTAATTTTAAATTCCATGCGCTTTTTCAAAAAGTGTCAAACTCAAATGCCCATCAACATATTTTAGTACTCTCTAAGTTGTTAGTAATATAAAATGTGTTTAAAATCAAAACAGTTTCAAATATTTCTTTAAATTTAATATGCCTAGATTTATTATTTTTGACATATATTAGATAAAAGGAAGAAATTTTTTGCAGGTGAAACACTGGAACAGGTTGCCCAGAGAAGCTATGGATGTCCCATCCCTGAAAGGGTTCAAGGTCAGGTTGGATGGGGCTTTGAGCAGCCACAAATGAGACTCTTGATGGAAGAGAAACAAAGTTTGAATAAAAAAGAAACACAGATTTTAGTATAGGAGCAGGTTTTCTCTCAGCTGTTGGTGTAAAAAAGGTAGACACATTTTCAAAGTTGTATGAAATTTCATTTATCTGTGATTTTCACTACTGTAAGAGAAAGGTTAGTGAAAACTATGCAGATTTTAAAATAGATAAGAATTACAACATGAAATACATGGGATGGATTTCAACATGAGACTATCAAAGAGAAAATATCTGTATTTCAACACTTCATCGTGTTAGAATATCATGAAGTGATAAAGAAGAATGCAAAATATAATTCAGGATATAATTTAGTGTCGTTCAGCCTGGCCATTAGCACTAATTGGTGTTTTAACTAATGTAGATATACCACACACCCTTTCCATTCACTGAAAAATTTCTCTTTACCATGAATAAGAAATAAGGATCAAATTTTATTGAAACCATTTCAAAAATGTAAAGTGTTTCATTGTAAATGATCTGTGATGTAAATACTTATTCCACCTTAGTGAGGGACAAATAAATTCTTCCATATCATAATGGTTTACAATTGTATAAACTAATTCTTTACTCTGAAAATATGTAATATATTTTTTTTTCTATTTGTAGAAGAAAATATTCATAGAAATACAGCATGTGAGAATTAAGTAATTTTAAATAAACAAATCAAATGAAAATATTCCGCAAATATTCTTAAATAAAAAGCTGTGTTTTAAATATGTTGTAGGTACTAAACAGAATTTTTGTACCAGATATTTTAATGACTGTACCAGATATTTTGCACTGGAAGAGATGTGCTTAGCATTTCAGTCTTTTCCAAGGTGTTAATGATCTGCTATGCTGATCTCTGTGTGTGCCTGGGTCTGTGTGGAAGGGAGTGCATGGGAAGGGGAGTGTGTATGTTTGCTTAACTATTGAATTATTTGAAAGTAACTGTATTCAGACACTTGAGGATAATAAATTAGTGTTTTTATTATTGTTTTGCGCAGAAAGTTTATTGCACTAAGAACTTCAGTCAACTTAAATACAAGCTGGTCAATATCTCCAAATCACTTTATCTTAGTGGGAAATTAGCAGAATCAGTCCTAGAGTGAATGGAATCATTCCTGTTCAGGTTAATAGGCATCACTTCCCCTCTCACGTTATTTTGGATTAATTTGGCATATTGATACATTTCATTAAGCAATTATAAAAACCCCATATTTTTGCTTCCAGAAATCTAAGACCGACTGATGAGAAACTGTGGTTTATCCAATTAAGGAAGAAGTCTGCATCATAGTTAGTTGTTCTCAGCTTTTGTTTATAGTTAATTTAAGAAAACAGGCAGTTGCAATGTGTGATTCTTCGGAATTAAGATATCTACTTAAGATGAGATAAACCACAGCCTAAAATTTCCTGCTACTCTGTATTGATTATATATAAATCCTTGTATCAATACATCAAAGAGACAAGCAGACTGCCTGTGCCTGAAGTCAGATGAGAAGTTGAGGGCTTTTCACTAATTACTATGCTTTGGAATAAGCTATGGGCAGAAATTCCTTTGGATTCTTTATAATATCTGTTTTTCAATTGTTTTTATCTTAGTTTGGATAAAAAAACCCCAAACAACAAAATACCCATCTTGCTCACCTATTTTAGACTCAAAGTCTGTTTAGATTAAGGTAATCTGAATTTTAAAAATTTGGTCTTTCCTTTCCCCTTCTTTGTCTATCAAATATGCACTTTTACTATTTTTAAATTATCTGCTCTTTGAAAGAAATTACATATGCATATTGGAAATCCATTTCACTGTTATTACTGAGTACTTTGTATCATATATGAAATGCTAGGGATCATGCAGATTGAGATACCTTAAAAGCAATGAATCCAGTATTGCATTTGTTTTTCCTTTTAAAATGAAGCTACATTTTAATAATAATTCTATAAATTCATTCAGATCTAAATATATATACACCACACATGTATAAATGTAATTCTTTTAATTACTAACATATAATACATTTTTTTTAATTGAGACTAGCATTAGTTTCAAATTAAATGCATAATAAAAATAATTTGCCTATAAATTCTTTAATAACACTCCTTAATTGGATATTTTAAAATTATATTTTTGAGCTCTTACTGTTCACCCTGGAAAAGAGAAGGCTAGGGGGAAATGATCAATGTATTTAAATATCGGAAGCAGGGGCAGTGTAAACAGGATGGAGCCGGGGTTTTTTCAGCAGCACCCAGTGACAGGACCAGAGGCAGAAACTGAAACACAGGAGGTTCTCTCTGAACATCAGGAAACCCTTCTATACAGCAAAATTTTTATCTTTTTGATTTCTATTCATATTCTGAATAGTTCTATGAAAAGAGCATTTATTAATATCAGTAGGAGCCCTGTATGCAGGGCAGCTGGAGAATATACCATTAAGGACTGCAGTGCAGATTGGAGAAAGGAATTGTATCACTCGTTAAGGTTTACACTGCAGCATTTCTCATCATTTAAAAGAAACTTTCATGCAAAATTATTTTACTCTTTTCCTGATTTTTGTCATTGTCTAATTCTTATCAGTGCATTCAATTTAGCCCTTTCTCTCCGCAGTTTCATTTTTCTTGCACTCTTCTAATGATCAACTTTTTTCTGTTCTCTGTCACAGCCAAAACTTCAGACCAATAAATAGTGGTCAATCATCTTTGATCACACTTGAAAAAAAGACTTAAAACTCTTCTATTTCACTGACTCTCATAAATCTCGTGTCTAAATTTTTTTATATATTTTACTGCACTTGCTAGTCATATTTTTGGATTATGGTATAGCCTTAAATATATAGTAATATAAAAATGCATGTTATCTATTCTGATGAAGTTTAAAAATGTTGTAGAGAAGAAAAATGTTAAAATAAACTGTATGTAATAGACTGTTCAAACGAGAAAAACAACCTGTGCATCATCCTAGTCTATTTAAAGCTAATTTCATATTGTTAACTGAGGAAATGAGAAAAAATTCTAATTTGATCATCATATTAAGGATTTAATATAATGATAATTTGTAAATTAGAGCAAAATTTTGCACTGAAAAACATCAGAGCAGCAGAGAGAGAATGAGAAGTGAACCTGTCGGAAAAAATTAAAAGATTTAAATAAGGGACTCAGGTTAAAAGCTCCAACTTATGCAATTACATTACATTCATAGCTGTTAAGAGTGCAAAAGAAATTAAAACATAATTAAGGAAATTTAAGTATTTAAAAAAAGTGGGGTCTGTATTTCATAAGTCTTCTGTAAGAGAGAATTAAAAGGAGCCTTTAGAATGGTGTGAGATCTTTGGAAGTTGTTTAGAATCTCAGTAAATAGTGTTATAGTAGTAATCTGAGACCCCAAACTGAGGGAAAGACTGTTAAGAATCTGGTTTAAAGTTAGAGAATGTATATCATTTTCTCTAAGATGAAAAATTATATCAAATCTTCATCATACATCCCAAAGGAAAAGAAAATTAAACAGAAAGAGATCTCACAGCAAAAGCACGCTTAAACAGCCACAAATATCTCTAAGAAAAAAAATTGTTTTGCAAAAACCCAAAAAGAAGGATTGGAACTATGAAAGAGGATATAAAATATAAACAAGTGAAGATCTTTCATGGGTAAATGCTGAAGCTGTAGCCTAATCTAATGAGATTGTTTTAGACAGAAGTGGAATTCTTAGATTCATAAAATGGATCCTAGCAAAACAGATAAGGAAATGTCAAAAACTATGTTAAAGTTTTAGAAGAAATAAAGGATTATTTGAGCATAAGTAGAGTTCAGATGATACAGGGAGGAAATTATTCTGTCTCAAAATACTAAAAAATTGTAGAATAAATGTGCCAAAACACAATTAAGAAGTTTATGCTTCCCAGACAAGGATTCTCAGTAGGAATTAATGAAGAAATGATTGATCATGGTGAAGTGCTTAGAATCTATAGTTTTATTGCAGTACCTAAAACATATGTACATTTCTTACAAATATTTATTAAACTTGCCAAAAATAACATTTTATATTCAAATAGAGCTTCTGAGGAAAATAAACCATTGCCTTTTCATTTTTTGTCTCTCTGTATCTTTGAAAGCAGAAGCAAAATGTAAGCACTTTGGATATAAAATATTTTTTAAAAAGACTTGATTTTGGTTTTGCTGTTTATGAGCTAATTAAGTGCTATTTTTTTAATTAAAGAAAAAAGTGCTACTTAAAATATCAAGGCAGATTAAGAATTCTGGTTAGGTAAAATCTCTTCAGAAGCTTATATTGTCTAATATTAATCAAATTGCATAATATGAAATATATTATACTTTTAATGCAAGAAAAAAATTATAAACTGGAGACTAGAAAAAGTCTCCAGTTGATGAGAGACTTTGATGAGAGTAGACAGTTCTGGATAGATGCATTGTGTTATACAGTGTAAGTCCTCTGAACCAACTTGGCATAAATCAGCTTGATTCCAGTAGCCAAATAAATATATTAGCATGAGCAGGTCAATATATTTGAGGTCACAGGCTTTACCTGCTGCAGATTGTCAGATGCTCATCCTGCTGGCGCAACAAAGCAGCCAAACATAGGAAGCCATGTCTAGAATACAATATTTTAACAAATCTAAGCCTAAGTTAACATTCCTTGCCTCTTAGCAAAGCCTGTCAGCCTGAATACAATGACAGTGTTGTTATTTTTAGCAAATTCACAGCGCTACGTCTAGCAATTCATGAAGACGTTTTTGTCAAATACAGTTTATGTCATTCATTCTTGCTTATAGGCAACATTAACGAGCAGCAGGCTGATGCAAAGCATCTAAACAGGATAATATGCATTCATGTAATATTTTTTTTCATATCATGAACAATACTCTACTAAGTCTTCAGAAGAATCACACTGAACTAGATAATATCTATCTAAAGTAAACTGAGCCAATTAAATTACGGAAAGTGTGAAGTTATGGGGCAAATCAATAGCAAAAAAAAATTAGAGCTTAGGAACTTTGAATTTGAATAAGCCATCCTTCAGCATCAGAGGAGGTGGTTCTGTTAGAATGATTTTATGAAATCTCTTTACTGTGAAGATTGTGAGACACTGTAACAGGTTGCCCAGAAAAGTCGCAGATGCCCCGTTTCTAGGAGTCTTCCAGGCCGCATTGGATGGGGCTTTGAGCAACCAGGCCTGGTGGAAAGTTTTCCAGACATGACAGAAGGGTTGGAACTAGGGTACCTTAAGGTGTCCCTTTCAACCCAAACCCTTCTGTGATTCTATGGATCATTTTGCAAGAGACGACGATGTTTTACAAATATTGAAATAAGAGAAAGGTCTGTTAGGTAGAATAACTTCACTTTAAAGGTCAAACACAAGGACAGAAGGCAATCTCTCAACAGAAAAGAAAGGTTATTGAATAATAATGTTGTGAATACAAAGTACTAGTTCTGTTATAATGGCAGCTATATCAGAGCAGTAGATGAGGCATGGAAAAGGACGCTATAGTGTCTGAACAGAAGAATATTTAGTAGTTTCCAACAACATAGAAAAACATATGCTTTTCCAAGGTGACCCCAGCATCCATGGCAACATGAGCAGTTCCATCTCTGTGTGATTTGTTTCTATGTGGATAGAAGATGACATGAGCATATCTGCCACATTTAGGCTCTTGAAAGGACAGATGTCAGCTTTCAGGGTTGCAGCCCGTATAGAGACAATAACACAATGCATAGAGATCTGTTGTTTGTGGTGTTGGTTTGGACTTCTGTGAACACCCCATGCATTCAAAGACCCATTCAAAGACCTTGGGCCTGATCATTGACACAGACTACAAAGCAAAAGAATCTTTTCTCTTATTTGGCATACACTCCACCCTCTTAAGCATGCAGGGAAAGATTCTTGCATATTTACAACATGTTCACTTCTTCATGGTTTTCCTGCTAGCAAAGATTTTGGCAACTAATTTCGATAGAGGCAACACATCCATTCTAAACCTGTTATTTTCAGTAAGTAGTAACAATAGCATCATAGGATCAGTAACTGGTCTGGTTGTAAGGGACCATTAAAAATCATCTAGTCCTTTGCCCCTGCAATGAACAGGGACATCTTCAAGTAGATCAGGTTGCTCAAAAAGCCCTGTCCATGCTGAATGTTTCCAGGGATGGGGCATCTACCACCTCTCTGAGAAAACTGTTCTAGTGTTTTACTTCTTTAATTTTAAAAAAAAGTTATTTCCTTCTACCTAATCTGATTCTATGCTCTTTTAGTTTAAAACCATTATCCCTTGGCCTATCACTACAGGCCCTGCTAGAATAGTCTGTTCCTGTTTTTCTGACAGGAACCATTTTTATACTGAAAGGCTGCAATGAGATCTCCCTGAAACCTTCTGTTTTCCAGGCTGAACAACCCCAGCTGTCTCAGCCTCTCCTCACAGGAGAGGTGTTCCTCTGATCATTCTTGGGGTCCTCCTCTAGACACACTCCAAGAGGCCCAAGAGGCCTTTCCTGAACTGAGGACTCATGGCCTGGATATAACACTCAAGGTAGAGCCTTGTAGGAGCAGAGTAGAGACCTACTCACTTCCTTTGAGCTGCTGATCACACTCCCTTATAACAGTGTTACACTGTTGTTATGCAGTTGCTATAAACCTAGAGAAATCTTTTGACTTAGTTATTAATAAGATTCGTGTTGCTATCTATTTCTACTTTCTTTAAAATTATATATTACATAATTAGTTAAAAAAGAGTCACTGAGTTTGTATTTGAAATTCTTTTTGAGCTGCATAGAATTGTTAATTTATTAGATTTTTTTTCACTAAAGAAGAGCAGAAATCTGGATGCAGAGGATGAATTCACCCATCACAATGGTACAAGACAGAAGATAAATTCCCAATAGATTCTTCAGGATTCAGTCCCCAGTAGATGCTTCAGGACTCAATTGTTCAAGCAAAATTAATTAAGGCTTATTTGCATAAGCTAAACAAAATCACAAACACCTGAAAAATTATTTTTCAACACATATATTATACATTAAATTATGTACCTTATATTTAAATAGTAAATACTTTTAAAGTTATTGTTAAAGTAAGACAGAAGGCAGATTTTAAAAGTGATTGACAGCCAAAATCCATACATCTGGAAGAAATATATGTTCATTTGTTAATTATCTTGCATTTGCTGCTGGTGCAATTTTGTTTATTATTTTATTTTTTTGACTTTTTGATTATAAGATATATATATATTATTTTATGTAATTATTCTCCTTCACATGGACTCTTTGCTACTCAAACCAAATTCAATTCTTCCTCTCAGCCACAACCCAAATATATTTTAACTTGGCTTTAAGAAAAACAAGTAGTTGATTTTGAATGTGTCAAAAAGGAAAGAGATTTTTTTCCCCTTTGCATCAGCTCTAAAATGTAGTCATTCATTATGCATACTATAAATATAAAAATGGAACCCAGCAGTAGTAGGGACAGAATTAAATTGCAGGGTACCATGTGTGGTTCTGTTTTTAGCTGCATTCATATTGATTACATGTAATTTTTATAGCAGACCTCTTTTAACTATAAAGGTGAAGATGGCAATTAGGTGTCTGCTGTTTTTCTTTTGTTGCTATGAGATATCCAGGAATTCTTTCCATTCACTTACCCTTTTATCTTTCAGATTAAATGCTAAACATTTCTGATTCATTCCATAGCACTTGAAAAGTGCACGTGAGCTTTTGTGTTTTTTCCCTAGTAGTTTACAATATATTTAAAAATGTGCTCATATGAATGATAGTTTAGAAAAAAACTATTTTGGGAATGGTTGCTGAAAAATATTTTTGCCCCTACATAATGCAGAATCAGCAGTACAATAACACAGTTCTTAGATAAATTGATGAGTAAACTTAATACTTTACTCACGATGAGGACAGGGCCAGAGGAGAATCATGTCTACTTGCATATGTTCTATTTCGAGCTGAATCGCTATTACTTGTGCCCTCATTGAAATTAGCCAGTACAAGTATTTTTAATTGTCACTTGTGTTCATCAAGTCCACTTTTATTGTCAGCACTTTTATTGTCAGCTCAGGTGTCAGCCCCATCTCAGAGATTTTCAAGATCCTGTGTGTCAAACCTGCACATATAACCTACTCTCCTTGTTTGAAGCAGGGTAACTTACAAAATAAAGCCACAAAAACATAAAATACTGAGGGAAAGATAGTTAAGACCTTTTTTAAGAAATTCAGATTATAGTAACATTTCCAGTTCAGCTGGAATACATGTTTTTTTGTGTGCATGTTTTTGTGTGCATGCACTCCGCAAAACTTTTAATAACAATTATTTATTTCTACACTCCCCATAAAAAAAAAAAATCAAAGTAGTGCTGAAACAAATAAGTATCTCATATAAATATAGATGGGGAAAAAAAAAATGCTTAGGTCTGTGAAGTCAACTAGGAGAAATTTTTCTGTCTAATTTAACTGGGAAACACCCAAATATTGAATCATACGTGTTACAGAGAATTTTAGAGCATGCGAAATCATGCTTTGTTTCCTAATAGCAAAGATCTCTTGGAATTCTCTGCAGCTTTTATTATGAAGATTTTTTTCAAATATGTTAAGAAATATTTATTTCAATGCCTCAGTCGCAGTTGTGACTGTAAGCATGCATATATATTGCTCCTAGATGAGTGCCTCTGGGTGTTTTAATCATTTGTCTCAGCAAATAAAAGAGACACTGTTAGGGCTATTCTGAGCTCAAAATCTCTCCTTTTTCATAATATAATCTGTGCACAGATATTCTCTAGATATAGATTTTAGGACTTTGGATTTTTTCACATTGCTGGTAGTGAATTTCTAATCCATTGAAAGTACTGTATTTTAAGGCTAAGCATCTATTTCTTCTGATATATTTGTATGTTTTGTCATTGATATCAAGACTGGATACCTAACATGCATAGGTTTTCATGGAAAAGGTGAAAATCCTGAATGCTTTCTTTTCCTCAGTCTTTATTAGTGAGACCAGTCAGGGGACCCCAGGTCACAAAAACTAAGGGGGAAAGTGCTGGAGCAAAGAAGGTATACTCTTGCTGGAAGATGAGTTTTCCCTGATATCCATTCTAAATCTCTCCTGATACAATTTGAGGCTATCTCTCCTCTAAGCCTCTTTTTTTTTTTTTTTTTTTTTTTTTTTTTTTTTACAGGCTGAACAGCACCAGCTCTCTCAGCTGCTCTTAAGGCTTGTGCTCCACATCCTTCATCACCTTTGTTACCCTTCTGTGGACACACACCAGCATCACAATATTAATCTTTTGTGGAGGGTCCCAGAACTGAACACATAATTTGAGGTGTTCCTCAAGACCTCAAATGTGCTCTGCTAATTCCTCCTGGTCACACCATTGCTGATGCAGGCCAGGATTCCATTTGCCTTCCTGTCAACCTGGGCACACGCTGGCTCATGTTCAGCAGTTCTCCACCAGTCCCCCCAGTCCCTTTTCTGCTGGGCAGCTTTCCAGCCACTCTGCCCCAGGTCTTGCAGAGGGTTGTTGTGACCCAATTGCAGGACACAGCACTTTGCCTCACTGAATGCCATGCAATTGGCCTCAGCAAATTGATCCAGCCTGTCTAGATCCCTCTGTAGTGTCTTCCTACCCTCCAGCAGATCAACATTCATGCCCAACCCTGTGTCATCTGCAAATTGACAAGAGAGTGTGCCTGATCCTCTCTTCCAGGCCATTGATAAATGTATTAAAGAGGACTGGACACAGTAATGTTTGCTTTTCTCATTAAAATGGCAAGGAGGATTCCCTGAAAATGAAATTAAGGTCTAACATCCAGTGCTCTAAATGACAGGTATACCTGTAGTTTTGTAAGAAGTTCCTCAGTAAAAATATGCCTTTTTTAATTTGATACTATGCCTTGGCATGTTGTGTTTCACAGAGTCTGATGTAAAGTAGTGAGAAGTTGTTTTTGCAACTAGTAGGCAGCTGGAAGCAGACAAGGAAAACAGTGGGTTACTGTCAACACTGCAGCACATTAATTTATCCTGGTTAGTCACACCTTAACAAGACAGCAAATAAACAAAAAAAAAAAATTCAAACATAAGAACTGGTCAAATAAAAACATTACCAAAGCACTGTGAACCATAAAGCAGGGCTAATATCTGGCGTGTATTCGTCTCCTGGCAAGTTTGTGCTAATGATGCATCTATTCTGAACTGTGTATTATTTTGTGTTTTACAGCAGTTCCATAGAAGGTTGCGCAAGGCTCATGATGAGAAATGGGCAGTGAACAAGTACAGCCAACAGGTTAACAGACAGACAACTGAAAACAGGAACCAGCTCTTTAATGTGAACAGTAGGAATTTGAAAAAATACATAAAGAAATAAAAAACTCTAAAGGGAAGGAAAAAGATCTAAGCCAGTAACAAGACATGAATATATACACACAACAAGAGACTGCATCAATTTAAAACTAGTTAACTCACCACAGACAAAACTAATTGTAGAATAAGTACAACCCTCAAAAAGTCTGCACATAAATTTCGCATATTTCTATGGGGATAAATTTAGGGCCAGGTTCTAAAACCATATTTAAAAGGTCAGAGGCAGCATAAATAGCTATCATCTCTTCCTCTGACTTCATCCTTACGTTCTTGTTTTATTAGTTCCCTCTTCGCCCTTCTAGCCTTGAGGTGAACCATGATATAAGGCAAAAGAAATGTTTTTGTCTTTGTATCTCCTACCATTCCTTCTTTCCCAGAAGGTAAAGGAAACAAAAAGTAACTTTTTCAGGAGGTATTGGAAAGTAAAGAATTCAAAAAAGCCACTCACCATTTTTACTGATGTACAATAGAAGGAACCATCTCTAAAGTCAGTGTAACTGCTGTTGGCAAGTCAGCTAAATCTGGGTAAGAGCTTATAACTGTCCTCTAACTAGCCTTAGCACATGGATCAAAGAATGTGTAGGCTTATATAAAAATCTGCCTACTAGTCCTGAAAATATCTACTTTGGGATTCCCTCTTGCAGGATCATATTCCAGCTCAAGAAAATCTTTTCTCATAGAATTATAGTTAACTGTCTTTGTACTGTGGAGCCTCTTCCTTATGTTAAGCCCATTCAGTTTTGCTGATGGTCTGATTCTATTCCTCCACAACTTTTGGAATTTTTACCCTGTCATATAGTGTTTAGGTTTTCAGATCTGATGCACAAATATCTTGACAGGGAAGGACATGAAATGAATTGCCATTCCACTAAATTACTGCAGCAGTGCAAGGACACTGAATTTCTCCTCATATTTTGATATAACAGATCATGCTCAATTAACTGTAAAAAGCAATAAAAGAGGAATTATTTTTTTTTCCCCAAAGGATGCACATTAGGTTAATTTGCTGCATTAAACCATTGCTCGTGAAATGCAAACTAATAGAAACACCTGATGCTGAGAATGATGCAGTGGATCTTCTTCTGCTTTTAGGCCAGTAACAATTTTCAAAGATGGCAAAAAATCCGTGACACAGCTTACTCACACCTGTTAAAACAGATGTCAAAATTGAAATTCTCCTGAAATCTCATATTCTGGCCTTTCATCAAGTTTCTCTGGTTATTTCCTGGAACAATAATAAATGCGTCCTTAGCACCTATCACATCCTTGATTATGTGATAGGTGCTAAGGGACTTCCTCACTCTTGGAAAACTTTCATGGCCTGAACTTGATCTCATTGGTTGGATTTGTCAGGTTAAAATAAACTGGTTAAAGGGGTTTTTTTTGCAAAAATTAAAACACAATGAAGATGTGTATTCAGATTGCTTTTGATCAAATAATACAGATTCAAATATAATTTCAGTGTGAAAAAAACCCCAAAAAGGCTTTGAAAATTTTGTTTTGGAAAATTTGTGCTGAACTCTCTTGTCTGCTTGCAGATGGTGATGTCATCCACACTGTTCTGATTAGGCCATCACAGCTATGAATGTTTCTTTCAACACCCAGCTACCACTCCAATATTTCCAGAATTATGCCCTTTATGCTGAGTTGAAGTTTTCTCTGTTATGCTTAATGTCATTCTGCCATCATGCAGTATCTCTGGAAGGTAGGGCTGTTAGTATATATGACTCTTTTAAGCTAGTGTTTAAATGGTGAAAATCTACATGATTTTTAACCTAAATGTTACTAAGCATTCCTTAGACAAATTAGGGTCTCCCTCTTCTTGATGAATGAGGCAAACAATGGATGGCAAATCACAGAATCATAGAATTGCTTATGCTGGAAAACACCTGTAAGATCATTGACTCCAACCATTGATCTGACACTGCCAAGTCCATCACTAAATCGTACAATTGGTCTCATCCTATAGATCCAGGCTGTCCATATCCCTCTGTAGTGACTTCCTTTCCCATAGTGGAGCAACACTCGTACCCAGCTTTGTGTCATCTGCAAAATAACTGAGTGTGCATTCCATCTCCTCTCCTAGATCATCGACAAAGCCATTAATCAGGGCTGTTCTCAGTACTGAGCCCTGGGAAGCGCCACTTGTGGCCAGCCAGCAGCTGGATGTACCTCCATTCACCACCACTCTCTCAGCCCAGCTCTCCATCCAGTTTTTTACCCAACAATGAGCACACCTGACCAAGCTATCAGCAGCCAGTTTCTCCAGAAGCATGCCATGAGGGATGGTGTTGAGAGCTTTACTAATGTCCAGGTAAAAATCCACAAACCCAGGTGATGATCTCAGGACAGTAAAAAAAAACAGGGGATCATAAAGAATTTGTTTTTACATATTAAATACATATATAGCTATGTAGTTTATTGACTGCCAGGAAAATTCCAGATACTGTATAATACCAGAAAACCATGGCTTCTGAAACTTCATGGACACTTAGTCATCTGACTAGGCTTTTTAGTTGGCACATAATTTGCTTGGGGTTTCTAACATTGCCACTGTAACCAGTCTTCTTTTCTGAGATGGCAATAGAAAAAAGGAAATTTTGAGTTTTGGCAGTCTCAAAACCCCAGAGATATCATATCTGTTTTGAAAGTGAAACGGAGATTTCCATCAGAACTGTTTTTCAGTGTAATTAGATTCTTGGCTCCTTACCATGAATGACTGGATTATCACACCTTTGCCTGTTTAGACTTCTGGCTCTGAACTTAACGTCCTGAGCCAGCTTGTGCTGTGGTTCCCCCAGTCTGACAAACCATGAAATCTCTGTAACATGGAACCTGCTTGCAGCAATATCCTGTATGTAGCAGAAAATATTTTAGTTAACATAAGAAAGCTGAAAGTGATGCCCCTTATCACTGCAGGGAGGAAGAAAATTCTTCCAATCTCTGTATTACATTGCTTGAATAAATTTAGTAATGTTTAATCACTTTCTATTGGCATTGAAAGAGACACGTATAAAGAGATAATTCACATGTTACTTTTATCATCAGCTAAATTTTTCTTGATTTTCTAATGAAAGCCAAATAAGTCTTCAAAAAAGATTTTACAGTTTTTTCCCTATTAATTTTAATAATCTTGCACATTGCTTTAACAAATGTTGTTGTTTTGAACAAAAATTATAAAATACAATTTCATATCATTTAATACAAGGTCCACAGTAATGAAAAGCTAGTAACAGGAAAATGTAATATCACTGCACCAGGAGCACCTACAGAAAATTTAGTTTAGCATATCATCTCCTTATGCCTATGGTAACACCCTTTTTGCCTTGCAATTACCATATAAACAAAATTACATAATATTCTAGAAAGGCTTAACATTCCAGTCAGAAAATAGTTCTGAGCCTTAGAAGAGATTTGTGAAACCTTCAGGTGATCTACAGCATTAGATGGACTGCAATGACAGGCTTAGAGTTGGGACCATGTGTCCTTCTGTCCCATAGATGACAGTTTTTCATGAGGCTGCAAAAAACAAAGTAAATCCTGCCTTTAATCTTGCATAAGATGTTTCCTGTCAAATGAGCTCCCTTTACCAATACACCCCGAGGTAGAATGCTCTGTTAAAAAAAGGATAGATCTGTAGGACACCACAGTAAAAGTAGGTTAAAAAGAACATATGCAACCTAGATAGAATTTTAGAAAGACAATATAATGGTTGTCACATCTGACTTTTTTTTCTTACACTCTCGGTGAATTACACAGACTACCACAGAACTCAGCTGCTGGTTTGACACAAGCAGTTCATCCTAAGTTGTTCAAAAGACTTTTTCTATCTTTTCTTGCAAAAGCAACTTCAAAGCTACTCTTCTGCCTGTACTGGTTTGGCAGTCTTCTCAAAGTTACTTTTACCACTCTGTTACTGGATGCAAAGAGCACTTTATCGAATTGAATATATGCTATTTTCTTTTTCCTTCACATTAAAAACTTCCTGTAAAAGGAAGCCATTTAAGGGCAAGATTTCAGAAGACCAGGCTTACCTGCTTGTCATTTTGAGGGGATATTTAGGTTTTTGCAAAGCAAAGGCAAAGCATGGACTCTTGGTTCTGCCACTACTTTAATCCATATTTTACAACTTCTTGTCATTCTTGAATTACATTCGAAAAGTCAAGAATGACATTCACATTTCTTCTTAATCTCTTTACCCAATATCATCTCCACAATTCCTTTTTTCAATGTTTCTGTGGGTTTTTTTGTGATAAAATGATATCGATTTGAGGTTTTTCCCAAGTGTTAACACAGTTGTTTCACACATAGCAACACTGTTGCAAAATATTTTTTGACCTGAACTCTGACTTTTGCCACAATCCAGAAAAGTAAAAGTAAATCAATTTTTTATGTCAATATACATATATACTTTGTATATGTTTTAAGTCAGAAGTTAACTAGTTGATCTCTGCATAGTTATGTTGCCCCTACTAAGGATTTCTATTTTTTTTCCACAGTCCAGTGTGATCACTGGAAGACCCTTCGTGTGTACTGAAATGGGTGAATTTCCAGACTTTTTAGTCCTGTCATAGTCTGACAAATATATATGCATCTTAACATATACACACTCTTGATACATTTTTTCTGCCAGTCTGACCCTCACAGAGAATAGCTGAGTACTATTTTACTGTTATTCTTATTAATTTGCCAATAGCAATATTATTAACTTTTATTAAAACGGTAACATTTTTTGCAGGGATATTGTTTATTTATTTATTTAATAATGTATTTTTTCACAGTAACACAGCAGATGTTATAGAGGGCTCATAACTTCCCAGACACATTCCTGTTTTTATCAATTCTCTTTGTAAGTGCAAATGAGCTGATATGTATTCCTTTCATACTTTTTTGTTTGTTTGGATTGCATTTATTTGGGTTTTTTTGATTGCAAGACATACCCATATATCTTAAAAAGAAAAGTTTTGTTGATATCCAGCAAGTATTTCATGGTTGATTTAAAATAACACTTGTGGACTTAAGGGAAAAAATATATGCTTGTGACTTCTTCTATTCTACCTACTATCTGTCAGAGATATAGAAGAGTAGTGAATAGAGTTTGGGGACTGGGAATGGGAGACAAAAAGGTAGGATAAAGTTAGAAGAATCACCTGGAAGGACCTATTAGCAATAGCATTGCCAAAGTAACCCAGCAGGATGTCAACGTGCTTTGCCATAAGAGCTCCTTTAACTCCTCTGAAAACAACTCTTGGATAAAGATGAAAACTGGGAAGTATATATTCAGTTCTGCCTCTCCTAGGTATCTAACCTATATTAATATTTATGAAGCATGAATTGGAATGCACAGAGTAACTTAAAATTCTCCTGATTTCAGAAAGTGTTGTGACTGTTCATCACTTTCAACTGAGCCCTTTGCACCTTCAGTGTTTAATATGTTAATTTTATTAAAATATCTTTAGCGTATTAGTCTTTATTCAACATTGCACTAATGTGTGAATTTAAATAATTTTATGATTATATAGCATATTTCTTCCTTCAGATATTAACTCAAACTTTGATATTTTGTTGACATTCACAAATAGCAACTCTGAATTACTAATCTCACTCTAATAAAAGGTGAATTTGACCAGATTTTTGAACTACTTTTGGGATAAGATTTAAATTAGTTAAATTTCACAAAGGAGGAAATTTTCATCTGTTGCATTACCATCTACCTTGTACTTTAGTTTATGATGAAACACAGTGTTGCATAGAAGTCTTAAAGGTATTCCAAGAGGCATTTTTTTTCCCTGGTTGCTTGGTTTAAGACAAATTTTAAGAGGTGGTCACTCCAAAATGAGTTACCTTTTCTTAGTTTTAACCAATTCCTTTCCACAAAAAATAAATTATGTCCAGCAACTTTGGCCAAGCAGGTCGACATCTTTATGCTCTTATGGCTAAGCAGATCAACAGCCTGCTGGGTTACTTTGGCAATATTATTGCTAAGTGGTTCAGGAGGGGGATCTTTTCCTGCGGAGACACATTTCAACTGCCAGACCTAGCTCTGAACTCTCAAACACAACAGAGATATGAATATTGCTGTGAAAGGCCACAAAGTTGAATGGGGGCTGAACCACTTGTTGGTACAAAGAGATGCTGAATGTGCTGGGACTACTCAAGGTGGAGAAGAGAAGACAGAAGAAAACTTACTAGTATTTATAACTGATAAAGAAGATGGAGACATACTCCTCTCAGTTGTATTCAGCAAATGCAGAAGAGATAGTGGACAGAAACTGAAATATAAGAAATTCCATCTGAACATAAGAAAAAAACATTTTGTTTCTGAGAGTGCCCAACAGGTTGCTCGGAAAGTCTTTTCAGTCTCTGTCTGTGGAGGCATTCAAGACCCTACTGCATACAATCATGGGCAACCTACTCTAGTTGGTGCAATTTTAGCAGGGTATTTGGACTAGACAGCCTCAAGAGACCCTTCTAATCTCAACTTTTTTGTGGGTCTCTATTTATATCTAGTTTATTCAGAACACTATGAATTTCACACCACACTAATATCTGCAACAGTGGCTTTTGGAAACAAGTTTCACTGTGATTGCTGGTTTGTGGGGTTTTTTGCCCCTTTACTTCATAAACAGATCCTGTCCGTCTGCCTTCAACTAATAGTGGCAGTTTGTTTGAAATTTCAGTGGAGCACACCTTCACATTCATTTGCTGTTTAACAGCCTCCATAATGAAATAGTTGTAAAAAAGTGCCCTCTCAAAAAAATCTGTCATATAGCACAAAGATTATTTATTTTCCCTTAAAGGATATCAGACAAAATAAATAGTAAGCCACAATAATATGTTTAATTCATTAACTTTTTGGAAACTAAATAGTTGTCCAAATGCCTTTTTATTGTTTTTCAAAGGATTTGGTTAGTTTGTACACTGTCAAATGGAAAAGAGATTCTGCAGGCAGCAAGCTCTGTCTTACGTGCAATCTGTCAGGCACTGAATTATAGTTATATATAGCTTGCTATGCTTTTGTGTACTATAGATTGCCAAAGTTTTGAATTCGCTCAGTGTCATGGAGAAGGAGCACAGATTATAGATTAAAATCCCTGAAGGAAGAGACAGTTTTTGAGAGGAGAACACAGTAGATAGGAAACTGCTAAAGATACATTGAAAAAATGAACACAAAGTTTAAAGCTTATACAAGAGCAGTGAAAATTTTGTACCCTTTTCTTCCAGTGATGAAGCACAAATTTTACTGCTAAATCAGCATTTTTCAGTTATACCTCCTTAATTTCTATATTTCTTTGAAGAATGATTTGGTAAATATATTTGAGCAGTAGCCTTCAGAGCAGCTGATTTGTGTAGCTTCATGTTTTCCATAATGACATTTCATTATTTATTTTATTAATAATAATTAATGGCTGCTGTTAAAAGGCATGCCATACTTTGGATTTTAACCATTAATCATTTAACCCTCTTTAACCATTCCCCCCCCTTTTTTTCCCCACATATAAAAGATCTCAAACTTTCAAACACTGTTACATCTTTCACTAATTTATTCAACATTTTTGTAATGTCTACTTTCACTGTATACAGATGTAATATTCATTATTAGATATCAAAAATCTATTACTAAGGTAGTAATTCCTTACCGCTAATTTTATCTCTGTTATAACATAATACCTTTTGACCTTATGTGTGCTTACCTTTTCAATATATATATTTGGAGTACAGAGTGAAGTTTTGGTTGGTTGTAACAGTTGGGACTTGAAGTGATGCACCTTGCTCTATGTCCATTAGCAGACTGTACTATCCTGATGCAGCTGATGTTACCATGTGGAACAGGCCAGGAATCTGCTAATGTTTTCCCTCTGTGGTTCATTGCTACACCTGAAAGTCTGAATCAATGTCAAAAAGTTTGCTTTGAAACTGGAACACTTCAACATGTTTTGATTATTTTTTTTTCAACAGCAATTACTATCACAGTTTGAACTCACAGAGATGGCATCCTGACACGGGACTCGTTGGATGTCAGTGGAAAGGCTCCATTGATTTTAGCTAACCCATTGTGAAAGAACTGCAATAACTACTCAAAAACTTATTTTGATCTGGTTTGTCCATGAAAATCACAATTGAATGGAGTTAGTAAATACATATTACTCAGGCTGAGTATCTTTACACACATATGTATAGAGAGAACACAAACTAACACACACATGCATATGTAAATATTTCTATGCACCTACTCATGTTATGTCTGAGATTTAAGAATCACTGTGACAATTGTCTGATTCACTTGGCTTCTTTTAAATACTTGAATGAATTTTTTTAGGAGCACAGTTTGAAAGTTACTGCTTTTATTGAGAAGTTCATATACACAGCTATTAGTCTTTGAAAAATATATCCCAAATAACCTGTTTTCACAATTGATGCCTTATAAATAGCACTGAGGCCTGTGGTCCTTGGTTATTCTTAATTACTAAGATGGAGGATAGCATTATTGAGAACAAAGAAATGAAGAAGAACTACTCTTTTTACCTGGATTCCCTCATTCAAGACTATTTTTTCATGCTGCTTGTCCATCTTAAAAGATGAGGAATCTCATCTGTTCCCACTGCTGACTATCCTGATTTTCCTTTTCCTTTCATCCTTCTCACACATTTATCAGCATGTTTTGCTTGTTTTCAGCCCCTTATGCCAATCTTATTTTTTTTAATTTGCAGCCCCTTATACCAATCTTATTTTTTATGTTCTCTGTCTGCCATATCTGCTACTTGTGTCACTGTTTGCAAGTTTTATTACGCCTCCCAGAGAAAATGGCACACTTTTTTGTCCCTTTGTTGGTCAAACTATTCACATCCTGAAGTACAATGTGTGTGGGTATGTATTGATCAGCAGTCTTTAAAATATTTATTTGTTAACATTGGTTATCACAAATATTTTCATTGGATGCCTGTCACAAATGGCAGGAGGTTTGGCAAAGGCACCTTCTGCTATACTCAGGACATTAAGGAAAAGTTTAAACTTTCTGGTCAAAGTCCTTCTGGAAAGTTCACTCTTTCCTCAGAGCATTAATTTTTAACAGCAGTTCACTAAAGAACTTGTTTTACTTTCAACTTGTGATTATCAATTGTAGATTATTTGGCTATCCAATGATGTTTATTTTATTAAACAGGAAGAATTCCAAATCTGTTCCAAAGGGCAATTTCACCCTTTTGCTGCACTGCCTTATTTGCAAAGCTTCTTGGTTTGTGGATTTAAATCTTTTTTAATCAGTGTTAAAAAATATTGCTAGCATCAACAGCTACTAAACACTTGTTCTCACTGTAGTCACATTTTGAGCTCACTGATGCTTCATGCATCTTATGCTATGTTGTTGTCATCATGTTGCAAAGGTTCCATATTTTTGTCTCCTTATTGCAAGAGTTTCATACCTCCTTAATGTTTCTCATAGGCAGCTCCTCTAAGCACTGACTCTTCCTTCTTCTCAGAGCAGCCAACTGACTTCTGTTCCCCTTTAAACAACCAATCCACTCTTTTATAGCACTATTCTTCCTATTGGTTACAGCTGTGGCCTGTTAAAGTCCTAATCTTTAATAATTAGCTCAGCTGCAACTCTTTAGGGGTAAGATTACTTTCTATACTGCCTTTATTTTCTTATATTCTATCCCCCTACACTATGTTAGTTCATTTCCTAAGTAACTTGAAAAGACTGAACTGAACTGAACTGAATAACCACTGCAGAAAAGGTAAAGCAGGGTGTGGCAAACATGCAGTCTAAATTGAAGCAGAAAAAGAAACCAGACATGAGTTGCTGTACTATGTGATGCTAAATACAGCACATGGGCAGGACACTTTAAAGAACATGGAGAAACACAAAGAAGCTAGAATGTCACAGTATGGCAGTGGTTACTTTTATATTCGCAAATAAATTCAGTGCCTACAGACAGAAGCTGTAGCTTGCCTTTATTTCAAAATGTCACTGGCCCAATTTAGTCCAATCACAGAGTTACTGCAGAAGACCTAAGCATTGACACTTTTCACAGTTTCTAACGAAACAGCTGAACTAGGTTTTTCTTGTTTTGTTTTGTTTTGTTTGAATATCATTCCACTGTCAGTAAACAAAAATGCTATCATCTCCTCAGAGAAATTTAGTAGCTGTCATTATGTCAATGGAAATGAATCTGTATTGATTTATATTCAGACTTGTAGCCAGATGTACACAAAGTCAGCATCTAAACTGATTCTGTTTGGTCCTCCATTTCTTTTTTACATGAGTAGTGTTCCCACACCACTGTACAGCACTGCTCCCTTAGCATGACATTTCAAGGTTGAATGTGAGGAAGTGGATACTTATTTTAACTTTTACAATGCAAGTTCATTCTATTATTGACAGGAAATTTGGAGAAAGCAAATGCCCACAGAGGCTGATGAGTGATTTCTGTAATCTTCATAAAAGTTGACACTCTCAGCAATTTAAGCAACTGTCTTATTTCTTATTATCTATATGTAAGTAATTGCAAATCAGGACTATAGATTTTTTTAATCACTAATACTTTACAAAATTGTATGTAATGTAAGTTGCTCAACCAGATTTGCTACTTCTTGATTTGTTTTTTTTTATATTCTATCCTAAACATCCATTGTTGACTATTGTCAGGCTTTTGTGCCAGATAATTCTTTGGTCTCTTCCTAAACAGACATTTTTATGTTCCCTAAATACTCAGAATTTTCTTGCATGGATTAAAAATGTAGTAGTTTTCACATTCTACTATACAGGTATCAAACACTTGCAGAACTTCTATAAATGTCAAGAAACTTAAACAAATAAATAATTTTAAATCATTGATAGCCAGAGAACTTTTTTCCTACAGAAAAACATAGTAGGGTACTTTTTTGACAAATTCTTTTCCCTATTATTTTGTGCTAGTTTATTCCATGACATTAAAATCCTCATCAATTAGTGGAATAGTGATAGGAAGGAAAAACTGTAAACTCATGAATAAAGGAGAAGGTTTCCCTATCTTTACCCTATTAAGATGTTTTTTATCAAGTCAATGTGGAATGCTTAATGCTTTTTATTAAAAGTGCTGTGCAAGCATTGTGTAAATAGTTTTCTTTGAGGCTGCCAGCTAGCAGCCTTTATTTGTGACTTTAGTGTTAGTAACCAAAATATATTGCCCCACTGCTATAACACAAAGTAAGCTTTAAGTTTATTACTTCAACACATTAATTAATTTATTAAATATTAATGATGAAAAAAAAACTTTCAAGGCATGTTATATACAGCTTCAGCATTGTTAATGTGTTATTGCCCCATTTATCAGCTGCTATGCATAAGATGTACAAAGCAATATAACTGGTTGATGAGGTATGTTCATACCATATGTTGTTAATCTAGTTAATGGAATAACAAATACATAGTTGGGTCTATTAGATTTCTGACTTAACAATATAAATATATGTTAAAATATTTTATCTTCAGACAGGATGATTACACTGTCTATTTGATCTCAGGTAAAGAGTAGAGCATGAATAAAAATCTTTCTAGAGTTATAATTATGCCAGTTTCAGTTTACTGTCCAAAATTTTACACTGAGGAAGCATCTATACCTAAACAAATACATAGATGTATATTTTTCTTAAAGAAATATATTATAAAGTTATAGGAAAAGTAACTAAACCTTTAAAATAATTTACATCTCTTTGCACACAATTTTATTTAACACCTTTAAATTTTCTTCTTTGTCTTCCATTTATTGTGCTGCATCAATATGAATTCTCATCTACCTCTTGTGTACTGAAAAACATGTAATATAATATCAATCTTTTGAGATAAATGTTTGCTTGAATGTCAATTTTGGAAGTTGAAATTTGCTTTTCTAACTTCAGTATGTGATGGCTATTGCCCGAAACCTTGGAGGTTGAAAATTTAAAGATTGATCCATTCTTTTGTTCATAATACCTCTTGCACAATTTTTAAACCCTGCTCATTTATTTTCCTTTATCAGTATTGTGTCTAATTACTTTTAAAAGTGACATATTTATGAAGCAGTGATTTATAAATTAACATCTTCTATTTAATATACCTTCAAATAATTTCCTTTGTTTTCTTAATAATTTAAACTATAGGCAGTAAATTCTAATACATGGAAAATGTGATGTTTAAGATTTCAGATTGCAGATATCCTTTTGAAAGCTCCTGCAAAACTTTAATTAATTTAAGCAAGTAAACCATTCAAAGGAAATATTAAAACTAATGCTGTAAATATTTAAAGGATAATTCTTTGTTCTACATATTCCAACTAATTAGTTCTGCCTATCCTGTTTTCTACTGGAATGTTTCATGTATTTGTAATGCGACAAATTTATTACTCTTATTTTATTTGCATTCTGCAATGAAATAAAAATAAAAAACAAAATGTGGGTATGTATTTGTAAAAGCACTGGTTTTCTTTTCCTAAAATACATTGTCTATAATTTTAGATTCTTTTACTTTATTTGGAATATTACTCATTCTTCAATATCATTCTGTATGATTGGTAGAATTTTATGTTGCTAATACTACATTTTATGACATATTTCCAAATAGATACATTAAACTCTCCCCCACTGTTGCATCTGTGAAAATATCAACACATATGAAAAGGAGAGTTAGTGAAAACATGGCTTTGAATGTTTTAGGAGGGTTGTTACTTCCAAAAGGAGTATTAATGTTGTGTGAAAACTCCTGTAGTGGCAGATTCATGTTTCAGCTCCATCATTTTTTTGGAGAAAAAATTATGGTCTCCACTCACAGAGAGTGGAGACCAAATTTAATATCAACAAGAGATCAATTCTATAACAATCCATTTTAGTCTACCTCATAAATATTATGCTTTGTTGCATATTTTATCATATATATTCTCAAGTCACGTGGGGAAATGAGAATATGGAGAATCCCTGAAATGCCTTGCAACTTTTACGCAAATAGATTTTCAAGAAAATCATAATTTCCATTTCAAATACATCTGGGACAATCATGATGGTGGTGTCAACCTGTTGTAGTTTTTGTTGCTGGGAAAAGTTGTACAAAAGAACTGGGTTTTACATTGACCAGTTACTGAATAAAGTGCATGATTACATTTGAAATGTAACTTGGGTTTCCCTGTTCTAGCAGACTACTTATAAAATTAACTTGCACACTCAAGCTCTCTCCTTTTCTCTGTTTTTGTTTCTTCCCTATTTTCTTGGCTTCTTTGCTACTCTATACAAAATTTTAAAACTTTTTTCCCAACTAAAATTGTTTCATAGTCCAATAATTATGACACAGTTTTTACAAGGAATTTTTAAAATCTTTGTTAAAGTTGAGAAAGTTAAGGACTTAGGTATTTTGCTTCCCTAATGAATATTTGAATGAAAGTGTTAAATAAAGACCAATTCTTAATTTTTGTTTTGAAAACAGGTAGATAATTCCCATGCAGTAATACATTTTGTGGACCAATATTTGCCATTATGATGTAAGTTGTCACTTCTTAACAATTTACCTTCTATAACTATGTTTACAATACTTTCTGAGAAGATCCTAGGGAGAAATAAGGAGAAATTTACTCAGCCAGTGTCTGCATGTGTATCAGAAGATTCTTAGATACCTGAGGAATTTTCCCATTAAAGGATTCAGTTATGGAAGAGATAATTATCCCAGAGTTTTACACTCTTCTTAAACACTGCTTAAGGAACTTAAATCCCATGTCCATTCAGATCTATCTCTGCACAGAAATTTGTGATGCCAGTACTTGAAATGCATCTTTAAGAGGATTCACTATCACAGAATGAATGAGGGTGGAAGGGGTCTGCAGGGGTCATCAGGTCCAACCCCGCTGCTTAAACCAGGATACCTAGAGCCTATTGCCCAGGATCATATCTGGGCATTCTTTTAATGTTTTCAAAGGTCCAGACTCCTCAACCTTTCTGGGACATGGTTCATTACCCTCACATTAAAAAATCGCTTCCTGATGTTCAGAGGCAGTC
Source organism: Zonotrichia albicollis (assembly GCF_047830755.1). Classification (NCBI taxonomy): domain Eukaryota; kingdom Metazoa; phylum Chordata; class Aves; order Passeriformes; family Passerellidae; genus Zonotrichia; species Zonotrichia albicollis. The sequence goes on from NC_133820.1 coordinate 77,746,554, forward strand.
TCCTGTATTTCAGCGTGTGCCCACTGCCTTGTGTCTTCTCACTGAGCATCATTTAAAAGACTCCAGTTTTCTCCTTTTTGCACCATTCCTTCAGGTAAGTATGTGTGCTGCAATGTAGAGAAATATCAAAAACCTCCCTGAAGCCCAGGTAGACAATATTCCTTTCATCTAGCAGGCAAGTTGATTCCTCATAGGAGTCTAAAAAGTTGTGAAACATGGATTTCCCCTGGTGAATCCATGCTGACTGCATTATTTTCTCCTCCTTAATTCGTCTGGCAATGTTTTTCAGGAATAGCTGCTCCATAAACTTCCTGGGGATAAAAATGAGGCAAGCAGGCTGGCTTGTACTTTTCTGAGTCCTCCTAGTTGCCTTTCTTGGAGTTGGTTGACATTTGCTTTTATCCATTCTTTGGGCACTTTTCTCAGTTACCATGATACATCAAACATTATTGAGAGTGGCCTCAGAATATCATCTTCTGGCACCCTTGGGACTTGTGGATCCATCTCAACAGGGCCTATGGACTTAATGGAATACTTATGAATTCGGTGACTATGCCCATAAAATTTGCATGGGATAGTAGGACATGTTAACAGGTACCTGAAGAGTGAGTGAAAAGCTATGGAAGCAGTCCAACAGGACAAAGAATAGAGTTACCTCTTAAGAAAAAACATCCTACTATGGAGCTGAGCAGCTATAGATCCAGGTAGCCTTCCCCTCTGAAAGGACCCAGAAGACATTATTTTACCTTATCCAGTAATAAAATGTATTGACCATTCACTTGCAATATGAAAAATTAAATTATTTCAGCAATTACTGTCTCCTAACCAGACAATAATGTACTGGCTGGGTATTCCCCTAGCAGATGAGGGCACCTGCTTGATGTCTCTTATGCATACAGGCTATTCTAATTAGTCATTTGAGTGAGGATTACTGGTCTTTGAACTTTCCTTCTGATGAATTTGGAATATTCACTGAAGCAAGGACCTGAACATGAAAATTTCATTTCCCATCGGTGCACTCTAACATCCATGGCTGCAATGCCATTGTTTCTCACCAACTGAGTCAATAATTTATTACTACAAAATGGAGCAGCTCCAAGAGGAAAGATAAAGGCTAGATAATATTCTCTCTTGGTAAAGCTATTTATCTCAGACAAAGTGACCAACTTCTAATCACTCACAGGCCTGAAGCTACAAGGAGAGGGAGATGGACCAGGTTTCCTTCCACTGCCATTCTCTTTGTCACCTCTGTGTTCAATGTAGATATGAAGACATTCAAAATGATAGCTTTGCTGCATTAAAAAAATTCAGTCTAAAAGAATAATTTTTTTAGCAAGCAGAAGGAAAAATAGCAAATAATATGTAATTTATTCCATGGAAGATTGAAATTATTATTTACTCGTTTTGCATGTTATTATGTATATTGTGTAAGATTGTCTTGCATTGTTCTACAGGTTTTCTACCTAGCATACCTTTCCTTATGAAGGCATTGTCCTTACCTAAATACTCTTAGATTAGGAGGATTGTGCTTCTGATAAGAAGAGCAGTAGGATGTCTTTACTTGGCTTTTTATTTTTACTGATGCTTGTTCCTCTGAAATTAATGATTTTTTTTAATTGAAATGTGTTAATACTGTTCCCACAGAGTAATCCTCAGACTTTTCCTGTCAGAGATGTCACTAGTCAGCTATTCTCCTATCTGCCTTTAAGTAGTTGAATGTTCTGGTCTAAAAGTAGCACTTTCTATGTCGTCATGCTCTTAGTTTCCAGTGTCATCTTGAATCCAAACACTCTCCTTTGAAGTACCATCGGTTCTTTGTTCAACTAAGAAAAAAAAGTGTTCCATCCACGCTTACTAATTTAAAATATTAGGGCGTGGTGTACCTAAACAATTCTCTGCAGTTTAACACTGCTTATATTGGCCATGTTTCTTCAACTCGCTTGTAAGTCATTTATGAGTTAGGTTATTGTGAGAATTGCTTAGTTTGATGATTAAAAAGTGTATGGGGATGTTCTTGGGGCTCTGGTATGAGGATACTTTTCTAATCCATACAAACTTCCTGCAAATGCAAAAACCTGTATCCCGTATACATAGTGAACTGCATAAGAAACAATGGAACAAATAATTATTTAAATTTTCTAATGGCTAGAAGACATTAGAAAAGTCCATAGCAAGTCTTCAGAGCCTCTACCTTTGGAGGCTTTGCAGAACAGGTATGCCACTCTGCTTCTGCTGGAGTAGACAAATCGACATGTAAAGGAAGAATGAAGTTAAATGTGTTTCAGAAGGGAATCAGGGAAGGTGAATATAAATTCTTTTAAACAAGAGACAGTTCCAGAACCTCATGTTTTCTATGTGAATAACCTAATTATTTGAATATATTTTACACTCTGATAGTAATATTTTTCCCAGGTAGAAGATTTTGTTGCCATGCAAATGAGATAAAATATGTATTTATTTATTTATTTATTTATTTATTTCCTACTGTAACAGCAATATTTTCAGTATGCTCCTGTCCAGAGAAAAGCTTTTGAATGTTGTTTTTTGAGTTCTTAAATGGAGGAAATGGTGAATTGACAACAGCATGTTGAGGTGAAATGAAGGAGATATCCAGTGTCTTGATGGAGGGTATGTTTGGAAACTGGGATTTAGACAGAATTAATAAGATGGAAAATTTAACTTTTTCAGCAGCTAATTTATGTAGAAGAATGGTTCTACACTTATATTACTTAAGTAGTTTGTGTATTCTTCTTTATAAATTTCTAAGAAATCAGAAATAATATGAATTATGAAGCAAATTAGACATGATAAAAGATATCAGAAGTCCTAAAGATTGGAGGCTTGTCTCCTTATGCACAGATTTTTGATGCACTGAACTGATGCTGCAGCGCAGCACAACTGACTACTATTTTTGCAATAGATGATTAGAAAAGGGTAACCTTGCAGATACAAAGTAATCAACATGTTTCTTCAAGAAATAGAATTTGAACAATGGAAATAATAACTTAATGCAGCCTGTTGAACTGTGGAAGAGAATATAATTGCTAGTTACAGGATATTTTTAAAAATTTCTGAAAATATACCATATTACATAAAATATAAAGATATTTTTGGCATCCTTTGTATAACCACATTAGTTTCATCTGTTCCAACTTCCTTGTAATTTTCAAAGTCCCCTGCTAAATTTAAGGCAGTATCAGGACATATATATGTGAGGTGGATGAAGTGTCAAGGTGAACAGTACCCTATTCTGTCAAAGTCAGAAATGTCACACTCTGCAAAGTATTTATGACACCAAGATCTGATTAGCACAGCACTGAAACCTAAGTTACAAGCCATAAAAAGTGTCAGTTGACACTAAAAAAAGCTCTCTGCTAAACAAATTGAGCCATAGTGAACATAGTTGTGCAATATATACATATGGACACCAGTTCATTTTCCTAATTTACATTCTTTCCCAAAGCTGTCTTTTCTTTGTGGCTGCAACTTCTCTCAAACTCCCATAACTTTTAGAGGCGTAAATGCTAGCTGAGATGATTAGTCTTACAAGATAATAGAAAGTAGATGGATCTGTAATTTGCTGTGTATTCCCCATTGTTCTGCCACTACATGAGTTTGGAAAAAGTTCCTGTTTAGGATTCTTGTAGACCCCCTTTGGATACTTGAAGAGTGCTGTATGTTCTCCTCAGTGCCTTCTCTTCTCCAGGCTGAACAGACCCAGCTCTCTCAGCCCACCTTCATAGGAGAGGTGTTGTAGACCTCTGATCATTCTCGTGGCCTCCTCTGTTCCAATGGGTTCCCATCTTTCATGTCTTGGGATTCCCAGACCATGACAGTTCAGTTTAGGCAACCCACTTGAGTCTATTCCTTTCTTATTTTCTGTTTTCCGTGTGGAGTACTCCAGTATTCAAAGAGGTTTATGGGAATCACTGTTTATGCAAACTTAATCATCTGCATTGTAAATTCTGCTGCTGGAACTGAGCAGTTACATTTCACAATTTTGAGCATCGTATAACTGAAGTCTTGTAGTTGAATGCCCGCCTAGCTCTGTTAGTTTAAAATGCAACTGCACCACAGAATGCTAATGCTGCAAAGAAAAACTATTTTAAAAGCAACAAACAAGTCAATATGAATTCATAAAGCAAAATGACATTTCAACACAATACATCATTTAATAAAAGTAATTGTTTTAATTACCACTGTCATGGTTTGAGCCTGGCACAGAGCCAGTGCCCCCCCATGAAAATGCCTCACCCTGGTGTCTGCTGTGAGATGTGACCAGGAATAAGCAAAACAGGCTCCAACTTAAACATAAAGAACACTTTATTACTTAAACTACAGGAAAATAGGGAAAGACTATAAGGAAAAGAAAAAAAGGAAATTGAAAACCTTACAAAAAAAAACTTTCCTCCTCCCCACTCCCTGACTTTCCCAATCCGATACATTCTCCCAAATCATCTGCCCAGCCTTGGCCCCACACTTTAGTATACTCAAACTGCAGTTCATGAAGAGGAAAGGAGTCCTTCTTGTTCCATAGGCTTCTCCTGGAAACACACTGAAACCTCGTGTGCTTCCTTGTCACTTCGGCACCGCCCGGAAAAAAGTCCTTTTGCCGCTTGTGACATCTTCCTTCCATGCCCAGTGCTCTCACCACTGACGGCATGGACCAGAGCTGCTTTTAGGGTTGTCTTTCAAGGATGCCTTGTCTCACTCCAAAAAGGCACAGTCTCTGCTTTGGGACATCTGTCCCCCCCATATTTTTCCAACCCCCTGGGGCCGGGGGGTCCTCACGAATGAACCCTAGGCCCGGTCAGGGAACCAAAAATTGTCATGGTTTGAACCTGGCACAGAGCCAGTGCCCCCCCATGAAAATGCCTCACCCTGGTGTCTGCTGTGAGATGTGACCAGGAATAAGCAAAACAGGCTCCAACTTAAACATAAAAAAAACCCACTTTATTACTTAAACTACAGGAAAATAGGGAAAGACTATAAGGAAAAGAAAAAAAGGAAATTGAAAACCTTACAAAAAAAAACTTTCCTCCTCTCCACTCCCTGACTTTCCCAATCCGATACATTCTCCCAAATCAACTGCCCAGCCTTGGCCCCACACTTTAGTATACTCAAACTGCAGTTCATGAAGAGGAAAGGAGTCCTTCTTGTTCCATAGGCTTCTCCTGGAAACACACTGAAACCTCGTGTGCTTCCTTGTCACTTCGGCACCGCCCGGAAAAAAGTCCTTTTGCCGCTTGTGACATCTTCCTTCCATGCCCAGTGCTCTCACCACTGATGGCATGGACCAGAGCTGCTTTTAGGGTTGTCTTTCAAGGATGCCTTGTCTCACTCCAAAAAGGCACAGTCTCTGCTTTGGGACATCTGTCCCCCCCATATTTTTCCAACCCCCTGGGGCCGGGGGGTCCTCACGAATGAACCCTCCTGGTTTTGAGGCACTGCCTCCCCCTAAATGCAGTCTGTGTCACAGGAACAACTGAGTCCATGGCCACAAGAAAAGTCCAGCCAAAAGGCCACTCCAAATCATCTCTCCCCATTCAATCATCTCTACGTTCTTCGGGCCAGGTCCTTGTCTCATCTCATCTCTTATCTCCCTTCTTATTCAGCTTCGAGGAGGATTAGCATTTTTGCAAGGCCCCAATCATGAAAGAAAGGGTTAAAAGTTTTCAGTCTCTATCTGTCCCGGAGTGGCACTCCCACACACGCTGCCCACATGCTGCCGCTCCGGCCGGGCACTCTTCCTCCCCCCTTCTCCTCCCGGGCTGGCTGCTATCACATCACATTCAGACACCGGCTCTCCTCTCTCTCTCTCCCTCCTGGGGGGGGGGGGGGGGCTGGCTGCCCGATGTCTCGATGTCTCTTGGGGCTCCTCCACCCTTCCATCCTTGAAGGCCCCTCACCTCCCATCTCTGTCCAGGCCCTGGGCCTACCACGTGGCTGCCCCTCCCCCGCCCAGCAGCAGCGGTCTGGACGGGGGAGAGATCTGACCTCTTCGCCGCGATGTCCCAAGAGAGCGTGCCAAGGGCAGTGCCCTGCTTTTAACCCCTGTGTATTCTCGGAGGTGTGTCCAAACCCCACTGGCTACACCGGGTGCCAGTCTCAAACCCAAAACCTTCATTGGTTTGACCACAGCTTCCCAGAATTCCCACTCCTTCCTGGTCAAACCACCACAGTATAGAAAATTAACTTAAATGAGAAAAATATATTAAAAGTGATATGCTATAAATGATAAATCATAAATCATAAGGGAACTCATAAACCAATTGCCAAACTCAGAGAGAAATATCAATGAATTAATGCATACATGTGATGTTTTAAACTCATAAATACAAATATAAACCTATATTCTTCCTTAAAGGAAAAACAAAAGGATATTTTTCCTGTGGTGATATATATTAGCTGATTCTTTACAACCCTACTATTTATTTTGTATAATAGTTCTATTATCTTCAAATTTTTCAGAGCACTACCTGCATATTAATAGTCTCTTTCTTCTGTTGCAAAGTTTTACTCTATCTTGATTAATAATCACTACATTGTAGTGATTATTTTGTGATTTTTTTTTCTACTAATACTCTTAGCCTTCTGACTTCAGAATTCAAAGAACAAGGTATGCATTATGAAGGAATCTGCTGACAACTCAGATATATGCTCATGGGACAAGATGACTTTTATATTTTCTTTTGGTGTACAGCTCTGAAGACTCCTCCATGACACTGAAGATCTCAATATGGCTCCTGTACTTCTTTGGCTGAGTCCTATTGAATGTTAATAACAGAAATGGCGGTTTAATGGGAAAATATTTATATTCTTTTCAAGTTATCTAATTTCATTGCTTCAGTGAATATACCATCTCCTTAAACAGCACAACTAATTACACTACTTTTCTTGTTTCACATAGTTTATTTTATCTCTTTATTTTGATTTTGGTTTAGGGTTTGTGGTTTTTAACCTTAGTAACAGAGAAATAAATGTCAAACTTGTCATTCAAACTAAACCATTATAAATATGCTTTGTGATAATGCAGTGAGTCAATGTATAATTTTCCATCAATTCATAAGTCATATGAAGATGAAAAACCTGCATAAAAATTACAACTCCATTCCTTGAGGACTGGGACAGAATGTTTTCTGACTATTGTTACTACTTACTAAAACTTACTTCTTCCAAAAAGAGTGGAAAAGAATTAGTGACATTAACATCTTTCTATTTGTTGTAGCTGCAGTGTTTCCTGATGTAGAAACTTTAGGCACCTGGAATATCTGGAAACATGATCAAAGCTGGATCCCTAGAAGAATCAAAGAGACAAATTAGCATATCTGATTAATAAACTAGAAATACTTTGTTGGCCTCAGAAGTATTGGGCAGCCTGCACTTTTTGATAAAATGTTTTTAGGACACAAAGTACACACTGTTTTCTCACCATTATTAAGCATGCTCATGTGAATTTTGTCAATAAAGAGCCTCAGAAATGGACAACCCATGTCAGGTCTATAATCATAGGATCTTCACATGAATGAGAGCTGAAATTTTTTTCTGTGGATACTTAATAAGAACAGAAAATAAATAATTTTAATAGAAATCAAATATACTACTGAAAGCTGATGCTGATCAATGACATCTTCCAAATGATAAATTATTTCTAATTGCAGATTTTGCTCATTCTTTGAATGCTCATTAATCTCTAGTGAGTATAAGATGGGACTATATATTGCTAAATATTAATACTTCCCATTAATTTTAAAATTCAATTATGATTTTCAGTCAGATGGAATAATATTATCATATGTGTTGTATCAGGTTATCTATTGGACAGAGTTAATCTCTTCCTGTTTTGATAGACTATTTTGACCCTTTCCCACACATATCTTTATATTTTCTTTTTATTAATCAAAATGTGTAATTTCTTAAAAGATAAAATTCACTGGTATTTAAATAAGCATAAAAATCACTATTATTTAACCTCTTCCCCCTGCCCCCGGTTGTTTTTTGGGGTTTTTTTACTGTAGATTATTAGTATTTTTCTAGAGTTAATGACTAGAATAAGCCTTTTTTTGTAGATGGGATTTATGAAGCACAAACAGCTCGGTGACTTGCTAAATAGGTAATACCTGCCTGCAGCACAAGAGTACCGGAGTCTTTGTTCCCAAGTGCATATTTTAATTTTATACAACCTATTTTCTTCCAGGTATAGACTGTAAACTACGAGGAATTAATTTCATATATAGAGAAAATATTTACCATGCACCTTAACTTTCAAAACAAAAGCATTGAGAGTGTGCCTTATATTTAAGTAGAGGGAAATGCTGACACCAGTGACATTATTAAACATCTGCAAGACACTGAGGCTATTTCTGTGTGTAAAAGTAGCACAGGGACAGGAAGAAGGTTTGCCATTATTCATGCTTAATTGCCAGCACCATCTACAACATCGGTTTCTGTATGCCAGCTCTTCCCCAGGAAGCATCTAGGCTTGGACAGCGCATCCCCCCAGGCAGTACAGCAGAACAAACCCTGTGTGGTGATGAGTTTAAGCAAGAGTACACAGTAAGGCTTTGCCACCTAAGCCTGGGATCAAAGAAGTGTCCCTTGTAGAAAATAACATGTAACTGCATCAAAATTGATTTCTTTAAAACTGCTGTATCTTTAACCATGAATCAATGTGTTTGTCTATAGAGTTATCTTGATTCCCACAGTTCTTAGATTGCACTGAAATAAATTTCCTTGAATTTCAGAGGGTCAAAAGTTTCTTTACATCTGTAGGACAAACTGTACTGCTAGGTACAGACCAATATCTACACTGGACACAAACCTTGTTGCTTTTGAAATTTTTATTGAAGTCAAATGCATCCGTTCTTGATATTTAGAATGTCCTACATCAGTCATGAAATAATGCCATATAGTACCAACTTTTACTTAATTTCAGACATAGTGAATGACAAAATGAAGTTTCTACTTTTCATCTTAAAGTGCATCTGGCTTGGTTGCCATGCTGTTTCAATGAGTTTGTCTCTGCCATTTGGTTAAATGTTTTTGTCCCTGTGAAATGACATCTTTTTTATTATCTTTAAAGTCTCATTTCAGTCCAAACCACACTATCTGTACAATTTATGTTAGAACATAGGCTGCTCTTTCACTGTGGTGTAGAATAAATACAATAAGTTATTATTCTCCTTTTTATTATAGAAAAGTAGGTGGTTGGAGATCCAGCCTCTCAAGATATTGAAAAGTATTGAACTGACATCATAATCCAGTTCATTTAACAGTAGATTCTGTGAATGCAAATACTTCACTGCAGTTTCCCAAAAATTAGCAAAAATTTTTGGGTTTAGGTTTTATCCCTCCATAAAGGCAAAACCAGTTCAAATTCTTTTGTCCTGCTTCAGGGTAACAGTCATTCAGCTGAAGGGTAAGGTTTCTAGAAAAGCATAGATTCATTCCAGCTGCCTTTTTTTTTTTCTGTTTTTGCTTCCCTTATGATAAAAAAACAGCTAGTCTAAGTCCAAATCTGATTTGTGCTAATAATAATAATAATAATAATTATACATATTAATGAATAATAATAAAACTATTTCTTACAATTCCATAACCTATGACTCATACAGTTAATATGAAATAATCCCAGATTTGAAGTTCATAAAACAGATATTTATAAAATTAATTAAATAGAAATAAATAAGATGGTGTTTGTTAACTTAATACAATATTCAAAGCTACAAAGTGAAACTCTTAATGTTTCATGTGGGTTTTGTTCTTCTTCTCCCATATTCAAGGAATGACGGTGTATTCCACAGGTATTCTGAACGTGGAAAGAAAATCTTAGAAATGGTGACTTAAATAGTTCTAACATTTCTCAACAGTTTGATGCTGAGTGCCTACCAGCTGCAATCCTTTGATTTCTGGCTCTCCATTCCTTTCATTCCTTTTATTCTGAACAGCACAAGGATACTGTTCCACCATTTATAATGCAACAAGGGTAGGACATTTGCAACTTTTCCTCAGTAACAAGGACACCACGTAGTTCATATTTACTGAGATAGAGTCAAGTAACAAAATTCAGTTCAAGACTTCTGCCAGCACAATAGGATCAAATTCAAAGATGCAGTTTTCAAAATTCCCAATGCCTACTGTTGAGCAGGCATCATCATTTTGAGTTGTTTGGTTTTTTTGAAAAGAAATGTCTGTATAGTGCATCATGGCTGTCTCTCATGGGCCTGAGAAATTACTAAATAACGAAACCTTCAAGTTATGAGTGTCTTTCAGTCCTAGCAAAACCATAAAGGGGCTCAAAAAATGTCCTGAAAATTTTATTCATAAAATCTGTAGAGTAGAGTGGGGAAAAAACCACACAGGTAAGTTCATATTTTTAGTTTTAAGATCATCTTCCTTACATGCACAGGTCAGCTACCGTCTGCATTGCAGCAAGAGTGTTGAACCAGCAGTGTATCTCTGGCCTCAATATGCAAACTTCTGGCTATTACACTGTACTATGCTGAATGTCAAAACCTAGCTTAGCTTTTTTGTTGCCATTGATAAAATAAAGGATTTTTAAGATTTTAAGGTTATTTTCATTAGAATATAGGAATAATGAAGTAGCAATTTTATCCCTGCTCCAGTTCAGAGAAGAGGTGACTTCATCTATTTGTATATTAGTATACATTCATTGCATAAATACAACAGAATATGAGATCTAGACAGAAAAGATCAATCTCACACTTTTTAATTTTATAAATGTTAGCTGCACAGGGATTGGATTTTTTTATTTATCCACTAAAATTAGCAAAACTTCCTAATTTTGGATAAATAAAATTAGCACTTTATTTAAATGCAAAATCTTCTTGCTATATTGAAATCAAACTCTTCATATGGTGTTTAATATAAAAACAAATGAACAACTTCTTTCCTGTTTCCAATAGGCTTTATTTAAATCTGATTGTCAGCAAGAAATATCTGCAGTACAGATATAATTATCTTTTCTCACATTTGTGACACTTGTAGAGACTTGTTTATACTCATGCCACTGTGACTCAACAAGAACTGAGTGCACCCCATATATCCTTCAAGACTGAAAGCATGCTTCTTTTTAATTAAATATGTATGTGTGCATGTTTGCAATGACAATGTATGTGCTGATTGATTTTTTTCTGTGCCCTCACTTCTCATTACACTTCTGTTCAGCTGTTAATTGAATGTGTTTGCCTCACTAACCAGTAGCCTCCTATTGCACCAGTGAAGAGAGGAAAAGCTATGTATGTCATCTATCTAGACTTTTGATAAGTCCCGCACAACGTTCTTACTCATGTATTGGAGAGGTATGGATTTGTTGAGTGGACTTTCAGATAGATAAAGAATTGGATGGATGGATGGATGGATGGATGGATGGATGGATGGATGGATGGATGGATGGGTGGATGGATGGACTGATGGATGTTTAAAGAGTTACAGTCAATGGCTCAACATGAAAGTGGAAACCAGCAAGAAGAGGTCTCCCTCCAGTGTCTGCACTGGGACCAAAATTATTTAATGTATTTTTTGATGATGTAGACAGGGGGATTGACAGCACCCTCAGCAGACTTGCAGGTGACGCCAAGCTGAGTAGTGCAGTTGACATATCTGAGGGATGGGATGCCATCCAGAGATTGGACAGGCTGGAGGAGTAAGCCCATGTAAATATACAGAAGTTCAGCAAGGCAAAGTGTCAGTACAGACTGGGTGATGAAAGTGTTAAAAGCAGCCGGACAGAGAGGAGGAGTTGGTGATGAAAAATTGGACATGAACTTTCATTATGCACTTTGAGACCCAAAAGCCAACTACATCAGAAGAAGTGCGGCCAGCTGGGGAAGGTGATTTTGCCCTTCTAATCTGCTGTTCTGAGACCGCATCTTGAGTGTTACATCCAGCTCTGGGGTCTTTGGTAAAAGAAAGAACAGGACTCTTTGGAGAGAGCCTAGAGGAGACCCATGAAAATTATCAGAGAAATGGAACATCTCTCTTACAAGGAAAAACTGAGAGTGTTGGTGGTTTTCAGCCTGGAGTAGACTGTGGAGACACATTTTGGTGTCTTATATGGCCTTTCCATATAAATAAATGCAGCCTACAGGAAAGATGGAGGAAGACTTTTTACCATAGGTCAGTAGTGATAGGACAAGGAGCAGTGGCTTTAAACTGAGAGAGTAAAGGTTTAGATTTATGCAAGGAAGAGTTTTTTAGAATAAGGAAGGTGAAACATTAGAATAGATTATCATAGAGGTTGTAGATTCCCCATTAGTGGAAATATTCAAGGCCGGGTTAGAGGGGGCTTTGAGCAACCAGATCTAAAGTTAAGTGTCTCTGCCCAAGGGAGATGCTTAGAACTAGAAATTCTTTAAAGGTTCATTCCAACCCAAAGCATTCTACGATTCTGTGCTTGCAGATGTGAGTGGCATCATCTCTGATTGTATTGATAGAGGCATGAGTATAGCACAGAGACAATTTAAAATCTGTTTACTTTTAATTTAGAGTAATGTGATTTGGATCCTTAATATATGTTCTATAACATGCTTTTTTAAATTTTGTATATGCAGCACTGAATAACACATTTTCAATTCATTCTAAATAATAATAAAGTATAGAATAGAAATGGAAAATCTTTTTAGACTTTAGGCATTACCACATTACTTATATAATGCATAGAATTTTTAAAAAGGCTAAACAGTTTTACAGACAACTGTGTGTCATTATTTTAAGCGTGATATAGTAATTGATGCCAGTGTTTTCAGATATATATGTTTTTCCAAAAACAGTCAAGTAGATATAAGTAAATACGTGACTAATGGAAATTTTAGACCTTTGTAAAAAGTTAAATGATATCTCAGAAATTCAGTTTATTAACACTCAGATCTTGATCCTTCTTAGGTATATAGCACCTAGTGTACACACAACCCCCCCACTCTCCCCAACAGACATGTTACTGCCAAACAAGAGTAAATTTCAGATTCCAGAGCACAGCAAGGAAGCAGGGACCAGATGTGTCTATGGAGACAGAAGTTTAATTACAGACCTCAATTGTACTAGTAAGATCCTGCTTAATTGTGCATCCTCCTTTGATAATTTAGCCCAGCTGCTCTGCAGCTATAGGGCCATACGGTATGATATGTCTCAGAATAATTTTTGCTTTTAATAGAAAGATTGACAGCAATGTGCAAAATAATGCTTAGTCCAGTCCAATATGTAGTTACACATGGTAACAGAAATCAGTTTGTATTTATTTATTTTTTCTTCTGATAAATGTACATTGAGTATCTGAAATTGTAGGCTTCTTTAGATTACACCAAAGTCATTTGTTCCCCCAATAATGTCAAGGCTCTGGTTTATTAAAGGGCAAACTGTTCCAAAATTTACATTTTTAAAGGAACACCTCACTGAAACTAGACAAGAAAAGAGATTGTAGTGCATTTTCCTATAACAGGAAAGAATTTAAGTACATTGTCAGCATAAAGATGTTATTTTAACGTATATGAGTACATGCTGCTGAAATCTATAATTAAAAGCTAACCTTGGTATTGCCAAGCTAAACATCCTTAGAAACTTGTGATATCCCTGAAGAAGAATTATTAACTTCTTATTAGATGAGAAATTGGTGTTTTCCTCTAGCATGCACTACCAATAAAAGATTAACAGAAGCCAGTTAATAAAAAAAAAAAAACAAACAAACTGAAGTCATGTAAAATTTGAAATTATTTATTTCTTGTCTATGTCTCTTTCTATGTCTCTTCTTCCAGCCTTAATATTAAAACACATAGTCCTTTCTTGCTTGCTCCTGTGCTTCATAAGTTCCTGGCTGAAAAGAAATGTCTATAAAGGATTCTGATAAAGCTTGGAGCAACCCCATGACTATTTTGTCCTTGAGTTCAGCCTCGTCTCCCTGTAGGGAGGAGTCAGAAAATTCACTTGAAATAACTTTGTTTGCTCTTCCCTCTTTTTATCTGCATTGAATTCAGATCATTCAACCTCCGAATTATGCATTTTTAAGTCCTTGTTCTCACTTCCTCCAGCTTTTATATTGCACAGGGGAAAACATATAGAAGGTGAAAATCATGAACAGAAGTGCCTTAAAGCTATGTCAATACCATTAAGGAAACTATAGCTGGTACTGCACCGGAGACCATGTATGCACATTTTACCAAGAAAGCCTAAGATTTTTTTTTCTACAGTCCGAGTAGCATTTTCCAAAGCTACCTCGCCATGGTGTGGGATATAAAATCTCAGGGATCATTACCAAAGGGTAGTACAGCAGAGTAAAGCACACTGAGGGTACAGAGTTTGAAACACATGAAATGAAGTGCTCCATGGCACTTGATCTCAGCACCAGAGAATGTTTCTTCATCAATTTTATTTATTAGCATGCAAAATGAAAACCCAGACAGGAAGCTAGTGGAGAAACAAAGTCAGCAGTGCAGCTTAATAGAAAGCCCCCAAGGATCCATTCCTATTCCTGAATTCAAGGGGCACCACTGTACTTGAAATGCAAAGGGTTTGCCCATCTCTTAAGGGACAAAGGAAGCAATCTGTCCACATGATTCACCTAGTCTGTCACCTTTTGTTGTCTTTGTGAATGGTTCTTTGACATATCAGGATGTCCAGAGTCAATCTTCTTTGCTGTCTTCAAAAATGCGGCTGAAATTTACCTTCTTGGTTGGTTTATTTTGTTTGTTGGTTGTTGAGTTTCTATTTTTTTGTCAAACTCAGAAGCTAACAGTAGCAGAATGGGAAATCTACAATCCAATTTTCTATAAATGTATCGTATATCTTCCTACATCCCTTATCTGAGCTTTTTTGCCTCTTAGAATATTATATTTTTTAGGTTGTCTTAAGAATAATTTCTGTTGAATTTTGTGACCAATGTGCAACTTTGTTTTGCTATTACTGTTGTTATCATCCCTTACTAATTCCCACTAGATTTCCACTTCCAACAGCAATAACAGTGAAGGAAAACAGGGAGGGAAGAAATGAGGTACAGTGTTTTATAAAGACATTACATTTGCTATGAATACACATTTTAGAAGAGACGCTGTAAATTCTTTTCTTCATGCAACTATGTACGCATCTTTTTTTACAGGAAAGCCGTCAGGAATATTTGAAAATATAAGTTGTAGTCTAGCAGTCATGGTTCATATTCCTCACTTTGATTCCTAACTTCACCTCGCTCTTTTACAATGCAAACATGAAGGCAATTAAAATGATCCAGGTACAAAATTTGTTATTGGAATTCATTCATATGTTGGTGGAAAAACTCTCAGTGCACCGTCAATGAAGAAAATATTTCAGATGGTAAAAATAGAGTGCTTTAAAAAATCAAATGTTCCAAATGTTCTGAAATAGGATATTTAGGTGGGATTGTTTATTCAAATAAGATATCATTTGGATCATTAAAAGTATTAGTTGCAATAATTAATTATTTCATTAAGTAGAAAATGTCATTGAAACAATATATTTATAATCTAATTATAAGCAACCTTACCACATCACATTATTTTATTCTGTTCTTCAATAGTAGACCATCTAAATCCCTTCCTAAAAAAGTCTATTACTCTCCTCTGCTGTGTGCACCTACTATACAAAGTGTATATTTCTGAAGGAATGAAGATTTAAAGAGAGACACGAGACACAGAGAAAATAAAGTGGGCAATTTGGAGGAAGGTAAAAAGTATGGAAGGAGTAATGAAGCAGAATCTCTGTAGCAAATGGACATAAAATTTGCAGGCTGCAAAATTTCCTGACTCAGTGAAGGAGATATAGAAAAAGGGAAAGACAGAAAAACAGAGTCTCAAATAAAATTAAGGAATTCACCTGTGGCCATTTGCTTAAACTGTGTCATTGAAATACCTGGATTGTAAAGCATTTTATGAGAAGAGCTGGTGCTTTTTATTCTAATGAAAATCCATTATTAAGGTTACATCACCAGTGGATCAGGAGTAAGTTGATGCTTAGTGTCAAGTTCTGGAGCTGCTGAACACTTATAAATATTTTTATTTTTATAAAGCTTACTTATAGGCATTTTAGTTTTCTTAAACTAATTATTTTTCATTTTTAAATGAGTCCTTTTATTTGAGTATCTCTGTAGTTTTCAGGCTTTTATTCTTCATATTTGTACCATTCTCTGTCATTTCACCTAATAAAAATAATACCTCTAATCTGCATCTCAAACACTTCCAATGGCAAAAATATTACAATAAATTTGGAGCCAAATTACCTCCTCTAACTGATTTTATGCAGGAATGTATAAAAATACCCGAAGCCAAAATTAATAAAATTAATGCTAATTTAATTTTGGTTTACTTTTATTAAATTTTATTTTAATAATATAAATCAGTACAATTTTATTACATAAATGTTATCTTCAATATTTGAGCACTACAGAAGTTTCTTTTTATGCTATACATTTAAATAAATAAAATGAAATATATGCTATTTTTCTTTTCCTGTCATACACCAATGGAAGGAAAAAGAAGACTCCTTTCAGGTTAGATCACATATTTATTGACCTAAATTTGGCAAACCTTATAATATTTTTTTCATTACCAGAAAATTTTTGAGCAAAATCTGTCTATGACACACTTGCCACAGCCAAAGGAATTTAAACAGAGGTGCATAAAAGGAGAAAATCACCACATGCAGAAAGTCTGTTTATGACTCATGAATAATTTATATTCTTCTTTATTTTCAAGATGCCAATGTTTTGAAGCTGTGTCCTGAACATAGCACTTATAAAAAACACTTTTAGCAGTAGTGGGTTATGATATCCTACATAAATCAGTATTTCAAAACTGATCATATAAACACCTAAATTCAATGCTGACTTTTACTACTGTTCTTATTAAACTTTATTGCTGTTTTAATGTATCAGTGCAAAAAAAAAGGAAAAAAGGAAAAAAGGAAAAAAGGAAAAAAGGAAAAAGAGAAGAGAAGAGAAGAGAAGAGAAGAGAAGAGAAGAGAAGAGAAGAGAAGAGAAGAGAAGAGAAGAGAAGAGAAGAGAAGAGAAGAGAAGAGAAGAGAAGAGAAGAGAAGAGAAGAGAAGAGAAGAGAAGAGAAGAGAAGAGAAGAGAGAAAGAAGGAAGGAAGGAAGGAAGGAAGGAAGGAAGGAAGGAAGGAAGGAAGGAAGGAAGGAAGGAAGGAAGGAAGGAAGGAAGGAAGGAAGGAAGGAAGGAAGGAAGGAAGGAAGGAAGGAAGAAAAAGAAAGAAAGAAAGAAAGAAAGAAAGAAAGAAAGAAAGAAAGAAAGAAAGAAAGAAAGAAAGAAAGAAAGAAAGAAAGAAAGAAAGAAAGAAAGAAAGAAAGAAAGAAAGAAAAAGAAAGAAAGAAAGAAAACAGAAAGGTCATTATTTTAGCTTTCTAGGTTCATTCTCATTTTCCAACTCAGTATCCCTGTGAGACATGTAGACTTTGCCCTTTTCTAATTTCTTCACAGGTAAAATATGTTTTAAATTTTCTTACTGAGTATGGAAGAATCGGACAATACATAAATCAGTGAGATCCTCCACTGAAATTCTACCGAATCAGTCTTCACAGAAATGAAGGACAAAGAATGCTCTGTGACTAATGTTATTTAGCCTTGTAAGAGTCTTGCCTTAGATAAAAATAACAATATTCCCCAGCCTTGCTAGGGATTATGAGGGAATATTGTTTCTCTTTGCACCTTGTTTTTTTTGTTTTTTTTTTTTTTGTTTTTGTTGGCTTGTAGGTTTTTTGTTTGTTTTTGAGGTTTTTTTTTTTTTGTCAGAAAGGTCATTTAAGCACAGCTAATCAATTTCTAAAATTCTTTGAGTCAGAAAGTAAATAATGTTGTACCCTCATCCCAATAAATCTTTATCATCCCAGTTACTGGATTCCTCCTCCCCTTGGGTATCATTTGCTTTCTTGCAGCAATTTTTTGACCTAACATTTAATCACATGCCTTGGTTTCACACATTTATTAAAAAGCTTTTTTATTAGAATGAAAGTTATAAACCTATCTGCAACTAACCTAGCAAATACATAACTGGCAGTTAATTTCACTTCCTACTTCACTTCCTACTGTTATTCAAGATAGAATTTTTTTTTTCTTATTTGCTTATATACTTTTAATATTTTTAATTATCATGTCTATATTCCCCTATGATTTTTTCTATCGCCACTTCTTAAAAATATGTTCAATGACGTAAAATTTTATATTTCCCTCAGTGCTTTTTTGCTATTTACAGGTTATTAGAAAAGCTACCTGCTTTCTGTAATCTGTATTTACTAAAACATTTTTTCTCCTATATAGTTGTTTGTGGACATAGATATTGTTTGGAGTTTTAGGATAGAAGCTTTTATAAGTGGAAAATAGTTCTCTCTGTTTTCAGAGCATCCAGTTCCTTTGGACTTGGTATCTAGAGGCAGATGTCTTTCTAGCAGAAGTTGTTTCTTAAAGGTATTCAGGTTTTTCAGTAGAATGGAATTCTGATAGTCATGCAGGCTAAGTCAAAATAAATGGATGAAACCAATTTATTTCTCAATATTTTTTATATTTCCATCCTAAATATCCCAACAGCACAAAATTTTTCTTCCTAAACAAAAATAAAATAAAATTAATATATTTTAGCTAGAGATGAAAAATTAAATTTTAGATTTGCATGGTATTATTAAACATGGCCCTGCAGCATTACAGTCATTGCAAATTTTGATGCCAGATCTCATGAGCATTCACATGAGGCCATCTGTCTTTGAAAAGGAAAAGCTTTCTTTGTAAATGCAAGGTGACAGCTGGAGGTGAGCTGTCCTTTGACAGGTTGAAGATAGTTGTGTTTTGAGAGCAAGCAGACATGCCTCTAATCAAACACTCTGTAAATGTGTTTATCTCAATACGGTCTGCATATTGGGAATAGACAGTACAATGTATAGATTTTATGTATTGGTAAAATACAATCTTAAAACCTCACCTGCCATCATCTCACTCCCTTTGTCAGTGTATCAATTAATTTCCAAGAGGATAATAAGTCCTTTATTTATATTTTATATTCATATAAATCACTAAATTTATTATAACAAAACCTCATTGCTTGGAAACAAAGCCATGCTTTTTCACAGTGGAAATTGAGGAATCTGAATTGCATTCAGATTGGTGCTGTCATAAATTACAGCACAGAAGATCCTTTATTGTTATCAGCCTATTCTTTAAAAGAAAAAAAAGTGATCAGTGGACAGACTCTGATTGAAATTGGATGAAATCAGATAAATAAATAGTGTGTAGAGTCAAAAGACCATCTGGTCCAGCCTTTCATAGAACAGGGAACTTAGATAAGACTATCCGAAAGGGAGCCTAGATGAGATTATTGGGAGCTAAAAAGAGAATAGCTTAGTTTGCTTAGTTTGTTGAACATGTTTTGGAGATGAATCTTGCCAAATTCCTTTTGGAAATCTTCATAGAGTTTATCAGATCAATCACACATTTATCGGTAGGAATTATCAGTAGGATTAACAGGTCCTACAGCAATAAAGACTCTATCCTTCTTTTCCAATGTAATGCTTGGTATAACTTTTATAGATATAATTTCACTCAAGATTACTTAATGTGCGCATGCATTTTAAATTACAATTGTCATAAATTACAGCTGTCACAAAAATACTAATAACATAGGTGTAAGAAGAATTATGCTTAGAGATTCTCTGCTGGCATCTCAGAGCACCTTTATAGAATTTTGCTTGGTTCTGTTAAAAATTCAGCCTTCTGATTACAAGTACATGGACAACTTCTTAAATAATATTGAGAAGATAACTGAAGTGAGTTGCTTTGAGTTAGAACTGGGCCTCTTGGTCCTGCTTATGCTGCCACTTTTGAAATTAGTCTTGTCTGTACTGCCCTCTCTTCATGCTTCTCCCTAAAATGTCTCAAGTGGATACACAAAACAGACAGATCATAAGGTGGAAGGGACATTGGGTACCAGCACTGGTCCAATCTTTCAGGCCAAACGTTGAAGCCTGGTCAGATTCCCCAGGTCATATCCACCAGAGATTTTGAAAAATTCATAGCCTCCTTGGGAAACAAGTTCAAGTTTGGTTTTTTGTTTTGTTTTGTTTCATTTTAGTTTTTTTTTGGGGGGGGGGGTTGTTTTTTTTGTCCTTTTTGGTTGGTTGGTTGGTTTTCTTCTTGTTGTTTATTTGTTTGGGGTTTTTGGACGTTGTTTTTGTTGCTGTTCTAGGGATTGATTGTTTTTCTTTTTTCTTAAGCTCTCTGAGTTTTTTGTTCCAGAGTCTGTTGTTGGACAGGTACCTAATCCAATGTATTATTTGTATAGACCACATCTGCCTAACAGCTCTATAAATTCCACTGGTTTGGACTAGTGACCTACAAGTAATAACCTAATGCCACAATATGCCTTAAAGTTATCAACATCAACTACGCAGACTGACAGTTTTCTCAGAGGACATATATAAGATCTGCATTCACTTTTAATGGCAGCTACTAGAGAGGTAAATAACCAAGGTGCCCTCAAGTGACAATCAGTACCTTGTGTATGCACAACAGAATCAAATCCGTTAACTGCATTGCTGTTTTTCCTTTGACTATACTCAGCTTTTAGTCACAGAGCTCACTTAAGAAAACAGAAATTTAGATGAGGTCTGTAGACAGTTGTGCACAGCTGAGAGCTGAATCCAAGCTTCAAGGACAGATATCTGGAATGTAAAATATAGTCCTATTCTATCAATCTGATTTCCCAACTACTTTCTATTTTTCCAAAAATAATATATTCTTTTAAAGTCAATGTGAATATAAATTCTGCCAGTAATCTGGCATCTTGGAAAGCTTTGACAGAAAACATGGGGACTTTACCTCTTAGAAGTAAATTGTACTTCCTAAATATCTCTTTCTGAAGTTCTTATTGCTTCAGTTAAACAAAATTTCAAAATGATTTTTGAAACAAAGAATGAGACAGCTTGCAATAAAGATGAGGAATAAATTGAAGCATGCAGACCTATGCTCTGTTGAGTGAGGTGGCACTGCAGGGTGCAATACTCAGGGTGACAAGGTGGGGACCACATCCTTGGCTGTGAGAGCATGAGCCCATGAAGTGCTTTCTCAGCTGTTCATTTGCCAGCAAGGTGCACTCAAAGTCAGGGCACCCTCATCTCCTCATCTTCCACAAAATGTTGGACACAGAGGGACTTCCCCACTCCCAGACAATGACACTACACTGATGACCTTCATGACCTATGTCTTTGTGTGAATGAGTATGCATATGTGTGTGTGTGTGTGTGTGTGTGTGTGTGTTTGTGTGACAGAGAGACAGGGGAGAAGGTCGTTGGCTACAGAAGGGTGTTTAGAAATATGTGTTTATTGACTTTTTAAAATGTCTAGTACAGTGTTTTATCTTCTGCATTGTTGTTATTGATTTTGACTGTGTATTCACAAATCGCTTGTTAATTACTTGTCACCAATAAATCAATAAGTCACTTAGATCATGATTATGCTTAAATTACCTGAACTTAGAAATTTTTACCTGTGATAGATATTCAGAAATTCAGATTTTTGTTGTGGATAGCTGGAAAACCTATTTATTTTTGTGCCTCTAAAAATTGTCTTTTATTTCATAGGATGCGAACATAAATATTGTCTACCATGTCAGACACCAATATTTTAAAGTGCAACTCTTGACATTTCTGAGAACATTAGTTCCACAGATTTGTGTTTCAATATAGTTAAAAAATAATGCTATTCATTACAGACCCTATTTAATAGCTTACCCAATGGCATACTACCCAGCCTCCAAACAATCCAGAAGTGTCATAAGTTATAGCTCTATTTGCACCTCTTGGAAAAAAAAGAAAAACACTGTGGCATTTTAAATAATATTATGCATCCCCATTTGGACAACTCACCAAGCTCTCTATCAACACTTAAAATAGGACTATTTACGCACAATGAGAAAGATTCCTGCAGAATGAGAGCTCTCAGCTGGGTACAGATTCACGTAAAGAATTACTGAAAAATTGATTCAAAATGTGTTGTGGAAATACCAGGAACAAAATCAGCACAAGCAAACCAATGTGTGGAAAAAACCTGCTACCGATGTTGACAAAGAAAGAGCAATAGAACTGGAAGATTGTGATAAACGTTGCATGAATTGTACAGGTACTTAATGTTTTTCTTCCTGTAGTGATGTACTTTATAAGATAAATTTCAAAAAAGAAAACTTTTTCTTTAATATGTGATAAAATTTGATATGTTAAAAAATCACAGAAGTATGTCATAACCCCTGAAAAATTAAGATCCTAATTACTCAGTATGAGAAAACCCACAATATATTATCACATCAGCAAGTTTTTCAAAACCCTTTTAATAGCAACAAGCTTTTTTATTAGGAATAGGCATTTATTGAGCTCAAACCTAAATTTATCAAAGATAGCTTGCTTGTCAAATTGCAGAATCAATATGTAAGTATTTAGTCAGCATTTGAGACACAATTCATTAGGTTTCATTTTGTATAAGAGACCTAAAAAAAGATATATTTGTAGTATAAGGAAATGGTTTTAATTACGAGGCAATATCTTTGTTTTTATTAAAGGTATTTGAATATTCATTTATCAGACTCTGTACTCACATCACATACTTTCATAAGTGCAAATGTTTCTCCAGTCTGAAATACTAAAAATACACTTCATACCATGATGTATTTGGCAATGGGATGTATTGTGTATTTCTTCTTAAAGGCACAAAATGCAGAAAAAGTCAACAGAGGGGAAGAAGAGGCAACAGATTTTACATTCTTCACCCAGCAGATTTGCATTTCAGACTTGCTTTACAGTAAAGCACTTCAGCTACACTTCTTCCACCCTTCCCATACAATTCTAGGCAAGAGAAACTATAGTGGGAAGAACATAAAATTTCTCCCCTCTAGCTCTAGGTGAATTCCTATAATTTGCTAATCCCATGTGAAGGAATACAGTAAAGAGAATTAAAGATAAAGATTTTATGAATTTTCTGTTTCATCAATAAAATATCCATTCATGTTTGCCTTCCTATTTGAAATGACAAATGAAATAGTTTCTTTAATTAATTAATAGGTAAAGTAATTAGTAGTATAGAAATGGACAATAATAAATAATAAAACTTTTTGTTGCTCTGAAGACATGACAAACTTGAAGTCTTTTTTGCAAGCTGTAGCTTGGCCGATATGTACTATTGGGACTTTGTTTTTATTCATTGTATGCAGTTGTTTAGATTGAGTAGGGCTTTCTCAGTTGATGGAGCCTCGGGTGTCACCCTAGGTTGGTTGGTTTGTTTGTTTTTCTTTCTTTCTTTCTTTCTTTCTTTCTTTCTTTCTTTCTTTCTTTCTTTCTTTCTTTCTATCACTAAATCACTATTGTTTCTGATAGATTACCATTATGATAGAAGCTGCAGCATTACATGCTACATTGCCTCCAGAAGAATCACAGAGGAAATTCAGTGAATGAAGCTGACTTCATGTAAAAAAAACCCCAAAAGAACAAAAACAAACAAACAAACAAAACCAACGAAAAACCCAAAACAAACAAAAACACCCTCATTTTCTTCCAACAAGCTGTTTTATTAACACCTTCATTCTTACAAATAACAATGTTTGTGTCATATTGACCAAATGAGGATGTCTTATATCTGAAGTAGTAAAATAGGCTGCCTTCCTAGTTAGAGAGGAGAAAAAAATATGACTTATTTAATCCTAAAAGATACCTTGCTATTTGATCAGATGAGTTATATATCATGCTTCTCATATTTTGTTTTATTTTTATATTATCCCATGTGCAAGGATTAGGGACACACGATGCATCTCAAAGATGTATCATATGTTCCCAATATGTCCCTTTTAGACAAAGATTTAGATTATGTGGATATTGGAGACATTTACAAATTTTCAACATAATTTTGAAATCTTTTGAGGATAATGTGAATTACATGTTAGTAAGATCTTTTTTTTAATCCTCAGGAAGAAAAAACTAGGAGAGCTAGCTGAGTTTGATTAGTTACTAGTAGGGTAGTTTAATTTGTTTAGTCTAAGGTTAAATTAGCACCACCTGTTATGTCAAAAACTACCAAAAAAACGCTTAGTGTTACAATCCAATAATTGAGAGATGTCTCAGTGCAAATTAAATCAAACTAGACCATATGCCAAAGTCAACAGTCCAGGATTTATTTTTATAGCGAATGTGAGGCAGAAAGACAGAAAGAAATAGAAAAGGTAGAAAGAGTTCAAGCAGAAGTCAGTGATCTTCTCTTCCAGCTTCTCCCCCAGCCTCCACCTAGGTCTGAGATAATACCTGGACAATTGCAACACCTTTATCTTATCTCAAGTTCTCTGTTGTTGTGGCTTATTTTCCAGTCCAAGTTCCAGGTGTCCAGGGAAGGATATTTGGGGGAGCTTCCTTGTTTTTTGTTGGTCTCAGATGACATCTGTCTCATAACTTGGGGTGATCTTTGTTTGATCAGAAATATGTGTATGAGCAGTTGGTTCTTTACACGGTGTGATTTTTGTCTGAACGAGTGACCCAGGATGTGCTAACCAGATCTCACCTCTGCCAGGTCTGGAGTTAGCACCATCCTGTCACTCCCTTCTGTGCTTATCTCATGGCAAATTCCTTCTGTGCCTTAACATTGCTTGAGACAGGCAACTGGGGTCTTGAAGTCCTTACTCTTGGGAAAATATTTTTTTAATGTTATATTTGTGCAGAAATGGTAAAAAGGAAATAATAATAATTTTTTTATTTCTATTGAAGCAGTTAGTCACCATGGCATAGAGAGGTACATGGCTCTCTTTTCATGCAGACTTTGCTGCAATACATGTGAATAATTTTCTCCACTGGGAATGAATTGTATTGTCTGATATCCCAATTAAATGTATATCAGCACTTTTGTTCTCTTTTAGATCTCTCTCTCATTTGAGATTCTATCTCTTTTGTGACTCTTTGTCATTAAGAAAGCTGAAACAGTAGACCTTTCTATTATAAAGAATAAACTCATTTCCTATGAGCATTCAATTATACACTGAATGCATTGATCTTTTGCCATACCTGCACCTAACAATCTTTCCTCTCTTCTGCATGGTGATATACAGAACGTTCCTGTTCTGTCTCAACTTAGAATGAAGATGAAAGTTCTTAACATATTTTCATTAATTTACAAGTGAATGAGCACAGACTTGTCAGTTTACTTCTCATTGAGATTCAAAAGCAAAAGACAAAAAAGGGAATAAAGACAAGAAAATGTATCTTTGTCTAGCAAATAAATCACTCTCTTTTTCTGTTAATGTCTCTGCTATAAGTAAGAGTGCTGCAAAGTAAGACAGAGTATCATTTCCTAACCATGCATGTACCTGTTAATTGTATCCCTGTTTCTGTTTTGGACCACCACATCTAGCTGTTTCCAGGAGAAAGACTGAGCATAACTTGAGGGGCTACTTAATTGTAAATTCTTCTCCCAAAGTCAGTATGGATGAAAACTGCTTCAAGTTTAGGTTCCCTTTACCTACAAAGTACTCCAAAGGTCTCCATTCCAGGCTGTAGAAGCCAAAGGCATTCAACAAATTCATCAGAGTTATAAAAAACACTGACGTACCAGTGAGACAACAGCGCAGCACTGGCAGTGTTTTGTACACTTTGAGTTAAAATAGATGTATAATCAGAGTATCATAGAATCATTAAGGCTGGAAAAAACCTTTAAGATCACTAAATCCAACTGCCAACCTTGCACCACCGCCATCCTCAAGTACAACAGGTGTTGGACTCTACCACTTCCCTGGTCAGTCTGTTCCATTACTTTGCCATTCCATGAAAAAAAATTCTAATTTCTAATGCAATACTCCTCTGGTGCAACTTGAAGCTATTTCCTCTCATTCTGTTAGTTTTTAACTGGCAGAAAGGACAAACACCCACCTCACTACAACCTCCTTTCATGTAACTGTGGAGAGTGATGTCACCTCTGGGCCTCCTCCAGACTGAACAGCCTCAGCTCCCTCAGCTGTTCCTCATTGTGCTTGAGTTCTGTTGCCCTTCTCTGGACACACTCCAGCACCTCAATGTCCTTCTTGGAGTGAATGGCCCAAAAATTAGGAGACCCTGCCCTTATAGTCTGTCCTGATGAGGTCACATCTAGAGTGCTGTGCCCAGTTCTGGACTCTTCAGTGAAAGACATCCATGGAGCTCCTGGAACAGGTCCAGCAGAGGAACACAGAGATAATTAAAGAACTGGCACATTTCTCTTACAAGGAAAGACTGAGGGAGCTGGGTCTGTTCAGCCTTGAGAAGAAACTGACTGAGAATGACTTCATCAATGTCAGTAAGCATTTGAAGGGAGGGTGCTAAGAGAGTTCTCTGATCATTTCCTCCGGCGTTATGGGCCTTCATTCTCCTCCCTGTCTGTCTTCCAGCTAAGGCAGCTAGGTACCTTGACAAAAACTGGTCTTAGTCTTGTTATTAAAAAGTGAGGTAAAGAAGATATTAAGTTTCTCAGCCTTTTTCTCATCCTTTGTCATTATGTTTCCCCCTACAGCCAGGAAAGGATGGAGATTCTCCTTGGCCTCCCTCATGTTTCATAGGGTATCAGATATTACTCAAAGGAGACTGAGAGCCAAGGATAACAGAGAGACTGTCTGAGAAAATCAGATTCTTCTATTTATAAATCTATAACTGCCAGAGAAATAGATTAAAATCTCCGCAAAATTTCAGTTAATAAAAAATCTGACAGCAGAGAAACTGGAAAGCCACAACTACAGGCTTATCTTCTTTGTGCTCATCTTCAGAGGCACACCTGATTCACAGACTGGAATAAGCTCCTGTCTCTTGGGAAGCCATGTTTGAGATAGCAGCTGAAAATAACATGACAGCTTGAAGTCTACTTGGCTTTCTAAGATACTTTTAAAAATTTTATTTTTATGAGGAGTCCACTCTTGACACTGATGCTGCTGTAATCCTGAAGCCTAATAATCCAAATTAATTTCAATTATCCTTTTTCACCTGTATTCACACTGTATTTTCTACCCGCAGTCATAATGTATTCTCCTCACTGCATATTACTGATAAATTAGATGAGGCTTAAAGTAGAAATTACAACAGTTACTTATGTAATTGGAGCAGAATTTTATACTATTCAGGTTTCACTTCTAAATAATTTAATTTTTTACATTGTTTAACATTACTTAGTCAGATGGATTTTTGCCCTGGTCTATGCCTCTCTACAGGTTGCAGTCACATGTTGGGTAGAGGTGCAGCCCATGCAGGGCTGTGTTGGAGCAGATATGCACACTGCAGCCCATGCAGGACCCCATGCTGCAGCAGCCTGTTCCTGAAGGACTGCATCCTATGGGAGGAAACCCACACTGGAACAGGAGAACAGTGTGAGGAGGAAGGGGCAACAGAAAATGTGTTATGGACTGACTGCAACCCCAATTCCTCCTCTACACTGCTCAGGGGGAGGAAGTAAAACAATTAGGAGAGACATTAAGCCTGAGAAGAAGCAAGATGGGAAGAAGTTTTGGGTTTATTTCTCACCATCTACATTCTTATTAATTAGAAATAAATTAAATAAACCTTCTTCAAGTTGCTTCTGTTTTGCCCAGGACCATAATTGGTAAGGGATCTTCCTCTCCTTATCTCAACACATGAGTCTTACATCCTATTTCTTCCATTTGTTTTGCTGATGGGAAGTGAAAGAAAAGAAAGAAACAAAAACAAGTCAAAAAAAGTCATAGGAAAGAATGTATTGCCTGTTTTAAAAAGATAACTTAAAAATTTCCTTAGGATTTCTGTTGAAAATTCTTGTCAAAATGGATCAGTCTCAGTTTTAAGTCTAAATTCAAGCTTTCATTAGTCATATAATAGAAGTCTTTAATTTTTGTAAAAATATTTTAATTGTGCAAAACTGCTGACTTGCAGTGATCATGTTTACTGGTGATCATGTTTGTTGTTTCCCAGCTGACCTATCTTTCATGTCATACCTCTGATCATAAGCTGCAAGCACGGTCACAATTCAAAAGATCACTGTAGGATTTGAACAGGTTGGCTGTATCACAGAAAAAAATGTACAGCACAGAGAGTCAGAAAAAATTATAAAAGCCTCTGGTAAGTAATTAGAAACCAAATAACTCCTTTGCATCACAGAAATTGCATTTCTGGAACATTTTTTTTCCGTCTCTCTTGTTGCTCTTGTTCTTTAATAAATCAGATGAAGAAGCAAGAGCTAAGTTGGATTTTCTCCAAAAAATTTATGACAGTATCTCTTCTTCAACTTTTTGCTCCTCTAATGAGCTGAAAATATGCCTTTCAGCCACCTCAAGTATTTGAAGTATTTATGATACGTGATCGTGGAAGGTAAGGAAAGCTCTCCAAAAAAATTATGAAGGCAGTGCCAGCTCTCTCTTGGGAATTCTGTTCTACTGGAACTGCAGTTTCCTGACTGTTCTTAGCACTTTCTCACTAAGCCAGAAAGGAAAAAAAAAAAAAAAATTAATTGTGCGAGGAGATTGGGGAATTCAGGAGTATGTGTAAAGAAAAGAAGAAATAAAAAAGAAAATGAAAGAGGAAAAAATATGCTGGGCAGAAAACACAGAGGAGAAAATTCCATCACCATGGGTATATAAAGGAAAGAGATAAATTAGAGAAAATCTTGTATTTAAGGAAAGAAATGTGTAATTAGGAACAGAACAAATGGAGTTGTCAAGGTTTATCATAATTCCAAGTTCATATGCTGAAGGGTGGTTCACAGCAGAATAGAACTGGACTTCTAAAATTTGCGTATTTATATTTGAATATGCAAGTCAGATAATACTTTGTTCCCTTTGGCTTGTCACTTCTGTTTTATCAGCTTCTTATTTGGTGAGTGGCTTTTGCAGACTGTATTACTATTCTCAGTATAGCTTCTGTCTTTGTTCAACTGCTACTCAGTATACACAAGGAAGGCTTGAGAAGAATAAAAATCTCAGCCTTTTTTCCCACCTTCCACCTTTTTCTATTGATCTGAGAGATAAAAAGAAGATATCAGCTAATCAAAGATGAGTGTTTGACCCTTGGTACCAAGTAAAATATAATAATTAATTTATGCTTCTTGTTTGGATAGATTTCTTGAGTACACAAATATGCAAACTGAGTTGCTCAAATCTGAAATTATAATGCCCTTTCTATAATTATGAATTCCGCTTCTAGGAATAGAAGTAGACTTCTGTTTCAAAAACAGTACATGTAGGGAGAGGAAAAAAATTCCAAGTTTCCTGTGGGGAACAGTTCAAATGAAAACAAATAGAGAACTAGTGCTCTTTCAGGCCAGCTGGCAAATCAGGACCCAGCTGCTGGTTTTGAGTCTGTGAAGTTCAGCACCTGCAGGAGCTAGAAACATAATTATTATTTATGTACAGGTGAGCTTCTGAGGGTCTAGGGAGCTCTCAGACCTACACATTCGAATTTTTTGCTCCTGGACTCACACATTCTGCAGAAGTTACAGTGTTGCTTGTTGACTTCAGGACCTTTTTGTCAACTCTTGCTTCTCACTAAACAGTAGGAAATTGAGTATATTGTATTTCCCTAAACTTCACTTTCAATACAGCCTCCATCCATACTCACTGCTTCTTTGATCATGAAGACAATAACAGCAGTAATGAAATACTTCTTCCCTAGGACTGAGCCAATTCTTATTTAGCTCTTCCTGAGCTCCATGCAATGAATCACAGCCCTAGTTACCAACCTCCTCACAGCTGTCTCTTCATACTAAGCACTTATATCTGTTTCCAGCCTGATTGGGGTTCACTGCTTAATCTTCTGCCACCCAACAGAGCAGGTAGACATTTCTGTAGCCAGCTGTAGTCCTGCCCAGCTGGATCAGAAAATGCAGTGCAAAAGGCCGTATAAGTACTCTCTGCCATTTTTTGACTGTCAGAGATTTTTTTTAAAATCACATCATACTCCTGTTAAATCAGAATGATAAGAATGTCTACCTGCAAAACCCAGTCACACCTGATGAGGAGAAGCAGTGTGCCAGCTGCAGTACATTGCAAGCAGAATCTGAGGCTCCCGAGTTACAGAAATTATAGTTGGATACATGGAAATGTAGTAATGATAAGCCTACAGTTGGCAGAAGATAATATTGATGGTGTTCTGTCCAGGAAAACTATTTTTATGTCATTCCTTCCATAGATTTTTTCTTGTTTTTGTTTGATAAAGAGGAAATGGAAAGAGGGAGATGCTAAAGTATACCAGAAGATTCTGATAAGCAGCAGAAGAAAAACATTTGCCCAAATCATCCACATTAACATAATACACTGAAGAATAGGCAGCTGTAATGATTTTTTAAAATACTGACATGCTGAAGGGAATAACAGCTACCATCTCAGCCGACAGCAGCTGCCAACAGTGTGTGTAATAATTTTTTAGACTCTGTGGTGCCTACAATAGGCAGCAATTTTGTGGGTGCTAGGAATGCACCAAAGAATTTCAAACAAAAAACCTTTTTATTTTTCTCCCATAGCATTCCATCTTATTATGACAGCCATAGCAACGGAGTCAAAAGCTTGATCATAGAAGTGATGGCTGCATATTTATAAGGTCCATAGCTCTTGTTTCCCAGTGGATTTTGTGTCATTTCAGTCAGAAAATTGCCTCCAGGCAAATGCAATAATAAATTGGAGAAATCATTTTCTGCCTTTTCTTTCACTGTGGTGAGCCTGAACATGTAGGAAAGTGAAAAGATAATGGTCATCATGAAATGCTTGCTTTGGTAGCACTAAAATAATCTAGACAGTGATTGTTTCATGACAAAGCTGAGTCTTCACAGGAAAACCACCCCACCAATAATTAGTGTTTGGCATGATATAAGAGAATTAATTTTTCCTTTTAATTTGAAGGAGTAAATTTAAAAGCACTAATGTCTTGTATATGTTAAAATTTGTAAACTGTAGACAGATTTCTGAAAGATATAATTACATACATTTAAATTATCTGAAGTCATTACTGCAAGATGGAATAAATAATTGCATGCCTGTAACATGAGTTTTCTAAAACTTGGAGTAGGTGCCTAGTTTTTTTACATTTTATGAGTAATGATTGCTAATCATCCATCAATAGATGGATTAACAATAATTTCAAATTCTTGAGTTCAGAGTTACATACAGCTGATCATGAAGTATTGCCAACCATCATTATTTTCCCCCTTTCTGATGATTGGGAAGCTGAGTCAGAATTTCAAGTAAGCTTGTCTGAATTACTTGTTTTTACAGTAGAGAAAATTATTCTGAAAACAACATTATAAATGTGTTCATAGAAGAAGGGATTAGGGTAACAGTCTTGTTAGATATATACAGTTACTGCTATAAACAAAGAATAATGAAATGGAAGAGCTGAATAATTTTTTTTTTCCCCTCAGGTACATTCAAGTATTAATTTAATTGCATTCCTTTACCTTTAGCAAACATTGTGTCTAGGCTCCTGGTCTTCCAAAACACAACTGCCAAAGGGTGGTAGTTGGGACAGTTTTCATACAAAGGATGCTTAATAAGTGTTAAATACCTCAGTGAGGTCTCATTCCTCTAGCTACTGTCATAGGTTAATCGTTTGTAATACTTGTTTCCACAAAACACCACATGAATAAAAAAACAAACAAACAAAACAGAGACTCACCAAGGTGAGATACAGTCTTAAGCATTTTGGTTTTTTATTTGTTCTCTGAGGGATAGACTTGAACAAAATAATTGCAGACTATGTTTACTTCATAAAATCTATCTATATGTAGAGTTACTGTGTTCAGTGCATCATCAGAGTTGTACAGGACTACTGTCTTGGAAGCTTTTATTTGCTTTATGCAAAACAATAGTGTGAAAATTATCTCAGTGGGAAAAATCATTGTATTTATATTTATATTTATATTCTCTAGATTCAAAACTGTGATTCTTGTTTGGACTGTACTTGAAAGTCAAAGGTATCTAGCCATCTGTTTTCATGATTAGGAAAAACAAAGATAAAGTATTTATTTGGTACATTTACAAGAACACAATAAATTCCAGTTTCTGATAATACAGGAAAAATGAATTAGATGCCACTATTTCTTTTCTCCGCATCTAAGCCTTGCTTTTTGGTATTGTTTTACAATATAAATCTTTCTCACACTTTTCCTTATGCGTCAAGCTAGAAATGCCTTTCTCACTGCATCTTACTTTCTTTGGTAGGTGAGATTTTAGTGAAACAACTTTCTCTGTCATCGATATATCTCTTTTTGTGTCAGGAAATGGAACACTTTTTATTTATTGCTTTTCTGTTCTATGAACCTTCTGCTCTTGTATAAATGACATACAAAAATATTTTTTTTTTAACGTTTGGGACTGCTTTGAGGAGATTCATTATTTAGCCTGGGTGCATAGATACAGTTATGTAACTAAATGCCAATAAATCCATGTAAGGGATTTTCTCGAGCCTATTGAAGTTAATGGGACTTTTGTCATTCACTTTGGTGACACCAGAATTTTATTGGAAAGTTGTTTTCTGTATCTCTGTGATAGTGCTTCTTTCTGACATGAAAGAGAAGATCTAATAAATAATAATGTGTAACTGTTGCTTAATGAAGAGCTATCATTTTGGAGTAAGAATTTTTGTCCCAAAATATATTTCTGCAACTAAAGAACTCTATCTGCTCTATTCAGAGATAAGATTTTTTGAAAAATACTAATAAAATCTTATTTATTTCCCAAAACTTTAATGAGTAAGGCTTAATTCAGGGAAAAGGTTCTTCAATAACAGTCTGCTGATTCACAGCTAGTGCTGTCTAGTTATACAAATATATATCTAAGATATATATAACTTTCTGCAGTGGGCTAATTATTATGGAGCTTGGTAAAAAATTATGATTACTTCAGTTATTATGAAAGAATATTTAGATATTCAGAAATCAAACAGGAGGACAATTAAACCTCATCATTATTCCCATATGAGTGATTGCTAAATCCATCACTGGCCGCATGAAAAGCGTGAAAGAGGAAGTAAGAAGGATTGGAGATATTTCCATTTTTGGAATAAAGAAAATCAAAAGATCATTGAAAGTACACAAGATGAACACTTTGTAATGTAAAGCAGTTGCCATTATTCTCTTAACTAGGGCAACGTGAAGCCCTCTGTGTTCACTGCTGATAGGAAAACCACTTTCAAAACACTGAGGCAACAAATGCAAGAAAGCAAGACATCAGTCACTGACCTATTTTCTAAGTCAGCTGATTGCTGACCATACTTCTATGTCACTTTTTAAACTGTTCAGCAGGGAAATTTGGGAAAGGCTGAATGTATCAGGTGGTACTGTGGATGCCTGAAGAGACGTGTATTCAAAGATGCTACATGTAGAACATCACAGGACTGAATCATTTATGAGTAACTCAAAGAATCCAGATCATATCTTTACCTTACATGGTAGGCATATCTGCCCAAGAGTGGAGATTTTCTGAACACAGACAGTAATTAAAAATTTTATTTTGCTGAAATACCAGTGGTAATGGGTTAATTAAAAAAAAAAATGTAAAGGAGATGGATTGTAACTTTGTGTTAGGGCTTCAGCAAAAGAAATACACTGAAATAACACTTCACTGAAGTCAAATTTATGCACATTTTCTACTGGCACCAGTCTTGTAGTAGAGGCTGGTTTTAACAACTTGGCATCCCCAGGGAAAATGCAGGTATGTAAGTCACCTGAATGACACTGAAATAGCAGATGTTCAGTGAATATCTAGTCTCTTTACTCTTTCCTACTCTATCTGTTAATTTTTAAATAATTTTTTTTAAAAATCAAAGCAGATCAATTTGGTGTTTGTGCATCATACCATGACATCTGCTCTCTCAGATGCTAAGATATGAAAGTCTCTGCTGATTTCTATATACTAATCTGTTTCTAGGATTCATTACACATTCCCTGCTTTGACATTTTAGTTTCAGGGAACTTTAGCATAAAGTTTGATTTATATCACTGAAACAGTATGTTTTGCATTGGTGAATTCTTGACCATTCAAATTCAGTGGAATATTCCAGTGTGTGCTTTTCAACAAAAAATTGTCTGTTTGAAATACATTCTCTTGACACATATGTAGGAAATTCTCACAGCACATGATTACTTTTGTTCTGTCCCACTATTCTACGGCAGTCTAGGACAAGCAAAAGAATCAAAGTTTCCAAGTTATTTTTCCTCACAATTATATCCCATTTACTCTCAGACTTTTCTAGGTGATGCAGCAGTTCATACTAGCATAAAAAAACCAAAACCATAAAACAACAAAAAGAACCCCAAAAAACAAAAAGCCACATCCAACCCAAGCCACATTATTCATTTATTTTGCTTTGTGCTAGGTAGCAGAACCCAGCTTCATATTGCAGCTTTAGTGAACATGACAGATTGTTTTTCTATTTCTGTGTATGCAATGTTCACAAGTCTTTTTCTATCCACCCTTAACAAGAAAATACACTCTGTTTAACTTGCATTATTGATTTTCAATTCAGAAGTACTTTCACAATAACAATATGCTTGCTGAAAAATTCAAAACTTACATAGATGAATACATGATTTTCATTTAGGAAGACTTTGACTAGTGGTATATTATCTATATTTATCATTGAAATTTCTACAATATTATCTTGCAATTTAATTACATATTACATGCTGTTTAAGTAAGATATTTGATTGGAATACGAGTGTATGCATTCACGTGTTTTGTGCTGACTTTATAGTTCAGATTTGTACTTCTTATCAGCATCATCTGGTTCCTTGAACCAAATGTCCTCAGCACATCTGTGGTTCAAAGATGTCCATAAACACCTGCATGGGCTCACTAGCTGCTCCAACATATAGAATGCACTTTAATGAGAACTTGTGCTCTAGTTTGCTCTCAAAAAGGATCTAGTCTCTGGACACAAAAAGCTTCAAAAAAAACATAGGGAAATTAAGTAAATGGAGATGATCTGTAAATTCAATTTAAAAAGAATCACACTCTGAATCGAAATGCTAAAGTAGACATAACCATTAATAAGTGATTCATGTTTAGGTTTACGAATACAGAATATTCATGCAGTCTTACTTCACTATTGCAACCAAATACAGAGATAGTGAGAGATCAGATTAAAAGACTAAAAAATCGGGCTGGTTTCAAACCTTAAACCCACACTGCTACATTCTTTAAAAATGTATTTTAACAAATCCTGTGTTCATACACAATATTCACCATCATTACAGCACATAAATACCATTACCCCTCAAAAATATTCTTCACTGTTTGCAAGTATACTTTACCTGTAGAAACCACATAATTTTTATAGTTAAAGTCTTTGGTTGCTTCTTTCTGCCTAAAAGTTATACAAGGTTTCTTAATAAAAGATATGGCTATTTCATGTCTTACGCTGGAGTGCCTGCCCCAAATTTGTGTATTTTTGTATTTATTTTCTGAATTATCTATCTCTTTTTTTTGGTTTTTTAATTGGTATCCTACCACCTGTATGGTTTGTAAAAGTGTGTTTCCTCTAATAAAAAAAATCACGTTTTGAAAAGGTTTAAGATCAAATATCTTAAACATTTATAAACATGCTCTTGAAAAATAAAACCAAAAACAAACATAGTCAAAATTGGCTAGTTAAGATTAAAGATAGTTGAGGACCCCAATGAATATGAGTTGCAAAGACAGAAGTTTCTAAATAAGTATTTATTGTTTAATTTGATATATATATTATGTAAATTCTGTTTTTCTGTTTTGAAATTACTGCTACTGGAAAAAAAAGAAAATTTTAAGTAAACACAAACTCATCTAGCTACATGTTTTAATCTTCTGATATGAGTTTTTTGCATTGAAGTAATGTTTTAGAAATTTGACTTTTAATTCAATCTAAATTCATGTTTTGTAAATTCAAATATTTTTCCTTGTTTTAAATGTTAAAAGTAGAAAAACAAAAGGCAAGTAAGTACTATTTTCTTATTCTTAAGAAAGAGTTCTCTAATCACCTTGTAACTATTACCTGAGTCTCTGTAAAACATTCTCATGTTTTTTTCCCATGTGTAGGTATTTGAGACTAGTTGCCAGATGATCAGGAGGTCTCAGAAGTTTCTGTTCAAACTCAGTGCAAGAATCTCTCATCCTTTATTTAACAGCAGGAAGACATTATTATTCTGCAACTTTTGTTGCCTGTGGTGCTGCCATGACCCATATTGAGAAGAGACAGTATAGTTTAAAATAAAAAAGTAACAAACCTACAAACCCCTTTAATTACTAAAAGTATTGAATTGATCTGGAAGATAAATAAAAGCCTATAGACACCTTTAGGATTGTCTGTAACTTCACCAATTTTCTCTATTGTGCTATTTTTTAAATTGTGAAAAATAATTATAGGTATTTTCTATGAAGAATTGGAAACTCCCAGGTGTCCAGGAGAGGCTGGAAGAACAGAAGAAAAGCCCTGCTGGGCCAAACTAATGCTCCTTTGCCCAGACTGGAGTGTGCGACAATGGTAGTGACATACACTGTTCAGCTTGATCACTTTCTGAAGGAGATTTACCTCATGCTCCCAGTACAACTTCTGGTTCGGACTGTTTTTTATGATCTCTTCATGAACTTGGTGTCCAATGGATTGACTGATAATTTTTTTTTTTTAATTTTAGGATACTGCCTGCTTTTGTAGTGTCCTCCAGCAGCAAACTACTACTAGGTCATTCCCACTGTGTAAAGTACTCAGTCATATTAATTCAACAGAATAAACACGTACTTGAACGGAATGCTTCCAATTTTGGTTGAGAACAGCTAATCAAGTTTCTTAATGCTTTTTAAACTTTTGCCATAATTATCTTCATTTTTTTCCTCTCTGAATTGAGGACTACTGTCCTTTATAGGAGTTGCTCACAATATCTTCTCATGTTGTTATTTTATATCCTTTCTCTATCTATCCTAAGTCCCTCTTAGAACATGGAGGCCAGAACTACAAAAGGTGATGAAATTATTTTACTTCTATGAAACTTTGCCACACACATTCCTTGAGTAATACATTGCCTTCATGAGAAAAGCCTGAAAATGCAATGGTCCTTCATGAGCCTATGGTTTCAGGTCTGTAACTGTATAATAAACCATATTTTAAATTTAATTTCATTCTAACAGTGTTATTTTAGTACAGATATTTCCTCCTAATAATACAATTTGGTTTTTAAATGTCAGTGTCAGGATACTTCATTTTCATTTTGCTAGGAGTCTGTTGCAGGCAAAAAACAAAAGAAAAAACCCACAGCAATAGTATCAGAGTATAAGACTGATCTAAATAAAGAATTATTGTGCAAGGATCTCTAATTCGCCATACACTCTGCAGCATAAAATAAGTTTCTAATAATCCATAACTCAATCCTTTATGGTTTTTGATCAAGTAGAGTGGAAAAATCACCCAGGCTCTTAGTCTAATGCTATAACTCACATTTCTAAGGCAAGGGTTTTGTTTTAGACTTGATTAATGAAGACACAATTCTTTACTTCTCACATATTTTCTGCTTTTTTATAAGACAACAGGAAAAATTTTAAGACAAGGATCAGAGACATCTGTTGTCTCTTCATGAAATGTAAGTCATATATTGCAGTCACAGGTGCAATAAACAAGTGTCACTGACCACATTTTTTATTGATTGAAGGAAATATTTTGTCTATAAAATATAACATATGTTTATTATATATATGTAATATAACAAATTTGCTTAGAGAGAGAAAACTAATTTCTGCTGTTTGCATAAAAACTACTGTTCCTTCATCAGAAGATATGTGTGCTTATGTTAGTGAAAGCTGACATAAGTGGCTATCACATTTAGTGAGTCATTAACTTACAGATGTGTGATAACTGGTTTCTAGAGACCAAGTAGTTACCCAAAAATTTTTTATATTCATTATTCTTTGAAGCTGAAAACATATTGCATAATCCTGTTTATTTTCATATATAAAAAAATAGAGGAGATTTGAAGGAACATTTATTGAGTCACCCTATTTATTTAAAATAAAACAAAATAGAAAGGAAACAGTTCATTTATTCTCAGTTAATTTATCATGATGTGGCACTCTCTTTTGTATTTCTCTGATATTTTTGAATAACCTGAGATATACTTCCTTCAAGTAGCATAAATAAAATTGTTCAATTAATCTGTTTTTTAATTAAATCAGAAAAATAAATAAATTTTTAAAATTCTCAGTTTTGACAACTACATTAATTTGCTGGATATTTATATAAAAAGCTGAATTTCAGATTACTTTCTGCATAAAATTTTTCAAAGCTACAGCTACCATGGACTTGTATGTGGTTTCAAGAAGGAATTCTAAATAAGGTTGTTTCAGGTCAGAAAATATGTCATTTTTTCAAGAATACGTGAAATTATTTAATGTAAGTGTACAAAGAAACAGGCTAAGTGACTTAGTTTATTTCAAACTATAATGACTAAAGTGCTATGTAAGAAGAATAGTTTATTTCAAACTATAATGACTAAAGTGCTATGTAAGAAGAATGCTTTTTGAAAAACATATTTTATACAT
Organism: Zonotrichia albicollis; assembly: GCF_047830755.1. Classification (NCBI taxonomy): domain Eukaryota; kingdom Metazoa; phylum Chordata; class Aves; order Passeriformes; family Passerellidae; genus Zonotrichia; species Zonotrichia albicollis. The sequence goes on from NC_133820.1 coordinate 77,785,078, forward strand.
AATGTTGTTTTCAATAGAAGAGTGAGTAAAATAAACACGGATTAGAATTCCAGAATGATTATGTATGTTCTGTAATATTATCTAAATGCATATTAAAAAGACGATTTATTAAACAAGCAAAGTTTATATTAAGAGAGCATTAAAATCTTGAATCATGAATTACCATGGATTGATATTTATCAATTCTGAAATACGAGGAAAAAGTCTGATATGATATATATTTGTATTTACTCAATCCCTACAAATGACTGTGGATAGTTTTAAGGGATATATAGTCATCTAGTTGCTTTGAGAATTTACAATATTTACATTATTGGGCAGTAGTCGGGCACAAGATCCTCAAGGGTGTGGTCATCATCCAAAGACTGCCAGTGTTCAATAAGCATTTGGGCAACTACTAGATATTTGGTATAATTTTTAGGCTGCTCTGTGATGATTCAGCAATTGGGTTCAATGATTCTTGTGGACTCCTTCTAATTCAGGATAATCTATAATACATTATTTGCACCTTTCATAAAGTCACACACCTAAAGTCAGATGTGCCTTTGAAGAGATGAATAAAATATAAAGCATTTAACTTGACTATAATACTGTGTATTTTCCCTTTAGACAGATATTTTACTTAAAAAAGAAGTGAATTTGTTTATCCCTACTAGTGAAAACTAATGGACCCCCAAAATTTGTTTCTAGCTGCATGAAAAAAAAATTATAGCTGTTGACTAGAATATGAAAAGTAGGACAAGAGCACAAAATCTAAATCAGATCATAAAAAAACACAAAACCCAGCAGCTGTGGTCTGAAACCTTGACTTTCAGGTTTCAGTATGGATGACAGCAGTCTTGCAGTGCAGTGTTATAAAAAGAATAGAAGTTATTACAAGGAGAAGAAATATCTCATTTACTCTGGACACAGCGACATTGACCTTTTACGGGGAGCTGCAGTCAGTTTGACAAACTCTGCAAGGTGATGATCTCACCAGCTGAAAGAATGAAAGAGGGTACACAACATGCTCTCAAGGAAACCATTTTTCAAAGTGAGTCTGTTCAGAGTGAAAGGAACCTTAGAGCTCCTAACAAAAACGGGAGAAGAATGCCAGGATGGAATTCACCTCTTTTAACTTTTTCCTTGTCTTTGACTCCTGAGCTGACATCACTTGAATAATCAGGCTGATGTTGGAGGCCTGATCTGTGTTGCTAAGCAGTTCTTAGGGACAAAGTTTCAACTGGTTAAAGCACAATTAGGAAGGTATTTTGTAAAAAAATACCACCCACGTGTCGAAGGCAAGAACAGCAGCACTAAATTTATACGAGAATGTTGGGACATTGACTCACTGCACCCATCAACAAGCAACATCTTGAAGCAGTCTGCCAACAAGTAAAGATCACTCTGGGAGACGGTCCTCACCTCATAAAGTTTATCCATCCCCACCACCCCAGCATGACCTGCACCCTTGGGGGCACCTGACTGTGGAAGACCAGGGATGCCTGTGAGCTTCCACAGCCAGAGTCACCACACTCAGCTCCTGGCTCCTCCCCGACTCTGAACTCTGAAACATCTATGAGCAAAAAAAAAAAAAAAGAGGAAGCAGAGATAGGCACTTTACTGCAACTTCTTGGTACTTTCCATTATCTTACACACAGATGATATTACATTCCAGAATTCATTGACACTGATACAATTATTGAGCAGTAGGGAATACATTTAGTTTACCCTGATCTAAGCCATGATATTCCTTCACAACAGGCATTAAAAAAAATGTTGTGCGCATACATCTAGATATATGTGAATTCCATATATTATGATTTTGTCATAAAATATTTCTTAAAATAAATTTTTCCTCAGCATTCATTCTAAATCCAGCACTTACAGCCAATCTCTGCTTTGATAATTCAGCTCTACACTGTGCACTAGCAATAACCAAAGACAAATTCCTACAAATAATGCAGTCCCTTGATGATTTAAAACTGAGTTAGCTGTAAATTAGATTGTATAACTTCTAGTTATACAAACTCCTAAACATCCTTACACTAAACACAGAAAAGGTTTGACATTTCATTGCTTTTGGAAACCTATCAAAACAAGGTTTAAACTTAGATTTTTATAAAACTAATTTAACAAATAATAGCATTTCAGGAAAGGAATTTGGAGTTGTGTTTAATATGATTAGAATACATATGTCTAGAAGTTTGGTTTAGTTCTAAAACTGTATGCATTATCCTAAAAACAATTGTGGTCTTGCTTCAAGAGCAAGAGTGAAACATGAAATCTGATGTTCTATTTCCCAGCACCTCTCCTGACTGCAGTAAACCTGTCTTAATGAACACAGATATTGCAATATTTCCTTCATGATGATTTAAGTTTCCTTTGTTTTTTCTTTGACTTCATTTTATGGTCCACAAATACTATCTGGACAAGTAACATTACAGTTATTTTGCTATTAGGAATCAATCACATTCTTTATGGTCAGCTGAGATGCATGAGAACCAACAGTTCAGCTTGAACTTTGAAATAAATATATATTTTAAAAATAGCCTCACAGATTGCAGTGAAATAGTAGTAGTTTTATAGCTACAAAATAAAAGAATTTTTCAGAGCTTCCCAATTCCATACAAGGTACCACACTGTGTTTTTACAGTAAGCATACAAGTTTACAAGTTATGTTAGTTTTGTAAAATAAGTTTTTCTGAGCAATCAATTCTTTCATAGTTACATCACATGTAATCAATTTAAATATTTTTCCTTAAAATTACAGTTCTTTTTCCTTAAAATTGCAGTTTATAGTGCCATTTTAGTGCTTATGCTTTTGGGATTTAAAATTTCCATAGCTCTGTAAAAGTGCTATTACTGCATAGAGAAGTTGTTGTGTACGATATTTTATACTAAAAATATACTGGTTTGAGAAGCCTCTTGTGCCATTGCATAATCAATAGATTTTAAAATTTCTAAATAAAAATAAGAAAAATTGATGCAAAATAATTCTTCAAGTATTTAGAATTATCAAATTTCAGAAAAAAAAAAAAGAGGCGAATTTCCAGGAATTAATATAACTGTGAGAAAAATAATTAAAGATCATTGCTTTGTTTTTACACTGACATTTTTCTGTCTACTTACACACATTCATGCATATAATATATTTAAAATCATTTGCAAAACCAAGATATTTTTAGCTGGTGACTCCAATTACAAATCAGTACTTTTGACATCTTTGTTAGCAGTACTATGCAGCAAGACCCTCTTTTTTAGCAGCTGTCTTTCACCTCTTTGAAGTAAAAAATGTTCAGAACAGGGGCTCAATACAGTCTTGTGTTGGTATCCTGAATTCACTGAATTCACTTCCAGAATTCACTTTTGAATTCTGATTTTCAACTCCATCATATATACCCCACCCCAAAAAAGCCAAAACAAATCAATCAAACAAACAAACAAAAACAAACAAACTGAAACAAAACAAACCCTCAAAAAAACAAACAAAACCAAAAAAGCCAAATTTATCCTATGCAGCTGTGGAATGGAGCAATAATTCTTCTACTTTCTAATCCTCAGTGCACACTACCCACAGGACAGGAAAAGTGTAGCTGGGGAAAATATCTTTATAATCTCTACCAGCTTTTTTTGCCTTTTGACACCAGCTGAATGTAGTATGGTAAGTCCTGGCAGTGTGCAATGCTAGTGAGACTGCCCTTTCTGTTGTTTTGCTGTATTTTTAAAGTAGTTTAGTTTGGGGGATTTTGTTTTGATTTTTAGCACCATTTCCTCACATTTTTTCCCTCACAGTTATCTATCTTTCTGTAGTTTTCTGATATGGAAGATATCCAAAGGCTGAAATGTCTTTCTTTCACTTATTAAAGTCTGTATATTTATTCATAAGTTTCCATGTTTATGTTCTTCCTGTTCTCTCCCCCATCCTAATGGGAACAGAGAAAATGAGTGGCTTAGTTAGTGGCTCGTCAGCTCACCACAAGGTCTTAGAAAAAATTGTGCCCTCGCACAAATTTCTAAAGCTCAGAAGGTCTTAGGAATGACAATTGTACACACTTGTAGTAAAGCTTATAATTAGGTGATATGATGTCCCTAGAAAAATGGTCTTCAGCTCCCAAAGCTGACATCTTGTGTTAATTGGTTCCTATATGTTTCATTAAAATAATATTTGGGTTTAAAAAGAGCCAAGCTGGTTTTGTTTTTGTGAAAATTTTGGAAGTACATTTTGAAATTACATTGGTTTCACAGATCAGAACTTGTCCACTAGGTACCTCTATAGCTATTTCAATTCATAAATGCCCTTTAGGCCTTTTAAGTTACTTGACATTACTCACGATTTTAAGGCTTCTTTGTTTGCTCTCATTTAAATTTATTTGATTCAAATTATCCAGGTAGTTTAACATTTCTTGGTATGCCAACAGCATTTTCTTGATGTCTGCTAGCAAAAGAAGTTTGATTAATGACATATGTCCACAAAGACTGCAGCTTTAGGTAAACTAACTATTTCATCCTCTCAAATGACATTTCTTGCTGTTAATATGTTAAATATTGGAGGTGAGGCTTATAAGAACAAATAAGTTCTAAACTAGTTCTGAAAGTCCAGATCTAATTCTGTGATGGTAAAATGACAGTTTAAAAAAAATTATGTCAGTGCTGAATACTTTGAAAACTCCCATAATCTGTCCAAAATTCTTAATTAGTGTTTATGTACTCTGCTTTGATGCAGAGGTATAGAGCTAAAGAGGCTAACAAGTCAGCCTAGCCTGTACTTTCTCTCAATTATACATGATAGCCTTTCTTTGCTGCATTCTGGAAAGGCAGAAATGTTGACAGATAGGACCTGGTGCATTCAAAACAAGCCAGGTTATCCTCAGTGGTTTAAACAGTTGAAACTTACCAACTCGACTCATTTAGAGTAAGGAAGGCCAGAAAATACTTACAGGAGCAGGGACATAGAAATTTCCAGGAAGGCCAAACTGACTAACACCCTGCCCCTTGACCAACATCATCACATCAGCAGGCCCACATCAACCTATTGACATGTAAGGCACCCTAGTGCTGTGTAAGGTCTGATTTTCCCCAGTTGCAATCTTTGGTGGACCTAAGGCATAGCACAATTCTTAACCTGAAAAGCATTTGTGCCGCTGGCTTTTACTGTTGGTTCATCTACACATTAAGTGTCTGCCCAGTCCAGCAGAGCCATGGTGTCACCAATCATCCTGTACCTGCTGTCTGTGGTTAGGTGAATCCCTGGATGACTCACTGAGTGGGTGAGAGGCTGCACATGACCCAGCCACGGGCACTCACAGCCCAGAAAGCCAAACGTGCCCTGGGCTGCATCCAAAGCCCCGATGGCAGCAGGGACAGCTCTGCTCTGACCCCACCTGCAGGGCTGCATCAGCTCTGGGGTCCCAGCACAGCATGGGCATGGAGTTTTGGGAGTGAGTCCACAGGAAGGCCACAAAATTGGTCAGAGGGCTGGAGCACCTTCCCTATGACAAAAGGCTGAGAATTGGCATCGCTCAGCCTGGAAAAGGGAAGGTTTTGGGATAACCTAATTGCAGCCTTGCAGTACCTGAAGGGAACTTTCAGAAATGATGTGGCAAGATTATTTACAATAATATGTAGTGACAGGAAGAAGGTGAATGGGTGGGGTCAAATTGATAGCAAGTAGATTTAGATTAGATATTAGGAAAAAGTCTTTACTGTGATGGTGGCAAGATATTGGAACAGGTTGCCCAAAGAAGTTGTGGATGCCCTGTCCCTGGAAGTGTTCAAAGCAAAGCTGAGTGGGGCTCTGACCACCCCCATCTAATTGAAAGTGTCTCTGTCCACAGCAGGGAGGTTGGAACAAGATGAATTTTCAAGGTCTCCTTCTAACCCAAGACATTCTATGATTCTATGATTTTGGTACTGCATGGGAATGTTATTGCTTATCTTTCTTACTGCCTCAGTAAAGCTTGATTTATAATGTGTTGTTAGACTCCATTACTCTTTGAACTACACTAATAAAGACTGAGAAGAGACACTCCCCCTCTAAGGATGGTGACAAGCACAGAACAGGAGATGTGACCACCACACCTACTTCAAACTGTCTAGGTCTCTGCTGTTTCTAATCTGTGAACTACCAAATGCCACATGAAACAAACAAGACAGGTTATTTTCTACTTGGAAAACATCTTCAAAGTGGACCAGGAATACTACTATGGTAGGACAATTATTGAAATATAGCTTCAGATAGTTTCTCCTACTAAGCATTGGAGTTGAGCAAATTTTACTGGTCATTTTTATGTGCTTTTTGTTACAGTAACAATGAACTTTACATTGAAGATATCCCCAGACACATAGTCAAAAATATAGTTATGGCAGAGAACATGCCTAGACTTCCAGGCACATACCACAGCTCAGCTGTCCCATCAAATAACTGCATTATGTCTGCAGAAAATAAAATATTTTCTTTTGAATCTTTAGCAATTCCCTTATGGGATGAACACTTCATCCCCACTGGGATGGAGTGTTCCACATTTACCTATTTCTACTACTCCATTCCCTTAGGAATTTGTATATAGACAATGTAGTGTCTCTGAGCAGTGGTAAATAGTTTATGAGCCATATTGAACTCAGGGAAATGATTAGAGTTCCTCTACAACTGTTTTTGCCGAGTTGTTTTTTATTTTTTAATATTTCATCTGTGCTGCTGAATTCCCAATTTTAGAAAAGCCATTAGAGATTTAACAAGGTAGCACCAAATAACACCTGGACATTTACCATCAGTATAAACTGCATAGGATAGATGTAGATCATTAACAGATTTATTATTTAATGCTGAGTTTATATTTCTTTTTCAATTGAAGTATCATATTATTTTGTCTATCTTGGCAAGCCAGTTACAGAAGAATGAGACCCATATTTCTTGAAATAGGGTGATTTTAGCACTTCAGCATTCAGTGGTACATAGAGGAAAATATATTTTATATTGTCTCTTCAGAAAACAATTGAAGTCTTGGAGAAAAATGTCAGAGTTTGAGACGCTTGGATGGCAAATAAAATTCTGAACTCCAAGAATATGATATTCAAGCTCTTCCTCTTCTGTTTGAAATGTCACTGCTGGCCCTTTGTATCAAATGCCAGACTGATATAAACAGTTACTGAAATAGAACTTTGAAAATGACATGCAATACTCCAAACATTTACACTAATGAACTGTCTAGAGCCACTGCTGTCTTATTAGAAAGAGAATATCACAGAAGTGTTGATTCAAGTTTTAATAACATTCTGGACAATTTCTGCTTTTTGCTTATAATAAAATGATGGAATAATGTGCTAGGAGGAAGTAAACTATGGCACATGCCGATACTGATATAAAAATAGAAGAAGCTAAAATACTGTTCAGACTGAGTAAATAGGCTATTGATTCAAGCTGCTATTTCAACAGGACAAGGTACCTAAGAGGACTATTTATACTTTGGTTTATACTCAGTTCCCTTCCCTTCCCTTCCCCTTCCCCTTCCCCTTCCCCTTCCCCTCTCCTTCTCTTTTTTTACCATATTTGAGCATCAACAGATAAACCTGTCCAGTGTTTCTTTTAACATCACCACATTGAGATTTTTAGTATAAATATCCTTAATTTTGTTTTTCAGAAATGTGGTTTGCAAGCCAACACAGACGTAAACTAAATGAATGAAAAGCATCTGAGAAGAGTTATGTTGTGATCTATTGCACTCTAGTATATGTAATGAAAATATGCAAAGGCTGGCAAACCTGATGTGGTTCTTACACTATCTGAATCCAAAAGAATGAGAAAGGTTGTAGAAGCCTGTATGTTCAAATATCAGCCTCTGTTAGGCAATCATTCTCCCTATAACTTAGCATAACTGATATAATACTTTGTCATCCACAAATAGTTATTAGAAAAAATGAGGAAGTGAATTCTTTCCACTTTAGGCTCATATGTGCTCAGTTATATAAATACCTAAGCTTTAACAGTTGAATTGATTTCTGAATTTGTGAAATTGTAAATGAAAATATACAGAATGTGTGCATGTGGTATTTTTTCATATCTCACTAATCTAATTCTGAGTTGTAACGCTGTGACCATGGCTACAGTAATTTGTCATCTTTCTTGTTTCATAAGACATTGCCTATTAATTTCTGATTTTCTGAATACAGAAAAAAAAAGCAACCAAACAAAAAACCCCCAACCCAAACCATCAAAACAACTCAAAGGAGAGGAATCATCTGAAGTGATGCAGTGAGTAATACTCAAGCTATCAGCTGTTCACTGATTTTTTTATAGGTGAAAAATAATACTCATATCTGCAAAATGCTTTTAGATTACATATACTTATCTTGTTTTATTAATATTAGTGCATCAAAGTGAAATTTTGCAGAGGAGGAAATGTATTTGTATTGCTGACAAACCTGATACTGGTAAAGTTTACCTTATCTAGTAGTCAGTCATCTAAATGTATTACTTTCAACTGCATTCAATTTTATACACATGCATTTTTCTGTCTTTCTATTGTAGATAAAATAGTCTGACTAAAATTTATAAGTGTCATGTAAATATGTGTGATTAACACTGATATATTGAAATCAGAAATTCCTAGCCTCATCAAAACTGAGATATATGGATATATGGATATTTGGATATATGTCCCAAAATCATTTGGGACTATTATTTTATGGAACCTACCTAGTAAGCAGACTCTTACCCTGAGACATGCTAGTGCAAGTGCTCTTTGGAGCACAATTAAATTACAATACCAGGCAGCTCTTGTCCCTGATGATTTATTTGTTTGTGAAACTCTTGTTCTAGAAAATTAAGGCTTGTCCACAGACTAAGCCATTAAGCTGAAAATACCTTCTGCAATTTCTTTCAGTTTTAATTCTGCATGTGCTGAAGTCCACATGGGAGTGTGAATGCATATTGTATTTTCAGTGTCAATTTCTAATGCAAATGTGCCTGATACTTTCAAATATTCTTTTCACGCCTTTTAATGGTATAAAGCAATGTTCGTATTCACCAGATTTTGGCAATAGCATGGTCTGTAAGGTACTGAGAATTATACAATTAAATTCTGATTATTTTTCCTGCAAATTTAAAATGTGTGCAGACATCCTGTTAAGACCAATATTTTTTGCTATTTACGCTGCAAATTCTCAACTATTGTGCTAAAAGACACAATCCTCCACTCAGAGGATCTGTGGAACACAAATCTCTGAAACTTTAATCTGCCAGGGCAGATGCAGCAGTCTTGTCAAACATACTTTGGCAGAAAATTACTAGTTTGAGGCATGTATAGTAGGAATTAGTAATCAATGAGCATTTATGAGTGATATAGAAGTAGAATTTGATTTCTGTGAAGAAACTCAGAACTTCTACATAATCTAAGAAATAACAAAAGCTGGATGTAAACTATACATGGAATTAGAGACAAGTAAATATTGAATAATTTGGTCAGTCTTGGAGAGTTTTACTCAAACTAGAATTTATCTGTTTCTCTTATGAATTATGTTACGAATTTTCCTTAAGTCTAGCTTTGATGTATGACATTGATGCATAATTTGGAAGACATATACTTACTTTGACAGGATAACATGAAATTCTTTTTAAAAATTATTCTGCCTTTAGAGATAGTTATTTTAGGGTTTTTATCGTACCATGTGATTAATTTAATTTTCCTGGAGTAAAATGTCTGGCTACACTAATTTGGCATTAGGTAAAGGCAATGCAAAACATGGCATTTATCAGCCATGAGATAATTGTCTTTATCACTTAGATATAGGTAGAGCTTATCTGAAAATAGCATTTTGAAAATTCTTTGGTATATTTAAAAAGCTTCTACCCAGCTACAAGACTCTGAATCTCATTACAAAATTATTTTCTATTTTTTGCTAAACCTTATATGTTTGACAAGTGTGTGAAATGATCTATCAATTAACTGTGATTTATTGTCTGTTATTAACTCATCTGAAAAACTTTGTTGAACAAAGTATAATATACAGTGTGGTATTACATTGTTATTTGCTGTGTTCTACAGAAGCTTAATAAGAGGTAACTTTAAGAGGTAATCTTTTTAATTTAATTCCGTTATTTCTGCTTTTAACCTTTTAACCTGCTATTTCAACTTCCTCTTGTTTTCAATTGCCCCTTAGACTAGGGGCAATTAAAAACAAGAGGAAGTTGAAATAGTTTTTTTCCAATTGTCTCCAAGTAGTAATTAAAATAATTATCTTGAATATGACTTTTTCAGTGACACTGTTCATGTTGGTCAAAGATAGATATCCTATTTTTGGGCCTATAAGCCCACAAACTATCCCTTTTTATGTTGTAATCAGTACTGTTTGCTATACATGTACAGTTAATCCTCAGAGTCTGATTTTTTTTTTAATATTTCCACATGTACTTCCATTAAGAAAAAGATAAATGGATAAATAAAACACTGTGGGAAGTATTTAGGGATCAGGCTTTCTCCCTTCCCTGATTCTGTAATTGCCTAAGAACAAAGCTGACTTTGGGATTTTAAATACTTTAGAAACGAAGATGTCTTTGAACTTATCATCTGGTTTAATGATAGTCAGAATGTACTTTGTAGAACTTTCTTCTATCATATTTATCATAACATCTTTGTCCACCCAATATCCAGAGCAAAAGCCCATTGCCCCTCCAAAGTAGAAGCAGACTGTGCAAGATACGCTGAATTTTTGCCTTCCTTAAATCAAATGTAACTACACTGAAAAAGAGTATCAAGTTAGTGTGTGATATTGACTGTATATTTTGATTTTTGTTTGTTTGTTTTTACATGGGAAATATGTGTCCTTTTAATTTGAAATTATAGTAGAGCAAGGTTATCCCCTATTTTGTATAACTCATTCTACTCTTTTCTACATGTCGGCTTTTGCTTTCCCGACAAAAAAAAACCAAACCAAATGAAAAACCCCAGCTTTATTTCTGTATTTTAAGAACTACTAAACAGTTTAATATCAGATCTTGACATATCTGTAAACAATAAATAGACATTAGAAAACCCACCTTAAAATGTAAAATACAGTTTTGTTTTTTGGTTTTGTTTTCCCCTAGAAGAACATTTAGTGCATTATAAATACTATGGAATATCACAAATTTTAGGAAAAAACAACAGTAGCAGAGCTGGTAAAAGAACCAAAAAAAACCCCAAATATACCTACAAAAGATGTCTGATTTTGTAATTATGTTACTATTCTTTCATTACTGCCATATAAAAAAAATAGTTCAAAATCTGCACTATAGTTACACTTATATAAGCAATACTGGCTTCTAATATGTATTCAAAGAGGGTTTCTCTGCCTCCAAAGTGTCACTTTTATGTCATCTTGCCTCCTTAGCAGTTGATCCAAAAAGCAAAGTTCATTTCAATTATTTCAGCATCTTTCAGCCCCCTGTCAGTAAACAAGCAACTTGAAGCATTCACTGCTAGGAGCAAAATTCAGACTTGAGGATAGAGACTGAATGAATGGTCAGCAGTGGCTGGGGAAGACAAAAACCTGTACCCTTCATCCAAAGTGACATGGATTATGGCTCCTGTATACAAATTACTTGTTTGCCGCATTAGACTGAAACTCTACATTACAACACATTTTCATAACAAAATAATCAGAAAATAGTAATGAGAAATTGTTCTCTTACCTCTGTCCCCATTAATTTTGAGATAAAATCTCACCTTCATGCTACTAGGTTGTTTTATGTGTTTTGTAATTTCTAACTGTTAGGGTACCATAAAAATTTATGTTCAGATATCATAAACCATTGTTATAAGAGAAGGGTTTTCTTCTGTTCAAACTCAAAACAGACTATGCCCATCCAAAATGGCCCAAATCAGTCTTGAATTGTTCATGCAGAGCTACAATCTAGTTGAGAGACCACTGAACTATATTTGACTTTGACTGCACTCTCTGGCTCTGATCCTGACCCTGATTTGCCATTCCCCATCCTGAGTCCTCCTTGGTGTGGTCACTTCTTTCATCTGCCTTTTTATCACATAATTCCTCTGACTCCACTTTCCTTGTTGGGCAGCCTTGTTGCTCCCCAGTTCTTTCAAACTAATCTCTTGGGAAAATCTTTCTCTTGAAGCACAGGGTTGTGACCTTACTTTTTTGCTGTGGTTCCTTCTCATAGCATTCTGAATTTTACTATCTTATGCTTACTGCAGCCAATGTTGCTACAAACCTATTATCCCAGAAATTCTGTTCAAGACTGGAACTGTGCAAA